>NW_027488383.1:605489-1210979 GCF_051014445.1 Colletes latitarsis | reverse complement strand
AACCGGCGCTATCCCCTAAAATATTAATCGCAACCAGGTTTAATTGACTGTTTCGGTGTGGTACTGCATTACTACGTGATCCAGACCAGAAAAAGGCCAGGATCTGGCCAACAAGTATGCGAAAAACGCGAAAGTATAAGCCAGATGATTGCAAATACCAGAACTAACCCAGGCATAACCAGCGTTATCCTCTAAAATACTAAGCGGAACCAGCTTCTATTGACTGTTACAGTGTGGTACCACATTACTACGTGATCCAAACCAGAAAAATCCCAGGATCGGGCCAACAAGAATGCGAAAAACGCGAAAGTACGAGCCAGATAAGGACAAATCCCAGACCTACCCGAGACATAACCGGCGTTATCCTCTAAAATATTAATCGCAACCAGGTTTAATTGACTGTTTCGGTGTGGAACCTCATTACTACGGGATCCACAACAGAAAAAACCCAGGATCTGGTCAAAAAGTATGCGAAAAACGCGAAAGTATGAGCCTGATGAGGTCAAATCCCAGACCAATCCCAGACTTAACTTTCGTTATCCTCTAAGATATTGATCGAAACCAGGTTTAATCGTCTGTTTCAGTGTGGTACCACATTACTACGTGTTCCAAATCAGAAAAAACCCAGGATCCGTTCAACGAGTATGTGAAGAAGGCGAAAGTATGAGTCTGATAAGTGAAAATCTCAAGCCTTACCTAGACCTAACTTGCGTTGTCCTCTAAAATATTGATGGAAATCAGGTTTCATTGACTGTTTCAGTGTGGTACTACATTACTACGTGATGCAATCCAGAAAAAGCCCATGATCTAGCCATCAAGTATGAGAAATATGCGAAAGAATGAGCCTAATGAGAGCAAATCCCAGACCTAACCTAGACCTAACATGCGTTATGCTCTAAAATATTGAGCGAAACCAGGTTTAATGGACTGTTTCAGTGTGGTACCACACTACTTCGTGATCCAAACCAGAAAAAACCCAGGATCTGTTCAACAAGTATGTGAAAAACTCGAAACTGTGGGCCTGATGAGGGCAAATCTTAGACCTAACCTTGACCTAACATGCGTTATCCTCTGAAATATTGAGCGAAACCAGGTTTGAAGGACTGCTTCAGTGTGGTACCACACTACTACGGGATCCAAACCAGAAAAAACCCAGGATCTGTTCAACAAGTATGTGAAAAACGCGAAAGTATGAGTCTGATGAGGGCGAATCCCAGACCTATGCCAGACCTAACTTGCGTTGTCCTCTAAAATATTTATCAAGACCAGGTTTAATTGAATGTTTCAGTGTGGTACCACATTACTACGTGATCAAAACCAGAAAAAACCCAAGATCCGTTCAACAAGTATGTGAAGAATGCGAAAGTATGAGTCTGATCAGTGAAAATCTCAGGCCTTACCTAGACCTAACTTGCGTTGTCCTCTAAAATATTGATCGAAACTAGGTTTAATTGACTGTTTCAGTGTTGTACTTCATTACTACGTGATGCAATCCAGAAAAAGCCCAAGATCTAGCCATCAAGTATGAGAAATATGCGAAAGAGTGAGCCTGATGGGAGCAAATCCCTGACCTAACCTAGACCTACAATGAATTATTCTCTAAAATATTGATCAAAACCAGGTTTAATTGACTGCTTCAGTGTGGTACCACACTACTACGTGATACAAACCAGCAAAAACCCAGGATCTGTTCAACAAGTATGTGAAAAACGCGAAAGTATGAGTCTGATGAGGGCGAATCCCAGACCTATGCCAGACCTAACTTGCGTTGTCCTCTAAAATATTTATCAAGACCAGGTTTAATTGAATGTTTCAGTGTGGTACCACATTACTACGTGATCAAAACCAGAAAAAACCCAGGATCCGTTCAACAAGTATGTGAAGAATGCGAAAGTATGAGTCTGATCAGTGAAAATCTCAGGCCTTACCTAGACCTAACATGCGTTGTCCTCTAAAATATCGATGGAAACCAGGTTTCAATGACTGTTTCAGTGTGGTACTACATTACTACGTGATGCAATCCAGAAATAGCCCAGGATCTAGCCATCAAGTATGAGAAATATGCGAAAGAATGAGCCTGATGTGAGCAAATCCCAGACCTATCCTAGACCTTACATGCGTTATCCTCTAAAATATTGAGCGAAACCAGGTTTAATGGACTGTTTCAGTGTGGTACCACACTACTTCGTGATCCAAACCAGAGAAAGCCCAGGATCTGTTCAAGAAGTATGTGAAAAACGCTATACTGAGAGCCTGATGAGGGCAAATCCTAGACCTAACCCAGACCTAACATGCGTTATCCTCTAAAATATTTATCAAGATCAGGTTTAATTGATTGTTTCAGTGTGGTCCCACATTACTACGTGATCCAAACCAGAAAAAACCCAGTATCTGTTCAACATGAATGAGAAATATGCGAAAGAATGAGCCTGATGTAAGCAAATCCCAGACCTTACCTAGACCTAACATGAATTATTCTCTAAAATATTGATCGAAACCAGGTTTACTTGACTGCTTCAGTGTGGTCCCACATTACTACGTGATCCAAACCAGAAAAAACCCAGGATCCGTTCAGCAAGTATGTGAAGAATGCGAAAGTATGAGTCTGATGAGGGAAAATCCCAGGCCTAACCTAGACCTAACATGCGCTATCCTCTAAAATATTGATCGAAACCAGGTTTAGTCGACTGTTTCAGTGTGGTCCCACATTACTACGTGATCCAAACCAGAAAAAACCCAGGATCCGTTCAGCAAGTATGTGAAGAATGCGAAGGTATGAGTCTGATGAAGTCAAATCCCAGACCTATCCCAGACTTAACTTGCGTTATCCTCTAAAATATTGATCGAAACCAGGTTTAATTGACTGTTTCAGTGTTGTACTTCATTACTACGTGATGCAATCCAGAAAAAGCCCAGGATCTGTTCTACATGTATGAAAAATATGCGAAAGAATGAGCCTGATGAGAGCAAATCCCAGACCTAACCTAAACCTAACATGAATTATTCTCTAAAATATTGATCGAAACCAGGTTTAATTGACCGTTTCAGTGTGGTACCACATTACTACGTGATCCAATCCAGAAATAGCCCAGGATCTAGCCATGAAGTATGAGAAATATGCGAAAGCATGAGCCTGATGAGGGCAAATCCTAGACCTAACCCAGACCTAACATGCGTTATTCTGTAAAATATTGATGGAAACCAGGTTTAATTGACTGTTTCAGTGTTGTACTTCATTACTACGTGATCCAAAACAGAAAAAACCCAGGATCTGTTCTACATGTATGAAAAATATGCGAAAGAATGAGCCTGATGAGAGCAAATCCCAGACCTAACCTAGACCTAACATGAATTATTCTCTAAAATATTGATCGAAACCAGGTTTAACTGACTGTTTCAGTGTGGTACCACATTACTACGTGATCCAATCCAGAAATAGCCCAGGATCTAGCCATGAAGTATGAGAAATATGCGAAAGAATGAGCCTGATGAGGGCAAATCCTAGACCTAACCCTGACCTAACATGCGTTATTCTGTAAAATTTTTATCAAGACCAGGTTTAATTGAATGTTTCATTGTGGTACCTCATTACTACGTGATCAAAACCAGAAAAAACCCAGGATCCGTTCAACAAGTATGTGAAGAATGCGAAAGTATGAGTCTGATGAGGTCAAATCCCAGGCCTAACCTAGACCTAGCATGAATTATTCTCTAAAATATTGATCGAAACCAGGTTTAATTGACTGTTTCAGTGTGGTCCCACATTACTACGTGATCCAAACCAGAAAAAACCCAGGATCTGTTCAACAAGTATGTGAAAAACGCTAAACTGTGAGCCTGATGAGGGCAAATCTTAGACCTAACCCAGACCTAAGATGCGTTATCCTCTAAAATATTTACCCAGACCAGGTTTCATTGAATGTTTCAGTGTGGTACCACTTTACTACGTGATCCAATCCAGAAATAGCCCATGATCTAGCCATGAAGTATGAGAAATATGCGAAAGTATGAGCCTGATGAGGGCAAATCCCAGACCTATCCCAGACCTAACTTGCGTTGTCCTCTAAGAGATTGATGGAAACCAGGATTAATTGACTGTTTCAGTGTTGTACTTCATTACTACGTGATCCAAACCCGAAAAAACCCAGGATCTAGCCATCAAGTATGAGAAATATGCGGAAGAATGAGCCTGATGAGAGCAAATCCCAGACCTAACCTAGACCTAGCATGAATTATTCTCTAAAATATTGATCGAAACCAGGTTTAATTGACTGTTTCAGTGTGGTCCCACACTACTACGTGATCCAAACCAGAAAAAACCCAGAATCCGTTCAACAAGTATGTTAAGAATGCGAAAGTATGAGTCTGATGAGGTCAAATCCCATGTCGAACCTAGACCTAACATGCATTATCCTCAAAAATATTGATCGAAACCTGGTTTAATCGACGGTTTCAGTGTGGTACCACACTACTTCGTGATCCAAACCAGAAAAAACCCAGGATCTGTTCAACAAGTATGTGAAAAACGCTAAACTGTGAGCCTGATGAGGGCAAATCTTAGACCTAACCCAGAGCTAAGATGCGTTATCCTATAAAATATTTATCCAGACCAGGTTTCATTGGATGTTTCAGTGTGGTACCACTTTACTACGTGATCCAATCCAGAAATAGCCCATGATCTAGCCATGAAGTATGAGAAATATGTGAAAGAATGAGCCTGATGAGAGCAAATCCCAGACCTAACCTAGACCTAACTTGCGTTGTCCTCTAAAATATTGATCGAAACTAGGTTTAATTGACTGTTTCAGTGTTGTACTTCATTACTACGTGATGCAATCCAGAAAAAGCCCAAGATCTAGGCATCAAGTATGAGAAATATGCGAAAGAGTGAGCCTGATGGGAGCAAATCCCTGACCTAACCTAGACCTACAATGAATTATTCTCTAAAATATTGATCAAAACCAGGTTTAATTGACTGTTTCAGTGTGGTACCACATTACTACGTGATCCAATCCAGAAATAGCCCAGGATCTAGCCATGAAGTATGGGAAATATGCGAAAGTATGAGCCTGATGAGGGTAAATCCTAGACCTAACCCAGACCTAACATGCGTTATTCTCTAAAATATTTATCAAGACCAGGTTTAATTGAAGTTTCAGTGTGGTACCACACTACTACGTGATCAAAACCAGAAAAAACCCAGGATCCGTTCAACAAGTATGTGAAGAATGCGAAAGTATGAGTCTGATCAGTGAAAATCTCAGGCCTTACCTAGACCTAACATGCGTTGTCCTCTAAAATATTGATGGAATCCAGGTTTCAATGACTGTTTCAGTGTGGTACTACATTATTACGTGATGCAATCCAGAAATAGCCCAGGATCTAGCCATCAAGTATCAGAAATATGCGAAAGAATGAGCCTGATGAGAGCAAATCCCAGACCTAACCTAGACCTAACATGCGTTATCCTCTAAAATATTGAGCGAAACCAGGTTTAATGGACTGTTTCAGTGTGGTACCACACTACTTCGTGATCCAAACCAGAGAAAGCCCAGGATCTGTTCAAGAAGTATGTGAAAAACGCTAAACTGTGAGCCTGATGAGGGCAAATCCTAGACCTAACCCAGACCTAACATGCGTTATCCTCTAAAATATTTATCAAGATCAGGTTTAATTGATTGTTTCAGTGTGGTCCCACATTACTACGTGATCCAAACCAGAAAAAACCCAGGATCCATTCAGCAAGTATGTGAAGAATGCGAAAGTATGAGTCTGATGAGGTCAAATCCCATGTCGAACCTAGACCTAACATGCATTATCCTCAAAAATATTGATCGAAACCTGGTTTAATCGACGGTTTCAGTGTGGTACCACACTACTTCGTGATCCAAACCAGAAAAAACCCAGGATCTGTTCAACAAGTATGTGAAAAACGCTAAACTGTGAGCCTGATGAGGGCAAATCTTAGACCTAACCCAGAGCTAAGATGCGTTATCCTATAAAATATTTATCCAGACCAGGTTTCATTGGATGTTTCAGTGTGGTACCACTTTACTACGTGATCCAATCCAGAAATAGCCCATGATCTAGCCATGAAGTATGAGAAATATGTGAAAGAATGAGCCTGATGAGAGCAAATCCCAGACCTAACCTAGACCTAACTTGCGTTGTCCTCTAAAATATTGATCGAAACTAGGTTTAATTGACTGTTTCAGTGTTGTACTTCATTACTACGTGATGCAATCCAGAAAAAGCCCAAGATCTAGGCATCAAGTATGAGAAATATGCGAAAGAGTGAGCCTGATGGGAGCAAATCCCTGACCTAACCTAGACCTACAATGAATTATTCTCTAAAATATTGATCAAAACCAGGTTTAATTGACTGTTTCAGTGTGGTACCACATTACTACGTGATCCAATCCAGAAATAGCCCAGGATCTAGCCATGAAGTATGGGAAATATGCGAAAGTATGAGCCTGATGAGGGTAAATCCTAGACCTAACCCAGACCTAACATGCGTTATTCTCTAAAATATTTATCAAGACCAGGTTTAATTGAAGTTTCAGTGTGGTACCACACTACTACGTGATCAAAACCAGAAAAAACCCAGGATCCGTTCAACAAGTATGTGAAGAATGCGAAAGTATGAGTCTGATCAGTGAAAATCTCAGGCCTTACCTAGACCTAACATGCGTTGTCCTCTAAAATATTGATGGAATCCAGGTTTCAATGACTGTTTCAGTGTGGTACTACATTATTACGTGATGCAATCCAGAAATAGCCCAGGATCTAGCCATCAAGTATCAGAAATATGCGAAAGAATGAGCCTGATGAGAGCAAATCCCAGACCTAACCTAGACCTAACATGCGTTATCCTCTAAAATATTGAGCGAAACCAGGTTTAATGGACTGTTTCAGTGTGGTACCACACTACTTCGTGATCCAAACCAGAGAAAGCCCAGGATCTGTTCAAGAAGTATGTGAAAAACGCTAAACTGTGAGCCTGATGAGGGCAAATCCTAGACCTAACCCAGACCTAACATGCGTTATCCTCTAAAATATTTATCAAGATCAGGTTTAATTGATTGTTTCAGTGTGGTCCCACATTACTACGTGATCCAAACCAGAAAAAACCCAGGATCCATTCAGCAAGTATGTGAAGAATGCGAAAGTATGAGTCTGATGAGGGAAAATCCCAGGCCTAACCTAGACCTAACATGCGCTATCCTCTAAAATATTGATCGAAACCAGGTTTAGTCGACTGTTTCAGTGTGGTCCCACATTACTACGTGATCCAAACCAGAAAAAACCCAGGAGCCGTTCAACAAGTATGTGAAGAATGCGAAAGTATGAGTCTGATGAGGTCAAATCCCAGACCTATCCCAGACTTAACTTGCGTTATCCTCTAAAATATTAATCGAAACCAGGTTTAATCGACTGTTTCAGCGTGGTACCACATTACTACGTGATACAATTCAGAAACAGCCCAGGATCTAGCCATGAAGTATGAGAAATATGCGAAAGTATGAGCCTGATGAGGGCAAATCCTAGACCTAACCCAAACCTAACATGCGTTATCCTCTAAAATATTTATCAAGACCAGGTTTAGTTGAATGTTGCAGTGTGGTGCCACGTTACTACGTTAACCAAACCAGAAAAAACCCTGGATCCGTTCAACAAGTATGTTAAAACTGCGACAGTATGACCCTGATGAGGGCAAATCCCAGGCCTAACCTAGACCTAACATGCGTTGTCCTCTAAAATATTGATGGAAACCAGGTTTAATTGACTGTTTCAGTGTTGTACTTCATTACTACGTGATGCAATCCAGAAAAAGCCCAGGATCTGTTCTACATGTATGAAAAATATGCGAAAGAATGAGCCTGATGAGAGCAAATCCCAGACCTAACCTAGACCTAACATGAATTATTCTCTAAAATATTGATCGAAACCAGGTTTAATTGACTGTTTCAGTGTGGTACCACATTACTACGTGATCCAATCCAGAAATAGCCCAGGATCTAGCCATGAAGTATGAGAAATATGCGAAAGTATGAGCCTGATGAGGGCAAATCCTAGACCTAACCCAGACCTAACATGCGTTATTCTGTAAAATATTGATGGAAACCAGGTTTAATTGACTGTTTCAGTGTTGTACTTCATTACTACGTGATCCAAAACAGAAACAACCGAGGATCTGTTCTACATGTATGAAAAATATGCGAAAGAATGAGCCTGATGAGAGCAAATCCCAGACCTAACCTAGACCTAACATGAATTATTCTCTAAAATATTGATCGAAACCAGGTTTAATTGACTGTTTCAGTGTGGTACCACATTACTACGTGATCCAATCCAGAAATAGCCCAGGATCTAGCCATGAAGTATGAGAAATATGCGAAAGTATGAGCCTGATGAGGGCAAATCCTAGACCTAACCCTGACCTAACATGCGTGATTCTGTAAAATTTTTATCAAGACCAGGTTTAATTGAATGTTTCATTGTGGTACCTCATTACTACGTGATCAAAACCAGAAAAAACCCAGGATCCGTTCAGCAAGTATGTGAAGAATGCGAAAGTATGAGTCTGATGAGGTCAAATCCCAGGCCTAACCTAGACCTAGCATGAATTATTCTCTAAAATATTGATCGAAACCAGGTTTAATTGACTGTTTCAGTGTGGTCCCACATTACTACGTGATCCAAACCAGAAAAAACCCAGAATCCGTTCAACAAGTATGTGAAGAATGCGAAAGTATGAGTCTGATGAGGTCAAATCCCAGGTCTAACCTAGACCTAACATGCATTATCCTCAAAAATATTGATCGAAACCTGGTTTAATCGACTGTTTCAGTGTGGTACCACATTACTATGTGATCCAAACCAGAAAATAACCCAGGATCTGTTCAACGAGTATGTGAAGTGTGCGAAAGAATGAGCCTGATGAGAGCAAATCCCAGACCTAACCTAGACCTTACATGCGTTATCCTCTAAAATATTGAGCGAAACCAGGTTTAATGGACTGTTTCAGTGTGGTACCACACTACTTCGTGATCCAATCCAGAAAAAACCCAGGATCTGTTCAACAAGTATGTGAAAAACGCTAAACTGTGAGCCTGATGAGGGCAAATCTTAGACCTAACCGAGACCTAAGATGCGTTATCCTCTAAAATATTTATCCAGACCAGGTTTCATTGGATGTTTCAGTGTGGTACCACTTTACTGCGTGATCCAATCCAGAAATAGCCCATGATCTAGCCATGAAGTATGAGAAATATGCGAAAGAATGAGCCTGATGAGAGCAAATCCCAGACCTAACCTAGACCTTACATGCGTTATCCTCTAAAATATTGAGCGAAACCAGGTTTAATGGACTGTTTCAGTGTGGTACCACACTACTTCGTGGTCCAAACCAGAAAAAACCCAGGATCTGTTCAACAAGTATGTGAAAAACGCTAAACTGTGAGCATGATGAGAGCAAATCCCAGACCTATCCTAGACCTTACATGCGTTATCCTCAAAAATATTGAGCGAAACCAGGTTTAATGGACTGTTTCAGTGTGGTCCCACATTACTACGTGATCCAAACCAGAAGTAACCCAGGATCTGCTCTACATGTATGAAAAATATGCGAAAGAATGAGCCTGATGAGAGCAAATCCCAGACCTAACCTAGACCTTACATGCGTTATCCTCTAAGATATTGAGCGAAACCAGGTTTAATGGACTGTTTCAGTGTGGTACCACATTACTACGTGATCCAAACCAGAAAAAACCCAGGATCTAGCCATCAAGTACGAGAAATATGCGAAAGAATGTGCCTGATGAGAGCAAATCCCAGACCTATCCTAGACCTTACATGCGTTATCCTCTAAAATATTCATCAAGATCAGGTTTAATTGAATGTTTCGGTGTGGTACCGCATTACTACGTGATCCAAACCATAAAAAGGCTGGGATCAGGCCAACAAGTAAGCGAAATATGCGAAAGTACGAGCGAGATGAGGGCAAATAGCAGACCTAAACCAGACAAAATCGGCGTTATCCTCTAAAATATTAATCGGACCCAGGTTTAATTGACTGTTTCGGTGTGGTACCACATTTCTACGTGGTCCAAGCCAGAAAAAGGCGAGGATCTGGCCAAAAACTATTCGAAACGTGCGAAAGTACGTGCCAGATGAGGACAAATCCCAGACCTAACCGAGACATAACCGGCGTTATCCTCTAAAGTATTAATCGGATCCAGGTTTAATTGACAGTATCAGTGTGGTACCACTTCACTACGTGGTCCAAGCCAGAAGAAGGCCAGGATGTGGCCAACAAGTATGCGAAAACTGCGAAAGTACGAGCCAGATGATTGCAAATACCAGAACTCACCCAGACATAACCAGCGCTATCCTCTAAAATACTAATCTGAACCAGGGTTAATTGACTGTTTCAGTGTGGTACCACATTACTACGTGATCCAAACCAGAGAAAGGCCAGGATCTGTTCAACAAGTATGTGAAAAACGCTAAACTGTGAGCCTGATGAGAGCAAATCCCAGACCTATCCTAGACCTTACATGCGTTATCCTCAAAAATATTGATCGAAACCTGGTTTAATCGACTGTTTCAGTGTGGTACCACATTACTACGTGATCCAAACCAGAAAAAACCCAGGATCAAGCCATCAAGTACGAGAAATATGCGAAAGAATGTGCCTGATGAGAGCAAATCCCAGACCTATCCTAGACCTTACATGCGTTATCCTCTAAAATATTGAGCGAAACCAGGTTTAATGGACTGTTTCAGTGTGGTCCCACATTACTACGTGATCCAAACCAGAAGTAACCCAGGATCTGTTCTACATGTATGAAAAATATGCGAAAGAATGAGCCTGATGAGAGCAAATCCCAGACCTAACCTGGACCTAACATGAATTATTCTCTAAAATATTGATCGAAACCAGGTTTACTTGACTGTTTCAGTGTGGCACCACATTACTACGTGATTCAATCCAGAAATAGCCCACGATGTAGCCATGAAGTATGAGAAATATGCGAAAGTATGAGCCTGATGAGGGCAAATCCTAGACCTAACCCAGACCTAACAGGCGTTATCCTCTAAAATATTCATCAAGATCAGGTTTAATTGAATGTTTCGGTGTGGTACCGCATTACTACGTGATCCAAACCATAAAAAGGCTGGGATCAGGCCAACAAGTAAGCGAAATATGCGAAAGTACGAGCGAGATGAGGGCAAATAGCAGACCTAAACCAGACAAAATCGGCGTTATCCTCTAAAATATTAATCGGACCCAGGTTTAATTGACTGTTTCGGTGTGGTACCACATTTCTACGTGGTCCAAGCCAGAAAAAGGCGAGGATCTGGCCAAAAACTATTCGAAACGTGCGAAAGTACGTGCCAGATGAGGACAAATCTCAGACCTAACCGAGACATAACCGGCGTTATCCTCTAAAGTATTAATCGGATCCAGGTTTAATTGACAGTTTCAGTGTGGTACCACTTCACTACGTGGTCCAAGCCAGAAGAAGGCCAGGATGTGGCCAACAAGTATGCGAAAACTGCGAAAGTACGAGCCAGGTGAGGGCAAATACCATACCTAACCGAGACATTACCGGCTTTATCCTCTAAAATATTAATCGCAACCAGATTTAATTGACTGTTTCAGTGTGGTACCGCATTACTACGTGATCCAAACCAGAAAGAGGCCAGGATCTGGCCAACAAGTATGCCAAAAACGCGAAAGTACGAGCCAGATGATTGCAAATACCAGGACTCACCCAGACATAACCAGCGCTATCCTCTAAAATACTAATCTGAACCAGGGTTAATTGTCTGTTTCAGTGTGGTACCACATTACTACGTGATCCAAACCAGAGAAAGGCCAGGATCTGTTCAACAAGTATGTGAAAAACGCTAAACTGTGAGCCTGATGAGAGCAAATCCCAGACCTATCCTAGACCTTACATGCGTTATCCTCAAAAATATTGATCGAAACCTGGTTTAATCGACTGTTTCAGTGTGGTACCACATTACTACGTGATCCAAACCAGAAAAAACCCAGGATCTAGCCATCAAGTACGAGAAATATGCGAAAGAATGTGCCTGATGAGAGCAAATCCCAGACCTATCCTAGACCTTACATGCGTTATCCTCTAAAATATTGAGCGAAACCAGGTTTAATGGACTGTTTCAGTGTGGTCCCACATTACTACGTGATCCAAACCAGAAGTAACCCAGGATCTGTTCTACATGTATGAAAAATATGCGAAAGAATGAGCCTGATGAGAGCAAATCCCAGACCTAACCTAGACCTAACATGAATTATTCTCTAAAATATTGATCGAAACCAGGTTTAATTGACTGTTTCAGTGTGGCACCACATTACTACGTGATTCAATCCAGAAATAGCCCAGGATCTAGCCATGAAGTATGAGAAATATGCGAAAGTATGAGCCTGATGAGGGCAAATCCTAGACCTAACCCAGACCTAACATGCGTTATTCTGTACAATTTTTATCAAGACCAGGTTTAATTGAATGTTTCATTGTGGTACCTCATTACTACGTGATGCAATCCAGAAAAAGCCCAGGATCTAGCCATGAAGTATGAGAAATATGCGAAAGTAAGAGCCTGATGAGGGCAAATCCTAGACCTATCCCAGACCTAACTTGCGTTATCCTCTAAAATATTGATCGAAACCAGGTTTAATTGACGCTTTCAGCGTGGTACCACATTACTACGTGTTACAATCCAGAAACAGCCCAGGATTTAGCCATGAAGTATGAGAAATATGCGAAAGTATGAGCCTGATGAGGGCAAATCCTAGACCTAACCCAGACCTAACAGGCGTTATCCTCTAAAATATTTATCAAGATCAGGTTTAATTGAATGTTTCGGTGTGGTACCGCATTACTACGTGATCCAAACCATAAAAAGGCTGGGATCAGGCCAACAAGTAAGCGAAATATGCGAAAGTACGAGCGAGATGAGGGCAAATAGCAGACCTAAACCAGACAAAATCGGCGTTATCCTCTAAAATATTAATCGGACCCAGGTTTAATTGACTGTTTCGGTGTGGTACCACATTTCTACGTGGTCCAAGCCAGAAAAAGGCGAGGATCTGGCCAAAAACTATTCGAAACGTGCGAAAGTACGTGCCAGATGAGGACAAATCCCAGACCTAACCGAGACATAACCGGCGTTATCCTCTAAAGTATTAATCGGATCCAGGTTTAATTGACAGTTTCAGTGTGGTACCACTTCACTACGTGGTCCAAGCCAGAAGAAGGCCAGGATGTGGCCAACAAGTATGCGAAAACTGCGAAAGTACGAGCCAGTTGAGGGCAAATACCAGACCTAACCGAAACATAACCGGCGCTATCCTGTAAAATATTAATCGCAACCAGGTTTAATAGACTGTTTCGGTGTGGAACCACATTACTACGGGATCCAAACCAGAAAAAACCCAGAATCTGGCCAACAACTATGAGAAAAACGAGAAAGTATGAGCCAGATGGTTGCAAATACCAGAACTATCCCAGACATACCCAGCGTTATCCACTAAAATATTATTCGCAACCAGGTTTAATTGACTGTTTCGGTGTGGTACCACATTACTACGTGGTCCAAGCCAGAAAAAGGCCAGGATCTGGCCAACAAGTATGCGAAAAATGCGAAAGTACGAGCCAGGTGAGGGCAAATACCATACCTAACCGAGACATTACCGGCTTTATCCTCTAAAATATTAATCGCAACCAGATTTAATTGACTGTTTCAGTGTGGAACCTCATTACTACGGGATCTACAACAGAAAAAACCCAGGATCTGGTCAACAAGTATGCGAAAAACGCGAAAGTATGAGCCAGAGGATTGCAAATACCAGAACTAACCCAGACATAACCAGCGTTGTCCTCTAAAATACTTATCGGAACCAGCTTCTATTGACTGTTTCAGTGTGGTACCACATTACTACGGGATCCAAAACAGAAAAAATCCAGGATCTGGCCAACAAGTATGCGACAAACGCGAAAGTATGAGGCAGATGATTGAAAATACCGGAACTAACCCAGGCATAACCAGCGTTATCCTCTAAAGTATTAATCGCAACCAGGTTAAATTGACTGTTTCGTTGTGGAACCACATTACTGCGGGATCCAACCCAGAAAAAACCCAGGGTCTGGCCAACAAGTATGCGAAAAATGCGAAAGTACGATCCAGATGAGAGCAAATCTCAGACCTAACCGAGACATAACAGGCGTTATCCTCTAAAATATTATTCGCTACCAGGTTTAATTGACTGTTTCGGTGTGGTACCGCATTACTACGTGATCCACAACAGAAAAAACCCAGGATCTGGTCAACAAGCATGCGAAAAACGCGAAAGTATGAGCCAGAGGATTGCAAATACCAGAACTAGCCCAGACATAACCAGCGTTATCCTCTAAAATACTTATCGGAACCAGCTTCTATTGACTGTTTCAGTGTGGCACCACTTTACTACGTGGTCCAAGCCAGAAGAAGGCCAGGATGTGGCCAACAAGTATGCGAAAAATGCGAAAGTACGAGCCAGATGAGGGCAAATACCAGACCTAACCGAGACATAACCGGCGTTATCCTCTAAAATATTAATCGTAACCAGGTTAAATTGACTGTTTCGTTGTGGAACCACATTACTGCGGGATCCAACCCAGAAAAAACCCAGGGTCTGGCCAACAAGTATGCGAAAAATGCGAAAGTACGATCCAGATGAGGGCAAATCTCAGACCTAACCGAGACATAACCGGCGTTATCCTCTAAAATATTATTCGCAACCAGGTTTAATTGACTGTTTCGGTGTGGTACCACATTACTACGTGGTCCAAGCCAGAAAAAGGCAAGGATCTGGCCAACAAGTATGCGAAAAACGCGAAAGTACGAGCCAGATGAGGACAAATCCCAGACCTACCCGAGACATAACCGGCGTTATCCTCTAAAATATTAATCGCAACCAGCTTCTATTGACTGTTTCAGTGTGGTACCACATTACTACGTGATCCAAACCAGAAAAAGCCCAGGATCTGGCCAACAAGTATGCGAAAAACGCGAATATATGAGCCATATGATTGCAAATACCAGAACTAACCCTGACATAACCAGCGTTATCCTCTAAAATACGCATCGGAACATGCTTTTAATGACTGTTTCAGTGTGGTACCACATTACAACGTGATCCAAACCAGAAAAAGCCCAGGATCGGGCCAACAAGAACGCGAAAAACGCGAAAGTACGAGCCAGATAAGGACAAATCCCAGACCTACCCGAGACATAACCGGCGTTACCCTCTAAAATATTAATCGCAACCAGGTTTAATTGACTGTTTCGGTGTGAAACCTCATTACTACGGGATCTACAACAGAAAAAACCCAGGATCTGGTCAACAAGTATGCGAAAAACGCGAAAGTATGAGCCAGAGGATTGCAAATACCAGAACTAACCCAGACATAACCAGCGTTGTCCTCTAAAATACTTATCGGAACCAGCTTCTATTGACTGTTTCAGTGTGGTACCACATTACTACGGGATCCAAAACAGAAAAAACCCAGGATCTGGCCAACAAGTATGCGACAAACGCGAATGTATGAGGCAGATGATTGCAAATACCGGAACTAACCCAGGCATAACCAGCGTTATCCTCTAAAGTATTAATCGCAACCAGGTTAAATTGACTGTTTCGTTGTGGAACCACATTACTGCGGGATCCAACCCAGAAAAAACCCAGGGTCTGGCCAACAAGTATGCGAAAAATGCGAAAGTACGATCCAGATGAGGGCAAATCTCAGACCTAACCGAGACATAACCGGCGTTATCCTCTAAAATATTATTCGCAACCAGGTTTAATTGACTGTTTCGGTGTGGTACCGCATTACTACGTGATCCACAACAGAAAAAACCCAGGATCTGGTCAACAAGCATGCGAAAAACGCGAAAGTATGAGCCAGAGGATTGCAAATACCAGAACTAACCCAGACATAACCAGCGTTATCCTCTAAAATACTTATCGGAACCAGCTTCTGTTGACTGTTTCAGTGTGGTACCACTTTACTACGTGGTCCAAGCCAGAAGAAGGCCAGGATGTGGCCAACAAGTATGCGAAAAATGCGAAAGTACGAGCCAGATGAGGGCAAATACCAGACCTAACCGAGACATAACCGGCGTTATCCTCTAAAATATTAATCGCAACCAGGTTAAATTGACTGTTTCGTTGTGGAACCACATTACTGCGGGATCCAACCCAGAAAAAACCCAGGGTCTGGCCAACAAGTATGCGAAAAATGCGAAAGTACGATCCAGATGAGGGCAAATCTCAGACCTAACCGAGACATAACCGGCGTTATCCTCTAAAATATTATTCGCAACCAGGTTTAATTGACTGTTTCGGTGTGGTACCACATTACTACGTGGTCCATGCCAGAAAAAGGCAAGGATCTGGCCAACAAGTATGCGAAAAACGCGAAAGTACGAGCCAGATGAGGACAAATCCCAGACCTACCCGAGACATAACCGGCGTTATCCTCTAAAATATTAATCGCAACCAGCTTCTATTGACTGTTTCAGTGTGGTACCACATTACTACGTGATCCAAACCAGAAAAAGCCCAGGATCTGGCCAACAAGTATGCGAAAAACGCGAATATATGAGCCATATGATTGCAAATACCAGAACTAACCCTGACATAACCAGCGTTATCCTCTAAAATACGCATCGGAACATGCTTTTAATGACTGTTTCAGTGTGGAACCACATTACAACCTGATCCAAACCAGAAAAAGCCCAGGATCGGGCCAACAAGAATGCGAAAAATGCGAAAGTACGAGCCTGATGAGGGAAACTCCCAGACCTAACCGAGACGTAACCGGCGTTATCCCCTAAAATATTAATCGCAACCAGGTGTAATTGACTGTTTCGGTGTGGTACCGCATTGCTACGATGATCCAAACCAGAAAGAGGCCAGGATCTGGCCAACAAGTATGCGAAAAATGCGAAAGTATGAGCCAGATGATTGCAAATACCTGAACTATCCCAGACATAACCAGCGATATCCTCTAAAATATTAATCGCAACCAGGTTTAATTGACTGTTTCGGTGTGGTACTGCATTACTACGTGATCCAGACCAGAAAAAGGCCAGGATCTGGCCAACAAGTATGCGCAAAATGCGAAAGTACGAGCCAGTTGAGGGCAAATCCCAGACCAAAACGAGACGTAACCGGCGTTATCCCCTAAAATATTAATCGCAACCAGGTTTAATTGACTGTTTCGGTGTGGTACCGCATTACTACATGATCCAAACCAGAAAAAGGCCAGGATCTGGCCAACAAGTATGCGAAAAATGCGAAGGTATGAGCCAGATGATTGCAAATTCCAGAACTAACCATGACATAACCAGCGTTATCCTCTAGAATAAGAATCGGAACATGGTTTTAATGACTGTTTCAGTGTTGTAACACATTACTACGTGATCCAAACCAGAAAAATCCCAGGATCGGGCCAACAAGAATGCGAAAAACGCGAAAGTACGAGCCAGATGAGGGAAAATCCCAGACCAAAACGAGACGTAACCGGCGTTATCCCCTAAAATATTAATCGCAACCAGGTTTAATTGACTGTTTCGGTGTGGTACTGCATTACTACGTGATCCAGACCAGAAAAAGGCCAGGATCTGGCCAACAAGTATGCGAAAAACGCGAAAGTATAAGCCAGATGATTGCAAATACCAGAACTGACCCAGGCATAACCAGCGTTATCCTCTAAAATACTAAGCGGAACCAACTTCTATTGACTGTTTCAGTGTGGTACCACATTACTACGTGATCCAAGCCAAAAAAAGGCCAGGATCTGGCCAACAAGTATGCGAAAAACGCGAAAGTACGAGCCAGATGATTGCAAATACCAGAACTCACCCAGACATAACCAGCGCTATCCTCTAAAATACTAATCTGGACCAGGGTTAATTGACTGTTTCAGTGTGGTACCACATTACTACGTGATCCAAACCAGAAAAATCCCAGGATCGGGCCAACAAGAACGCGAAAAACGCGAAAGTACGAGCCAGATAAGGACAAATCCCAGACCTACCCGAGACATAACCGGCGTTATCCTCTAAAATATTAATCGCAACCAGGTTTAATTGACTGTTTCGGTGTGGAACCTCATTACTACGGGATCTACAACAGAAAAAACCCAGGATCTGGTCAACAAGTATGCGAAAAACGCGAAAGTATGAGCCAGAGGATTGCAAATACCAGAACTAACCCAGACATAACCAGCGTTGTCCTCTAAAATACTTATCGGAACCAGCTTCTATTGACTGTTTCAGTGTGGTACCACATTACTACGGGATCCAAAACAGAAAAAACCCAGGATCTGGCCAACAAGTATGCGACAAACGCGAAAGTATGAGGCAGATGATTGAAAATACCGGAACTAACCCAGGCATAACCAGCGTTATCCTCTAAAGTATTAATCGCAACCAGGTTAAATTGACTGTTTCGTTGTGGAACCACATTACTGCGGGATCCAACCCAGAAAAAACCCAGGGTCTGGCCAACAAGTATGCGAAAAATGCGAAAGTACGATCCAGATGAGAGCAAATCTCAGACCTAACCGAGACATAACAGGCGTTATCCTCTAAAATATTATTCGCAACCAGGTTTAATTGACTGTTTCGGTGTGGTACCGCATTACTACGTGATCCACAACAGAAAAAACCCAGGATCTGGTCAACAAGCATGCGAAAAACGCGAAAGTATGAGCCAGAGGATTGCAAATACCAGAACTAACCCAGACATAACCAGCGTTATCCTCTAAAATACTTATCGGAACCAGCTTCTATTGACTGTTTCAGTGTGGCACCACTTTACTACGTGGTCCAAGCCAGAAGAAGGCCAGGATGTGGCCAACAAGTATGCGAAAAATACGAAAGTACGAGCCAGATGAGGGCAAATACCAGACCTAACCGAGACATAACCGGCGTTATCCTCTAAAATATTAATCGTAACCAGGTTAAATTGACTGTTTCGTTGTGGAACCACATTACTGCGGGATCCAACCCAGAAAAAACCCAGGGTCTGGCCAACAAGTATGCGAAAAATGCGAAAGTACGATCCAGATGAGGGCAAATCTCAGACCTAACCGAGACATAACCGGCGTTATCCTCTAAAATATTATTCGCAACCAGGTTTAATTGACTGTTTCGGTGTGGTACCACATTACTACGTGGTCCAAGCCAGAAAAAGGCAAGGATCTGGCCAACAAGTATGCGAAAAACGCGAAAGTACGAGCCAGATGAGGACAAATCCCAGACCTACCCGAGACATAACCGGCGTTATCCTCTAAAATATTAATCGCAACCAGCTTCTATTGACTGTTTCAGTGTGGTACCACATTACTACGTGATCCAAACCAGAAAAAGCCCAGGATCTGGCCAACAAGTATGCGAAAAACGCGAATATATGAGCCATATGATTGCAAATACCAGAACTAACCCTGACATAACCAGCGTTATCCTCTAAAATACGCATCGGAACATGCTTTTAATGACTGTTTCAGTGTGGTACCACATTACAACGTGATCCAAACCAGAAAAAGCCCAGGATCGGGCCAACAAGAACGCGAAAAACGCGAAAGTACGAGCCAGATAAGGACAAATCCCAGACCTACCCGAGACATAACCGGCGTTATCCTCTAAAATATTAATCGCAACCAGGTTTAATTGACTGTTTCGGTGTGGAACCTCATTACTACGGGATCTACAACAGAAAAAACCCAGGATCTGGTCATCAAGTATGCGAAAAACGCGAAAGTATGAGGCAGATGATTGCAAATACCGGAACTAACCCAGGCATAACCAGCGTTATCCTCTAAAGTATTAATCGCAACCAGGTTAAATTGACTGTTTCGTTGTGGAACCACATTACTGCGGGATCCAACCCAGAAAAAACCCAGGGTCTGGCCAACAAGTATGCGAAAAATGCGAAAGTACGATCCAGATGAGGGCAAATCTCAGACCTAACCGAGACATAACCGGCGTTATCCTCTAAAATATTATTCGCAACCAGGTTTAATTGACTGTTTCGGTGTGGTACCGCATTACTACGTGATCCACAAAAGAAAAAACCCAGGATCTGGTCAACAAGCATGCGAAAAACGCGAAAGTATGAGCCAGAGGATTGCAAATACCAGAACTAACCCAGACATAACCAGCGTTATCCTCTAAAATCCTTATCGGAACCAGCTTCTGTTGACTGTTTCAGTGTGGTACCACTTTACTACGTGGTCCAAGCCAGAAGAAGGCCAGGATGTGGCCAACAAGTATGCGAAAAATGCGAAAGTACGAGCCAGATGAGGGCAAATACCAGACCTAACCGAGACATAACCGGCGTTATCCTCTAAAATATTAATCGCAACCAGGTTAAATTGACTGTTTCGTTGTGGAACCACATTACTGCGGGATCCAACCCAGAAAAAACCCAGGGTCTGGCCAACAAGTATGCGAAAAATGCGAAAGTACGATCCAGATGAGGGCAAATCTCAGACCTAACCGAGACATAACCGGCGTTATCCTCTAAAATATTATTCGCAACCAGGTTTAATTGACTGTTTCGGTGTGGTACCACATTACTACGTGGTCCATGCCAGAAAAAGGCAAGGATCTGGCCAACAAGTATGCGAAAAACGCGAAAGTACGAGCCAGATGAGGACAAATCCCAGACCTACCCGAGACATAACCGGCGTTATCCTCTAAAATATTAATCGCAACCAGCTTCTATTGACTGTTTCAGTGTGGTACCACATTACTACGTGATCCAAACCAGAAAAAGCCCAGGATCTGGCCAACAAGTATGCGAAAAACGCGAATATATGAGCCATATGATTGCAAATACCAGAACTAACCCTGACATAACCAGCGTTATCCTCTAAAATACGCATCGGAACATGCTTTTAATGACTGTTTCAGTGTGGTACCACATTACAACCTGATCCAAACCAGAAAAAGCCCAGGATCGGGCCAACAAGAATGCGAAAAATGCGAAAGTACGAGCCTGATGAGGGAAACTCCCAGACCAAAACGAGACGTAACCGGCGTTATCCTCTAAAATATTATTCGCAACCAGGTTTAGTAGACTGTTTCGGTGTGGAACCACATTACTACGGGATCCAAACCAGAAAAAACCCAGAATCTGGCCAACAACTATGAGAAAAACGAGAAAGTATGAGCCAGATGGTTGCAAATACCAGAACTATCCCAGACATACCCAGCGTTATCCACTAAAATATTATTCGCAACCAGGTTTAATTGTCTGTTTCGGTGTGGTACCACATTACTACGTGATCCACAACAGAAAAAACCCAGGATCTGGTCAACAAGTATGCGATAAACGCGTAAGTACGAGCCAGATGAGGACAAATCCCAGACCTACCCGAGACATAACCGGCGTTATCCTCTAAAATATTAATCGCAACCAGTTTAATTGACTGTTTCGGTGTGGTACCACATTACTACGTGATCCGAACCAGAAAAAGCCCAGGATCTGGCCATCAAGTATGCGAAAAACGCGAATATATGAGCCATATGATTGCAAATACCAGAACTAACCCTGACATAACCAGCGTTATCCTCTAAAATACGCATCGGAACATGCTTTTAATGACTGTTTCAGTGTGGAACCACATTACAACCTGATCCAAACCAGAAAAAGCCCAGGATCGGGCCAACAAGAATGCGAAAAATGCGAAAGTACGAGCCTGATGAGGGAAACTCCCAGACCTAACCGAGACGTAACCGGCGTTATCCCCTAAAATATTAATCGCAACCAGGTGTAATTGACTGTTTCGGTGTGGTACCGCATTGCTACGATGATCCAAACCAGAAAGAGGCCAGGATCTGGCCAACAAGTATGCGAAAAATGCGAAAGTGTGAGCCAGATGATTGCAAATACCTGAACTAACCCAGACATAACCAGCGATATCCTCTAAAATATTAATCGCAACCACGTTTAATTGACTGTTTCGGTGTGGTACTGCATTACTAAGTGATCCAGACCAGAAAAAGGCCAGGATCTGGCCAACAAGTATGCGCAAAATGCGAAAGCACGGGCCAGTTGAGGGCAAATCCCAGACCAAAACGAGACGTAACCGGCGTTATCCCCTAAAATATTAATCGCAACCAGGTTTAATTGACTGTTTCGGTGTGGTACCGCATTACTACGTGATCCAAACCAGAAAAAGGCCAGGATCTGGCCAACAAGTACGCGAAAAATGCGAAAGTATGAGCCAGATGATTGCAAATTCCAGAACTAACCCTGACATAACCAGCGTTATCCTCTAGAATACGAATCGGAACATGGTTTTAATGACTGTTTCAGTGTTGTAACACATTACTACGTGATCCAAACCAGAAAAATCCCAGGACCGGGCCAACGAGAATGCGACAAACGCGAAAGTACGAGCCAGATGAGGGAAAATCCCAGACCAAAACGAGACGTAACCGGCGTCATCCCCTAAAATATTAATCGCAACCAGGTTTAATTCACTGTTTCGGTGTGGTACTGCATTACTACGTGATCCAGACCAGAAAAAGGCCAGGATCTGGCCAACAAGTATGCGAAAAACGCGAAAGTATAAGCCAGATGATTGCAAATACCAGAACTAACCCAGGCATAACCAGCGTTATCCTCTAAAATACTAAGCGGAACCAGCGTCTATTGACTGTTTCAGTGTGGTACCACATTACTACGTGATCCAAGCCCAAAAAAGGCCAGGATCTGGCCAGCAAGTATGCGGAAAACGCGAAAGTACGAGCCAGATGAGGACAAATCCCAGACCTACCCGAGACGTAACCGGCGTTATCCTCTAGAATACGAATCGGAACATGCTTTTAATGACTGTTTCAGTGTTGTAACACATTACTACGTGATCCAAACCAGAAAAATCCCAGGATCGGGCCAACAAGAATGCGAAAAACGCGAAAGTACGAGCCAGATGAGGGAAAATCCCAGACCTAACGGAGACGTAACCGGCGTTATCCCCTAAAATATTAATCGCAACCAGGTTTAATTGACTGTTTCGGTGTGGAACCACATTACTACGGGATCCAAACCAGAAAAAACCCAGGATCTGGCCAACAAGTATGCGAAAAACGCGAAAGTATGAGCCAGATGATTGCAAATGCCAGAACTATCCCAGGCATAACCAGCGTTATCCTCTAAAATACTAAGCGGAACCAGCTTTTATTGACAGTGTGGTACCACATTACTACGTGATCCAAACCAGAAAAAGCCCAGGATCTGGCCAACAAGTATGCGAAACGTGCGAAAGTACGAGGCAGATGAGGGCAAATCCCAGACCTAACCGTGACATAACCGGCGTTATCCTCTAAAATATTAATCGCAACCAGTTTAATTGACTGTTTCGGTGTGGAACCTCATTACTACGGGATCCAAAACAGAAAAAACCCAGGATCGGGCTAACAAGTATGCGAAAAACGCGAAAGTATGAGCCAGATGATTGCAAATACCAGAACAATCCCAGGCATAACAAGCGTTATCCTCTAAAATACTAAGCGGAACCAGATTTATTGACAGTGTGGTACCACATTACTACGTGATCCAAACCAGAAAAAGCCCAGGATCTGGCCAACAAGTATGCGAAAAACGCGAAAGTATGAGCCAGAGGATTGCAAATACCAGAACTAACCCAGACATAACCAGCGTTATCCTCTAAAATACTTATCGGAACCAGCTTCTATTGACTGTTTCAGTGTGGTACCACTTTACTACGTGGTCCAAGCCAGAAGGAGGCCAGGATGTGGCCAACAAGTATGCGAAAAATGCGAAAGTACGAGCCAGATGAGGGCAAATACCAGACCTAACCGAGACATAACCGGCGTTATCCTCTAAAATATTGATCGAAACCAGGTTTAATTGACTGTTTCAGCGTGGTACCACATTACTACGTGTTACAATCCAGAAACAGCCCAGGATTTAGCCATGAAGTATGAGAAATATGCGAAAGTATGAGCCTGATGAGGGCAAATAGCAGACCTAAACCAGACAAAATCGGCGGTATCCTCTAAAACATTAATCGGACCCAGGTTTAATTGACTGTTTCGATGTGGCACCACATTTCTACGTGGTCCAAGCCAGAAAAAGGCGAGGATCTGGCCAAAAACTATTCGAAACGTGCGAAAGTACGTGCCAGATGAGGACAAATCCCAGACCTAACCGAGACATAACCGGCATTATCCTCTAAAGTATTAATCGGATCCAGGTTTAATTGACAGTTTCAGTGTGGTACCACTTCACTACGTGGTCCGAGCCAGAAGAAGGCCAGTATGTGGCCAACAAGTATGCGAAAACTGCGAAAGTACGAGCCAGTTGAGGGCAAATACCAGACCTAACCGAAACATAACCGGCGCTATCCTGTAAAATATTAATCGCAACCAGGTTTAATAGACTGTTTCGGTGTGGAACCACATTACTACGGGATCCAAACCAGAAAAAACCCAGAATCTGGCCAACAACTATGAGAAAAACGAGAAAGTATGAGCCAGATGGTTGCAAATACCAGAACTATCCCAGACATACCCAGCGTTATCCACTAAAATATTATTCGCAACCAGGTTTAATTGACTGTTTCGGTGTGGTACCACATTACTACGTGGTCCAAGCCAGAAAAAGGCCAGGATCTGGCCAACAAGTATGCGAAAAATGCGAAAGTACGAGCCAGGTGAGGGCAAATACCATACCTAACCGAGACATTACCGGCTTTATCCTCTAAAATATTAATCGCAACCAGATTTAATTGACTGTTTCAGTGTGGTACCGCATTACTACGTGATCCAAACCAGAAAGAGGCCAGGATCTGGCCAACAAGTATGCGAAAAACGCGAAAGTACGAGCCAGATGATTGCAAATACCAGAACTCACCCAGACATAACCAGCGCTATCCTCTAAAATACTAATCTGAACCAGGGTTAATTGACTGTTTCAGTGTGGTACCACATTACTACGTGATCCAAACCAGAGAAAGGCCAGGATCTGGCCAACAAGTATGCGAAAAACGCGAAAGGACGAGCCAGATAAGGACAAATCCCAGACCTACCCGAGACATAACCAGCGTTATCCCCTAAAATATAAATCGCAACCAGGTTTAATTGACTGTTTCGGTGTTGTGCCGTATTACTACGTGATCCAAATCAGAAAAAGGCCAGGATCTGGCCACCAAGAATGCGAAAAATGCGAAAGTACGAGCCAGATGATTGCAAATACCAGCACTATCCCAGACATAACCGGCGTTATCCTCTAAAATATTAATCGCAACCAGTTTAATTGACTGTTTCGGTGTGGTACCACATTACTACGTGATCCGAACCAGAAAAAGCCCAGGATCTGGCCATCAAGTATGCGAAAAACGCGAATATATGAGCCATATGATTGCAAATACCAGAACTAACCCTGACATAACCAGCGTTATCCTCTAAAATACGCATCGGATCATGCTTTTAATGACTGTTTCAGTGTGGTACCACATTACAACCTGATCCAAACCAGAAAAAGCCCAGGATCGGGCCAACAAGAATGCGAAAAATGCGAAAGTACGAGCCAGTTGAGGGCAAATCCCAGACCAAAACGAGACGTAACCGGCGTTATCCCCAAAAATATTAATCGCAACCAGGTTTAATTGACTGTTTCGGTGTGGTACCGCATTACTACGTGATCCAAACCAGAAAAAGGCCAGGATCTGGCCAACAAGTATGCGAAAAATGCGAAAGTATGAGCCAGATGATTGCAAATTCCAGAACTAACCCTGACATAACCAGCGTTATCCTCTAACATACGCATCGGAACATGCTTTTAATGACTGTTTCAGTGTGGTACCACATTACAACGTGATCCAAACCAGAAAAAGCCCAGGATCGGGCCAACAAGAATGCGAAAAATGCGAAAGTACGAGCCTGATGAGGGAAAATCCCAGACCTAACCGAGACGTAACCAGCGTTATCCTCTAAAATACTTATCGGAACCAGCTTCTATTGACTGTTTCAGTGTGGTACCACTTTACTACGTGGTCCAAGCCAGAAGAAGGCCAGGATGTGGCCAACAAGTATGCGAAAAACGCGAAAGTACGAGCCAGATGAGGACAAATCCCAGACCTTCCCGAGACATAACCGGCGTTATCCTCTAAAATATTAATCGCAACCAGCTTCTATTGACTGTTTCAGTGTGGTACCACATTACTACGTGATCCAAACCAGAAAAAGCCCAGGATCTGGCCAACGAGTATGCGAAAAATGCGAAAGTATGAGCCAGATGATTGCAAATACCAGAACTAACCCAGACATAACCAGCGATATCCTCTAAAATATTAATCGCAACCAGGTTTAATTGACTGTTTCGGTGTAGTACTGCATTACTACGTGATCCAGACCAGAAAAAGGCCAGGATCTGGCCAACAAGTATGCGCAAAATGCGCAAGTACGAGCCAGTTGAGGGCAAATCCCAGACCAAACCGAGACATAACCGGCGTTATCCTCTAAAATATTAATCGCAACCAGGTTTAATTGACTGTTTCGGTGTGGTACCGCATTACTACGTGATCCAAACCAGAAAAAGGCCAGGATCTGTTCAACAAGTATGTGAAAAACGCGAAAGTATGAGTCTGATGAGGTCAAATCCCAGACCTATCCCAGACTTAACTTGCGTTATCCTCTAAAATATTGATCGAAACCAGGTTTAATCGACTGTTTCAGCGTGGTATCACATTAGTACGTGATACAATCCAGAAACAGCCCAGGATCTAGCCATGAAGTATGAGAAATATGCGAAAGTATGAGCCTGATGAGGGCAAATCCTAGACCTAACCCAATCCTAAAATGCGTTATCCTCTAAAATATTTATCAAGACCAGGTTTAATTGAATGTTTCAGTGTGGTACCACATTAATACGTGAACCAAACCAGAAAAAACCCAGGATCCGTTCAACAAGTATGTTAAAACTGCGACAGTATGACCCTGATGAGGGCAAATCCCAGGCCTAACCTAGACCTAACATGCGTTGTCCCCTAAAATATTGATGGAAACCAGGTTTAATGGACTGTTTCAGTGTGGCACCACTTTACTACGTGATCCAAAGCAGAAAAAACCCTCGATCAGGCCAACATGTATGTTAAAACTGCGAAAGTATGACCCTGATGAGGGCAAATCCCAGGACTAACCTAGACCTAACTTGCGTTATCCTCTAAAATATTCATCGAAACCGGGTTTAATCGACTGTTTCAGCGTGGTACCACATTACTACGTGATCCAATCCAGAAATAGCCCAGGATCTAGCCATGAAGTATGAGAAATATGCGAAAGTATGAGCCTGATGAGGGCAAATCCTAGACCTAACTCAGACCTAACATGCGTTATCCTCAAAAATATTGATCGAAACCTGGTTTAATCGACTGTTTCAGTGTGGTACCACATTACTATGTGATCCAAACCAGAAAATAACCCAGGATCTGTTCAACGAGTATGTGAAGTGTGCAAAAGTATGAGTCTGATGAGGTCAAATCCCAGACCATTCCCAGACTTAACTTGCGTTATCCTCTAAAATATTGATCGAAACCAGGTTTAATCGACTGTTTCAGTGTGGTACCACATTACTACGTGATCCAAACCAGAAAAAACCCAGGATCTAGCCATCAAGTACGAGAAATATGCGAAAGAATGAGCCTGATGAGAGCAAATCCCAGACCTAACCTAGACCTTACATGCGTTATCCTCTAAAATATTGAGCGAAACCAGGTTTAATGGACTGTTTCAGTGGGGTACCACACTACTTCGTGATCCAAACCAGAAAAAACCCAGGATCTGTTCAACAAGTATGTGAAAAACGCTAAACTGTGAGCCTGATGAGAGCAAATCCCAGACCTATCCTAGACCTTACATGCGTTATCCTCTAATATATTGAGCGAAACCAGGTTTAATGGACTGTTTCAGTGTGGTCCCACATTACTACGTGATCCAAACCAGAAATAACCCAGGATCTGTTCTACATGTATGAATAATATGCGAAAGAATGAGCCTGATGAGAGCAAATCCCAGACCTAACCTAGACCTAACATGAATTATTCTCTAAAATATTGATCGAAACAAGGTATAATTGACTGTTTCAGTGTGGTACCACATTACTACGTGATTCAATCCAGAAATAGCCCTGGATCTAGCCATGAAGTATGAGAAATATGCGAAAGTATGAGCCTGATGAGGGCAAATCCTAGACCTAACCCAGACCTAACATGCGTTATTCTGTAAAATTTTTATCAAGACCAGGTTTAATTGAATGTTTCATTGTGGTACCTCATTACTACGTGATCAAAACCAGAAAAAACCCAGGATCCGTTCATCAAGTATGTGGAGAATGCGAAAGTATGAGTCTGATCAGTGAAAATCTCAGGCCTTACCTAGACCTAACTCGCGCTGTCCTCTAAAATATTGATGGAAACCAGGTTTCATTGACTGTTTCAGTGTGGTACTACATTACTACGTGATGCAATCCAGAAAAAGCCCAGGATCTAGCCATCAAGTATGAGTAATATGCGAAAGAATGAGCCTGATGAAGGCAAATCCCAGACCTAACCTAGACCTAACATGCGTTATCCTCTAAAATATTGAGCGAAACCAGGTTTAATGGACTGTTTCAGTGTGGTACGACACTACTTCGTGATTCAAACCAGAGAAAGCCCAGGATCCGTTCAGCAAGTATGTGAAGAATGCGAAAGTATGAGTCTGATGAGGTCAAATCCCAGGCCTAACCTAGACCTAACATGCGTTATCCTCAAAAATATTGATCGAAACCTGGTTTAATCGACTGTTTCAGTGTGGTACCCCATGACTACGTGATCCAAACCAGAAAAAACCCAGGATCCGTTCAACAAGTATGTGAAAAACGCGAAAGTATGAGCCTGATGAGGGCAAATCCAAGACCTATCCCAGACCTAACTTGCGTTATCCTCAAAAATATTGATCGAAACCTGGTTTAATCGACTGTTTCAGTGTGGTACCACATTACTATGTGATCCAAACCAGAAAAAACCCAGGATCTGTTCAACAAGTATGTGAAGAACGCTAAACTGTGAGCCTGATGAGGGCAAATCTTAGACCTAACCCAGACCTAAGATGCGTTAACCTCTAAAATATTTATCCAGACCAGGTTTCATTGAATGTTTCAGTGTGGTACCACATTACTACGTGATCCAAACCAGAAAAAACCCGGGATTCGTTCAACAAGTATGTGAAGAATGCGAAAATATGAGTCTGATGAGTGAAAATCCCAGGCCTAACCTGGACCTAACATGCGTTATCCTCTAAAATATTGATCGAAACCTGGTTTAATCGACTGTTTCAGTGTGGTACCACATTACTATGTGATGCAATCCAGAAAAAGCCCAGGATCTAGCCATCAAGTATGAGAAATATGCGAAAGAATGAGCCTGATGAGAGCAAATCCCAGACCTAACCTAGACCTAACATGCGTTATCCTCTAAAATATTGAGCGAAACCAGGTTTAATCGACAGTTTCAGTGTGGTACCACATTACTACGTGATCCAAACCAGAAAAAACCCAGGATCTAGCCATCAAGTATGAGAAATGTGCGAAAGAATGAGCCTGATGAGAGCAAATCCCAGACCTAACCTAGACCTTACATGCGTTATCCTCTAAAATATTCAGCGAAACCATGTTTAATGGACTGTTTCAGTGTGGTACCACATTACTTCGTGATCCAAACCAGAAAAAACCCAGGATCTGTTCAACAAGTATGTGAAAAACGCTAAACTGTGAGCCTGATGAGGGCAAATCCTAGACCTAACCCAGACCTAACATGCGTTAGCCTCTAAAATATTTATCAAGACCTGGTTTAATTGAATGTTTCAGTGTGGTACCACATTACTACGTGATGCAATCCAGAAAAAGCCCAGGATCTAGCCATCAAGTTTGAGAAATATGCGAAAGAATGTACCTGATGAGAGCAAATTCCAGACCTAACCTAGACCTAACATGAATTATTCTCTAAGATATAGATCGAAACCAGGTTTAATTGACTGTTTCAGTGTGGTCCCACATTACTACGTGATCCAAACCAGAAAAAACCCAGGATCCGTTCAACAAGTATGTGATGAATGCGAAAGTATGAGTCTGATGAGTGAAAATCCCAGGCCTAACCTAGACCTAACATGCGTTATCCTCACAAATATTGATCGAAACATGGTTTAATCGACTGTTTCAGTGTGGTACCACATTACTATGTGATCCCAACCAGAAAATAACCCAGGATCTGTTCAACGAGTATGTGAAGTGTGCGAAAGTGTGAGTCTGATGAGGTCAAATCCCAGACCAATCCCAGACTTAACTTGCGTTATCCTCTTAAATATTGATCGAAACCAGGTTTAATCGACTGTTTCAGTGTGGTACCACATTACTACGTGATCCAAACGAGAAAAAACCCAGGATCTAGCCATCAAGTATGAGAAATATGCGGAAGAATGAACCTGATGAGAGCAAATCCCAGACCTAACCTAGACCTTACATGCGTTATCCTCTAAAATATTGAGCGAAACCAGGTTTAATCGACTGTTTCAGTGTGGTACCACATTACTGTGTGACGCAATCCACAAAAAGCCCAGGATCTAGTCATCAAGTATGAGAAATATGCGAAAGAATGAGCCTGATGAGAGCAAATCCCAGACCTAACCTAGACCTAACATGCGTTATCCTCTAAAATATTGAGCGAAACCAGGTTTAATGGACTGTTTCAGTGTGGCACCACACTACTACGTGATCCAAACCAGAAAAAACCCAGGATCAGTTCAACAAGTATGTGAAGAATGCGAAAGTATGAGTCTGACGAGTGTAATTCCCAGGGCTGACCTAGACCTAACATGCGTTATCCTCTAAAATATTGATCGAAACCAGGTTTAATTGACCGTTTCAGTGTGGTACCACATTACTACGTGATCGAAACCAGAAAAAACCCAGGATCCGTTCAACATGTATGTGAAGAATGCGAAAGTATGAGTCTGATGAGTGAAAATCCCAGGCCTAACCTAGACCTAACATGCGTTATCCTCTAAAATATTGATCGAAACCTGGTTTAATCGACTGTTTCAGTGTGGTACCACATTACTATGTGATCGAAACCAGAAAATAACCCAGGATCTGTTCAAGGAGTATGTGAAGTGTTGCGAAAGTATGAGTCTGATGAGGTCAAATCCGAGACCTATCCCACACCTAACTTGCGTTATCCTCTAAAATATTGATCGAAACCAGGTTTAATCGACAGTTTCAGTGTGGTACCACATTACTACGTGATCCAAACCAGAAAAAACCCAGGATCTAGCCATCAAGTATGAGAAATGTGCGAAAGAATGAGCCTGATGAGAGCAAATCCCAGACCTAACCTAGACCTTACATGCGTTATCCTCTAAAATATTGAGAGAAACCAGGTTTAATGGACTGTTTCAGTGTGGTACCACATTACTACGTGATCCAAACGAGAAAAAACCCAGGATCTAGCCATCAAGTATGAGAAATATGCGGAAGAATGAACCTGATGAGAGCAAATCCCAGGCCTAACCTAGACCTAACATGCGTTATCCTCTAAAATATTGATCGAAACCTGGTTTAATCGACTGTTTCAGTGTGGTACCACATTACTATGTGATCGAAACCAGAAAATAACCCAGGATCTGTTCAAGGAGTATGTGAAGTGTTGCGAAAGTATGAGTCTGATGAGGTCAAATCCGAGACCTATCCCAGACCTAACTTTTTTTTTTTTTTTTTTTTTTTTTTTTTTTTTTTTTTTTTTTTGTCGTGGGGAAAATCTTCGAAAGACTCCCTCCCACCTCCTTGGGGAGAGGTGGGAGGGGTGTGTGGGATTCCCCGCGCCCGTACAACGACAGGCGCGGGACCTACCCACTAAAAACCCCACGGTGACCCTTCGGCACGCATTGGGAGGATACCGGGAATCGCTCGAAGCATTCTTCCGGTATCCTCCCCGTGCCCGCGCTTTCGCGCCCATCCCCCGGGGGGACAATCGGTCCCCCCAGTAGACACACTGCCTCATAGCGGCGGGACGGGGCCACTCCATCCCGCCGCTATCCGTCCCGGGGCCGCGTTTAGTGGCGGCTGCGAGCCCCAACTCGCAACCGCCCGCGACCCCGTTTCCACCCCTCGGCGGCCGGGCGTTCATGGCCGCACCAGACCGCCGAGGGTGCCTCCCCTTGCGTCGGACCGGTAGAGGGAGGCACTCCTACCCCCAACCGGTCCGACCCGGCGCCGCCTGGCGGGAGGAGGGTCCCCTCAGGACCCCCCTCCCAGCCTAGGTCATCCGCCACGCCGAGGCGGCCGCCCGCGACGCCTCGCGACCGGGCGACGACCTCGGGCCACCGCACGAGAGCGAGCTTCAGCGCGCCGCTGAAGCTCGCGCTCCCTCCCCGCGGCCTCCTTCTGCAACATTACGTTCTCGCAGAAGGAGGCCACGGCCCTCCACTTCTCCTCGCTGCCGAGCATGGCGCGCACCACGCCCAGCAGCGAGACATCCCGCCCGACGACGCCGACCAGGACACGGCGCTCCCCCTCCCACGCGGGGCATACCTCCAGGGTATGATCCGCCGTGTCCTGCTCAGCGTCGCAGTGGCAGCAACGCGCCGTCGGCTCCTTCCCTATCCGGCACAGGTATCTTCCGAAGCTGCCATGCCCGGAAAATACCTGTGCCAGCCGGTAGGTGAGGCTGCCATGGCCTCTGTCCAGCCACTCCTTCAGGAGTGGCCGAACAGCCCCGACAGTCCGGTGCCCCGCGGTTGGCAGAGCCAGCCGCTCCTGCCACGCGAGCAACACGGACTGCCGGGCCTGGCGCTTCAAATCGCCCCAAGCAGGTTCCTGCCCGCCCGGGACCGCCCCCACCCCCGCGCGACGGTCGACGCGGTGCCGGTACATCACCGCGTGCGACCGCGCGAGCAGGTCCATGGGCGGCATCCCCGCTAGAACCGTCGCCGCCTCATGTGACATGGTCCGATACCCGCGGACGACCCTGAGCGCCATGCGCCTCTGCACCCGACGCAGCATAGTCATGCTGCGCCGGGAGGCAGCCAGGTCGTCCGCCCAGACGGGGGCCCCGTATAGGGCCACCGACTGGACCATTGCCACATAGAGGCGACGAACTCGGCCCGCCGGGCCCCCCAGGTTGGGCAGGATCCGGCCCAGAGCCGCAACCATCCTTTCCAACCGGGGGACCAGGCAGCGGAAATGCTTCTCGAAACGCCAGTGGCTATCGAGGATCAGCCCCAGATACCTGATCTGGGGCTTCACCTCGATGTCAGCCCCACCCACCCGAATCAGAGGGGGTGGCGGATCCTGCCGAGGTGAATGAAACGCAATCACCTCGGTCTTATGGACCGCCACCGTCATCCCCATCCCCCCGATCCGGTCGACGACGCGTTGCGACCCCTCCTCCGCGCGACGCATGGCCCTCCCCCAGTGCGCCCATCCCAGACCTAACTTGCGTTATCCTCTAAAATATTGATCGAAACCAGGTTTAATCGACTGTTTCAGTGTGGTACCACGTTACTATGTGATCCCAACCAGAAAATAACCCAGGATCTGTTCAACGAGTATGTGAAGTGTGCGAAAGTGTGAGTCAGATGAGGTCAAATCCCAGACCAATCCCAGACTTAACTTGCGTTATCCTCTTAAATATTGATCGAAACCAGGTTTAATCGACTGTTTCAGTGTGGTACCACATTACTACGTGATCCAAACGAGATAAAACCCAGGATCTAGCCATCAAGTATGAGAAATATGCGGAAGAATGAACCTGATGAGAGCAAATCCCAGGCCTAACCTAGACCTTACATGCGTTATCCTCTAAAATATTGAGCGAAACCAGGTTTAATCGACTGTTTCAGTGTGGTACCACATTACTGTGTGATGCAATCCACAAAAAGCCCAGGATCTAGCCATCAAGTATGAGAAATATGCGAAAGAATGAGCCTGATGAGAGCAAATCCCAGACCTAACCTAGACCTAACATGCGTTATCCTCTAAAATATTGAGCGAAACCAGGTTTAATGGACTGTTTTAGTGTGGTACCACACTACTTCGTGATCCAAACCAGAAAAAACCCAGGATCAGTTCAACAAGTATGTGAAAAACGCTAAACTGTGAGCCTGATGAGGGCAAATCTTAGACCTTACCCAGACCTAAGATGCGTTATCCTCTAAAATATTTATCCAGACCAGGTTTCATTGAATGTTTCAGTGTGGTCCCACATTACTACGTGATCCAAACCAGAAAAAACCCAGGATCCGTTCAACAAGTATGTGAAGAATGCGAAAGTATGAGTCTGATGAGTGAAAATCCCTGACCTAACCTAGACTTAACATGCGTTATCCTCTAAAATATTGATCGAAACCTGGTTTAATCGACTGTTTCAGTGTGGTACCACATTACTATGTGATCCAAACCAGAAAATAACCCGGGATCTGTTCAAGGAGTATGTGAAGTGTGCGAAAGTATGAGTCTGATGAGGTCAAATCCCAGACCTATCCCAGACCTAACTTGCGTTATCCTCTAAATTATTGATCGAAACCAGGTTTAATCGCCTGTTTCAGTGTGGTACCACACTACTTCGTGATCCAAACCAGAAAAAACCCAGGATCAGTTCAACAAGTATGTGAAAAACGCTAAACTGTGAGCCTGATGAGGGCAAATCTTAGACCTTACCCAGACCTAAGATGCGTTATCCTCTAAAATATTTATCCAGACCAGGTTTCATTGAATGTTTCAGTGTGGTCCCACATTACTACGTGATCCAAACCAGAAAAAACCCAGGATCCGTTCAACAAGTATGTGAAGAATGCGAAAGTATGAGTCTGATGAGTGAAAATCCCTGACCTAACCTAGACTTAACATGCGTTATCCTCTAAAATATTGATCGAAACCTGGTTTAATCGACTGTTTCAGTGTGGTACCACATTACTATGTGATCCAAACCAGAAAATAACCCAAGATCTGTTCAAGGAGTATGTGAAGTGTGCGAAAGTATGAGTCTGATGAGGTCAAATCCTAGACCTATCCCAGACCTAACTTGCGTTATCCTCTAAAATATTGATCGAAACCAGGTTTAATCGACTGTTTCAGTGTGGTACCACATTACTACGTGATCCAAACCAGAAAAAACCCAGGATCAGTTCAACAAGTATGTGAAGAATGCGAAAGTATGAGTCTGATGAGTGTAATTCCCAGGGCTGACCTAGACCTAACATGCGTTATCCTCTAAAATATTGATCGAAACCTGGTTTAATCGACTGTTTCAGTGTGGTACCACATTACTATGTGATCCAAACCAGAAAATAACCCAGGATCTGTTCAAGGAGTATGTGAAGTGTGCGAAAGTATGAGTCTGATGAGGTCAAATCCTAGACCTATCCCAGACCTAACTTGCGTTATCCTCTAAAATATTGATCGAAACCAGGTTTAATCGACTGTTTCAGTGTGGTACCACATTACTACGTGATCCAAACCAGAAAAAACCCAGGATCCGTTCAACAAGAATGTGAAAAATGCGAAAGTATGAGTCCGATCAGTGAAAATCTCAGGCCTTACATAGACCTAACTTGCGTTGTCCTCTAAAATATTGATGGAAACCAGGTTTCATTGACTGTTTCAGTGTGGTACCACATTACTACGTGATCCAAACGAGAAAAAACCCAGGATCTAGCCATCAAGTATGAGAAATATGCGAAAGAATGAACCTGATGAGAGCAAATCCCAGACCTAACCTAGACCTTACATGCGTTATCCTCTAAAATATTGAGCGAAACCGGGTTTAATCGACTGTTTCAGTGTGGTACCACATTACTATGTGATGCAATCCAGAAAAAGCCCAGGATCAGTTCAACAAGTATGAGAAGAATGCGAAAGTATGAGTCTGATGAGTGAGAATCCCAGACCTATCCCAGACCGAAACTTGCGTTATCCTCAAAAATATTGATTGAAACCAGGTTTAATCGACTGTTTCAGTGTGGTACCACATTACTATGTGATCCAAACCAGAAAATAACCCAAGATCTGTTCAAGGAGTATGTGAAGTGTGCGAAAGTATGAGTCTGATGAGGTCAAATCCTAGACCTATCCCAGACCTAACTTGCGTTATCCTCTAAAATATTGATCGAAACCAGGTTTAATCGACTGTTTCAGTGTGGTACCACATTACTACGTGATCCAAACCAGAAAAAACCCAGGATCAGTTCAACAAGTATGTGAAGAATGCGAAAGTATGAGTCTGATGAGTGTAATTCCCAGGGCTGACCTAGACCTAACATGCGTTATCCTCTAAAATATTGATCGAAACCTGGTTTAATCGACTGTTTCAGTGTGGTACCACATTACTATGTGATCCAAACCAGAAAATAACCCAGGATCTGTTCAAGGAGTATGTGAAGTGTGCGAAAGTATGAGTCTGATGAGGTCAAATCCTAGACCTATCCCAGACCTAACTTGCGTTATCCTCTAAAATATTGATCGAAACCAGGTTTAATCGACTGTTTCAGTGTGGTACCACATTACTATGTGATCGAAACCAGAAAATAACCCGGGATCTGTTCAAGGAGTATGTGAAGTGTGCGAAAGTATGAGTCTGATGAGGTCAAATCCCAGACCTATCCCAGACCTAACTTGCGTTATCCTCTAAATTATTGATCGAAACCTGGTTTAATCGACTGTTTCAGTGCGGTACCACACTACTACGTGATCCAAACCAGAAAAAACCCAGGATCAGTTCAACAAGTATGTGAAGAATGCGAAAGTATGAGTCTGATGAGTGAGAATCCCAGACCTATCCCAGACCTAACATTCGTTATCCTCTAAAATATTGATCGAAACCAGGTTTAATCGAATGTTTCAGTGTGGTACCACATTACTACGTGATCCAAACCAGAAAAAACCCAGGATCAGTTCAACAAGTATGTGAAGAATGCGAAAGTATGAATCTGATGAGTGTAATTCCCAGGGCTGACCTAGACCTAACATGCGTTATCCTCTAAAATATTGATCGAAATCAGGTTTAATCGACTGTTTCAGTGTGGTATCACACTACTACGTGACCCAAACCAGAAAAAATCCAGGATCTGTACAACAGGAATGTGAAAAACGCGAAAGTATGAGCCAGATGAGGGCAAATCTTAGACCTTACCCAGACCTAAGATGCGTTATCCTCTAAAATATTTATCCAGACCAGGTTTCATTGAATGTTTCAGTGTGGTCCCACATTACTACGTGATCCAAACCAGAAAAAACCCAGGATCCGTTCAACAAGTATGTGAAGAATGCGAAAGTATGAGTCTGATGAGTGAAAATCCCTGACCTAACCTAGACTTAACATGCGTTATCCTCTAAAATATTGATCGAAACCAGGTTTAATTGACCGTTTCAGTGTGGTACCACATTACTACGTGATCGAAACCAGAAAAAACCCAGGATCCGTTCAACATGTATGTGAAGAATGCGAAAGTATGAGTCTGATGAGTGAAAATCCCAGGCCTAACCTAGACCTAACATGCGTTATCCTCTAAAATATTGATCGAAACCTGGTTTAATCGACTGTTTCAGTGTGGTACCACATTACTATGTGATCGAAACCAGAAAATAACCCAGGATCTGTTCAAGGAGTATGTGAAGTGTTGCGAAAGTATGAGTCTGACGAGGTCAAATCCGAGACCTATCCCACACCTAACTTGCGTTATCCTCTAAAATATTGATCGAAACCAGGTTTAATCGACAGTTTCAGTGTGGTACCACATTACTACGTGATCCAAACCAGAAAAAACCCAGGATCTAGCCATCAAGTATGAGAAATGTGCGAAAGAATGAGCCTGATGAGAGCAAATCCCAGACCTAACCTAGACCTTACATGCGTTATCCTCTAAAATATTGAGAGAAACCAGGTTTAATGGACTGTTTCAGTGTGGTACCACATTACTACGTGATCCAAACGAGAAAAAACCCAGGATCTAGCCATCAAGTATGAGAAATATGCGGAAGAATGAACCTGATGAGAGCAAATCCCAGGCCTAACCTAGACCTAACATGCGTTATCCTCTAAAATATTGATCGAAACCTGGTTTAATCGACTGTTTCAGTGTGGTACCACATTACTATGTGATCGAAACCAGAAAATAACCCAGGATCTGTTCAAGGAGTATGTGAAGTGTTGCGAAAGTATGAGTCTGATGAGGTCAAATCCGAGACCTATCCCAGACCTAACTTGCGTTATCCTCTAAAATATTGATCGAAACCAGGTTTAATCGACTGTTTCAGTGTGGTACCACGTTACTATGTGATCCCAACCAGAAAATAACCCAGGATCTGTTCAACGAGTATGTGAAGTGTGCGAATGTGTGAGTCAGATGAGGTCAAATCCCAGACCAATCCCAGACTTAACTTGCGTTATCCTCTTAAATATTGATCGAAACCAGGTTTAATCGACTGTTTCAGTGTGGTACCACATTACTACGTGATCCAAACGAGATAAAACCCAGGATCTAGCCATCAAGTATGAGAAATATGCGGAAGAATGAACCTGATGAGAGCAAATCCCAGGCCTAACCTAGACCTTACATGCGTTATCCTCTAAAATATTGAGCGAAACCAGGTTTAATCGACTGTTTCAGTGTGGTACCACATTACTGTGTGATGCAATCCACAAAAAGCCCAGGATCTAGCCATCAAGTATGAGAAATATGCGAAAGAATGAGCCTGATGAGAGCAAATCCCAGACCTAACCTAGACCTAACATGCGTTATCCTCTAAAATATTGAGCGAAACCAGGTTTAATGGACTGTTTTAGTGTGGTACCACACTACTTCGTGATCCAAACCAGAAAAAACCCAGGATCAGTTCAACAAGTATGTGAAAAACGCTAAACTGTGAGCCTGATGAGGGCAAATCTTAGACCTTACCCAGACCTAAGATGCGTTATCCTCTAAAATATTTATCCAGACCAGGTTTCATTGAATGTTTCAGTGTGGTCCCACATTACTACGTGATCCAAACCAGAAAAAACCCAGGATCCGTTCAACAAGTATGTGAAGAATGCGAAAGTATGAGTCTGATGAGTGAAAATCCCTGACCTAACCTAGACTTAACATGCGTTATCCTCTAAAATATTGATCGAAACCTGGTTTAATCGACTGTTTCAGTGTGGTACCACATTACTATGTGATCCAAACCAGAAAATAACCCGGGATCTGTTCAAGGAGTATGTGAAGTGTGCGAAAGTATGAGTCTGATGAGGTCAAATCCCAGACCTATCCCAGACCTAACTTGCGTTATCCTCTAAATTATTGATCGAAACCAGGTTTAATCGCCTGTTTCAGTGTGGTACCACACTACTTCGTGATCCAAACCAGAAAAAACCCAGGATCAGTTCAACAAGTATGTGAAAAACGCTAAACTGTGAGCCTGATGAGGGCAAATCTTAGACCTTACCCAGACCTAAGATGCGTTATCCTCTAAAATATTTATCCAGACCAGGTTTCATTGAATGTTTCAGTGTGGTCCCACATTACTACGTGATCCAAACCAGAAAAAACCCAGGATCCGTTCAACAAGTATGTGAAGAATGCGAAAGTATGAGTCTGATGAGTGAAAATCCCTGACCTAACCTAGACTTAACATGCGTTATCCTCTAAAATATTGATCGAAACCTGGTTTAATCGACTGTTTCAGTGTGGTACCACATTACTATGTGATCCAAACCAGAAAATAACCCAAGATCTGTTCAAGGAGTATGTGAAGTGTGCGAAAGTATGAGTCTGATGAGGTCAAATCCTAGACCTATCCCAGACCTAACTTGCGTTATCCTCTAAAATATTGATCGAAACCAGGTTTAATCGACTGTTTCAGTGTGGTACCACATTACTACGTGATCCAAACCAGAAAAAACCCAGGATCAGTTCAACAAGTATGTGAAGAATGCGAAAGTATGAGTCTGATGAGTGTAATTCCCAGGGCTGACCTAGACCTAACATGCGTTATCCTCTAAAATATTGTTCGAAACCTGGTTTAATCGACTGTTTCAGTGTGGTACCACATTACTATGTGATCCAAACCAGAAAATAACCCAGGATCTGTTCAAGGAGTATGTGAAGTGTGCGAAAGTATGAGTCTGATGAGGTCAAATCCCAGACCTATCCCAGACCTAACTTGCGTTATCCTCTAAATTATTGATCGAAACCTGGTTTAATCGACTGTTTCAGTGCGGTACCACACTACTACGTGATCCAAACCAGAAAAAACCCAGGATCAGTTCAACAGGTATGTGAAGAATGCGAAAGTATGAGTCTGATGAGTGAGAATCCCAGACCTATCCCAGACCTAACATTCGTTATCCTCTAAAATATTGATCGAAACCAGGTTTAATCGAATGTTTCAGTGTGGTACCACATTACTACGTGATCCAAACCAGAAAAAACCCAGGATCAGTTCAACAAGTATGTGAAGAATGCGAAAGTATGAATCTGATGAGTGTAATTCCCAGGGCTGACCTAGACCTAACATGCGTTATCCTCTAAAATATTGATCGAAACCAGGTTTAATCGACTGTTTCAGTGTGGTATCACACTACTACGTGACCCAAACCAGAAAAAATCCAGGATCTGTACAACAGGAATGTGAAAAACGCGAAAGTATGAGCCAGATGAGGGCAAATCCCAGACCAATCCCAGACCTAACTTGCGTTATCCTCTAAAATACTGATCGAAACCAGGTTTGAATGACCGTTTCAGTGTGGTGCCACATTACTACGTGATCCAAACCAGAAAAAACCCAGGATCCGTTCAACAAGAATGTGAAAAATGCGAAAGTATGAGTCCGATCAGTGAAAATCTCAGGCCTTACATAGACCTAACTTGCGTTGTCCTCTAAAATATTGATGGAAACCAGGTTTCATTGACTGTTTCAGTGTGGTACCACATTACTACGTGATCCAAACGAGAAAAAACCCAGGATCTAGCCATCAAGTATGAGAAATATGCGAAAGAATGAACCTGATGAGAGCAAATCCCAGACCTAACCTAGACCTTACATGCGTTATCCTCTAAAATATTGAGCGAAACCGGGTTTAATCGACTGTTTCAGTGTGGTACCACATTACTATGTGATGCAATCCAGAAAAAGCCCAGGATCAGTTCAACAAGTATGAGAAGAATGCGAAAGTATGAGTCTGATGAGTGAGAATCCCAGACCTATCCCAGACCGAAACTTGCGTTATCCTCAAAAATATTGATTGAAACCAGGTTTAATCGACTGTTTCAGTGTGGTACCACATTACTACGTGATCCAAACCAGAAAAAACCCAGGATCTGTTCAAGGAGTATGTGAAGTGTGCGAAAGTATGAGTCTGATGAGGTCAAATCCTAGACCTATCCCAGACCTAACTTGCGTTATCCTCTAAAATATTGATCGAAACCAGGTTTAATCGACTGTTTCAGTGTGGTACCACATTACTGTGTGATCCAAACCAGAAAATAACTCAGGATCTGTTCAAGGAGTATGTGAAGTGTGCGAAAGTATGAGTCTGATGAGGTCAAATCCCCGACCTATCCCAGACCTAACTTGCGTTATCCTCTAAAATATTGATCGAAACCAGGTTTAATCGACAGTTTCAGTGTGGTACCACATTACTACGTGATCCAAACCAGAAAAAACCCAGGATCTAGCCATCAAGTATGAGAAATGTGCGAAAGAATGAGCCTGATGAGAGCAAATCCCAGACCTAACCTAGACCTTACATGCGTTATCCTCTAAAATATTGAGAGAAACCAGGTTTAATGGACTGTTTCAGTGTGGTACCACATTACTACGTGATCCAAACGAGAAAAAACCCAGGATCTAGCCATCAAGTATGAGAAATATGCGGAAGAATGAACTTGATGAGAGCAAATCCCAGGCCTAACCTAGACCTAACATGCGTTATCCTCTAAAATATTGATCGAAACCTGGTTTAATCGACTGTTTCAGTGTGGTACCACATTACTATGTGATCGAAACCAGAAAATAACCCAGGATCTGTTCAAGGAGTATGTGAAGTGTTGCGAAAGTATGAGTCTGATGAGGTCAAATCCGAGACCTATCCCAGACCTAACTTGCGTTATCCTCTAAAATATTGATCGAAACCAGGTTTAATCGACTGTTTCAGTGTGGTACCACGTTACTATGTGATCCCAACCAGAAAATAACCCAGGATCTGTTCAACGAGTATGTGAAGTGTGCGAAAGTGTGAGTCAGATGAGGTCAAATCCCAGACCAATCCCAGACTTAACTTGCGTTATCCTCTTAAATATTGATCGAAACCAGGTTTAATCGACTGTTTCAGTGTGGTACCACATTACTACGTGATCCAAACGAGATAAAACCCAGGATCTAGCCATCAAGTATGAGAAATATGCGGAAGAATGAACCTGATGAGAGCAAATCCCAGGCCTAACCTAGACCTTACATGCGTTATCCTCTAAAATATTGAGCGAAACCAGGTTTAATCGACTGTTTCAGTGTGGTACCACATTACTGTGTGATGCAATCCACAAAAAGCCCAGGATCTAGCCATCAAGTATGAGAAATATGCGAAAGAATGAGCCTGATGAGAGCAAACCCCAGACCTAACCTAGACCTAACATGCGTTATCCTCTAAAATATTGAGCGAAACCAGGTTTAATGGACTGTTTTAGTGTGGTACCACACTACTTCGTGATCCAAACCAGAAAAAACCCAGGATCAGTTCAACAAGTATGTGAAAAACGCTAAACTGTGAGCCTGATGAGGGCAAATCTTAGACCTTACCCAGACCTAAGATGCGTTATCCTCTAAAATATTTATCCAGACCAGGTTTCATTGAATGTTTCAGTGTGGTCCCACATTACTACGTGATCCAAACCAGAAAAAACCCAGGATCCGTTCAACAAGTATGTGAAGAATGCGAAAGTATGAGTCTGATGAGTGAAAATCCCTGTCCTAACCTAGACTTAACATGCGTTATCCTCTAAAATATTGATCGAAACCTGGTTTAATCGACTGTTTCAGTGTGGTACCACATTACTATGTGATCCAAACCAGAAAATAACCCGGGATCTGTTCAAGGAGTATGTGAAGTGTGCGAAAGTATGAGTCTGATGAGGTCAAATCCTAGACCTATCCCAGACCTAACTTGCGTTATCCTCTAAAATATTGATCGAAACCAGGTTTAATCGACTGTTTCAGTGTGGTACCACATTACTACGTGATCCAAACCAGAAAAAACCCAGGATCCGTTCAACAAGTATGTGAAGAATGCGAAAGTATGAGTCTGATGAGTGTAATTCCCAGGGCTGACCTAGACCTAACATGCGTTATCCTCTAAAATATTGATCGAAACCTGGTTTAATCGACTGTTTCAGTGTGGTACCACATTACTATGTGATCCAAACCAGAAAATAACCCAGGATCTGTTCAAGGAGTATGTGAAGTGTGCGAAAGTATGAGTCTGATGAGGTCAAATCCTAGACCTATCCCAGACCTAACTTGCGTTATCCTCTAAAATATTGATCGAAACCAGGTTTAATCGACTGTTTCAGTGTGGTACCACATTACTACGTGATCCAAACCAGAAAAAACCCAGGATCCGTTCAACAAGAATGTGAAAAATGCGAAAGTATGAGTCCGATCAGTGAAAATCTCAGGCCTTACATAGACCTAACTTGCGTTGTCCTCTAAAATATTGATGGAAACCAGGTTTCATTGACTGTTTCAGTGTGGTACCACATTACTACGTGATCCAAACGAGAAAAAACCCAGGATCTAGCCATCAAGTATGAGAAATATGCGAAAGAATGAACCTGATGAGAGCAAATCCCAGACCTAACCTAGACCTAACATGCGTTATCCTCTAAAATATTGATCGAAACCTGGTTTAATCGACTGTTTCAGTGTGGTACCACATTACTATGTGATCCAAACCAGAAAATAACCCAGGATCTGTTCAAGGAGTATGTGAAGTGTGCGAAAGTATGAGTCTGATGAGGTCAAATCCTAGACCTATCCCAGACCTAACTTGCGTTATCCTCTAAAATATTGAGCGAAACCGGGTTTAATCGACTGTTTCAGTGTGGTACCACATTACTATGTGATGCAATCCAGAAAAAGCCCAGGATCAGTTCAACAAGTATGAGAAGAATGCGAAAGTATGAGTCTGATGAGTGAGAATCCCAGACCTATCCCAGACCGAAACTTGCGTTATCCTCAAAAATATTGATTGAAACCAGGTTTAATCGACTGTTTCAGTGTGGTACCACATTACTATGTGATCCAAACCAGAAAATAACCCAAGATCTGTTCAAGGAGTATGTGAAGTGTGCGAAAGTATGAGTCTGATGAGGTCAAATCCTAGACCTATCCCAGACCTAACTTGCGTTATCCTCTAAAATATTGATCGAAACCAGGTTTAATCGACTGTTTCAGTGTGGTACCACATTACTACGTGATCCAAACCAGAAAAAACCCAGGATCAGTTCAACAAGTATGTGAAGAATGCGAAAGTATGAGTCTGATGAGTGTAATTCCCAGGGCTGACCTAGACCTAACATGCGTTATCCTCTAAAATATTGATCGAAACCTGGTTTAATCGACTGTTTCAGTGTGGTACCACATTACTATGTGATCCAAACCAGAAAATAACCCAGGATCTGTTCAAGGAGTATGTGAAGTGTGCGAAAGTATGAGTCTGATGAGGTCAAATCCTAGACCTATCCCAGACCTGACTTGCGTTATCCTCTAAAATATTGATCGAAACCAGGTTTAATCGACTGTTTCAGTGTGGTACCACATTACTATGTGATCGAAGCCAGAAAATAACCCGGGATCTGTTCAAGGAGTATGTGAAGTGTGCGAAAGTATGAGTCTGATGAGGTCAAATCCCAGACCTATCCCAGACCTAACTTGCGTTATCCTCTAAATTATTGATCGAAACCTGGTTTAATCGACTGTTTCAGTGCGGTACCACACTACTACGTGATCCAAACCAGAAAAAACCCAGGATCAGTTCAACAAGTATGTGAAGAATGCGAAAGTATGAGTCTGATGAGTGAGAATCCCAGACCTATCCCAGACCTAACATTCGTTATCCTCTAAAATATTGATCGAAACCAGGTTTCATCGAATGTTTCAGTGTGGTACCACATTACTACGTGATCCAAACCAGAAAAAACCCAGGATCAGTTCAACAAGTATGTGAAGAATGCGAAAGTATGAATCTGATGAGTGTAATTCCCAGGGCTGACCTAGACCTAACATGCGTTATCCTCTAAAATATTGATCGAAACCAGGTTTAATCGACTGTTTCAGTGTGGTATCACACTACTACGTGACCCAAACCAGAAAAAATCCAGGATCTGTACAACAGGAATGTGAAAAACGCGAAAGTATGAGCCAGATGAGGGCAAATCCCAGACCAATCCCAGACCTAACTAGCGTTATCCTCTAAAATACTGATCGAAACCAGGTTTGAATGACCGTTTCAGTGTGGTACCACATTACTACGTGATCCAAACCAGAAAAAACCCAGGATCCGTTCAACAAGAATGTGAAAAATGCGAAAGTATGAGTCCGATCAGTGAAAATCTCAGGCCTTACATAGACCTAACTTGCGTTGTCCTCTAAAATATTGATGGAAACCAGGTTTCATTGACTGTTTCAGTGTGGTACCACATTACTACGTGATCCAAACGAGAAAAAACCCAGGATCTAGCCATCAAGTATGAGAAATATGCGAAAGAATGAACCTGATGAGAGCAAATCCCAGACCTAACCTAGACCTTACATGCGTTATCCTCTAAAATATTGAGCGAAACCGGGTTTAATCGACTGTTTCAGTGTGGTACCACATTACTATGTGATGCAATCCAGAAAAAGCCCAGGATCAGTTCAACAAGTATGAGAAGAATGCGAAAGTATGAGTCTGATGAGTGAGAATCCCAGACCTATCCCAGTCCGAAACTTGCGTTATCCTCAAAAATATTGATTGAAACCAGGTTTAATCGACTGTTTCAGTGTGGTACCACATTACTACGTGATCCAAACCAGAAAAAACCCAGGATCTGTTCAAGGAGTATGTGAAGTGTGCGAAAGTATGAGTCTGATGAGGTCAAATCCTAGACCTATCCCAGACCTAACTTGCGTTATCCTCTAAAATATTGATCGAAACCAGGTTTAATCGACTGTTTCAGTGTGGTACCACATTACTGTGTGATCCAAACCAGAAAATAACTCAGGATCTGTTCAAGGAGTATGTGAAGTGTGCGAAAGTATGAGTCTGATGAGGTCAAATCCCCGACCTATCCCAGACCTAACTTGCGTTATCCTCTAAATTATTGATCGAAACCAGGTTTAATCGACTATTTCAGTGCGGTACCACATTACTACGTGATCCAAACCAGAAAAAACCCAGGATCAGTTCAACAAGTATGTGAAGAATGCGAAAGTATGAGTCTGATGAGTGAGAATCCCAGACCTATCCCAGACCTAACATTCGTTATCCTTTAAAATATTGATCGAAACCAGGTTTAATCGACTGTTTCAGTGTGGTACCACATTACTACGTGATCCAAACCAGAAAAAACCCAGGATCAGTTCAACAAGTATGTGAAGAATGCGAAAGTATGAGTCGGATGAGTGTAATTCCCAGGGCTGACCTAGACCTAACATGCGTTATCCTCTAAAATATTGATCGAAACCAGGTTTAATCGACTGTTTCAGTGTGGTATCACACTACTACGTGACCCAAACCAGAAAAAACCCAGGATCTGTACAACAGGAATGTGAAAAACGCGAAAGTATGAGCCTGATGAGGGCAAATCCCAGACCAATCCCAGACCTAACTTGCGTTATCCTCTAAAATACTGATCGAAACCAGGTTTGAATGACCGTTTCAGTGTGGTACCACATTACTACGTGATCCAAACCAGAAAAAACCCAGGATCCGTTCAACAAGAATGTGAAAAATGCGAAAGTATGAGTCCGATCAGTGAAAATCTCAGGCCTTACCTAGACCTAACTTGCGTTGTCCTCTAAAATATTGATGGAAACCAGGTTTCATTGACTGTTTCAGTGTGGTACCACATTACTACGTGATCCAAACGAGCAAAAACCCAGGATCTAGCCATCAAGTATGAGAAATATGCGAAAGAATGAACCTGATGAGAGCAAATCCCAGACCTAACCTAGACCTTACATGCGTTATCCTCTAAAATATTGAGCGAAACCGGGTTTAATCGACTGTTTCAGTGTGGTACCACATTACTATGTGATGCAATCCAGAAAAAGCCCAGGATCAGTTCAACAAGTATGAGAAGAATGCGAAAGTATGAGTCTGATGAGTGAGAATCCCAGACCTATCCCAGACCTAACTTGCGTTATCCTCAAAAATATTGATTGAAACCAGGTTTAATCGACTGTTTCAGTGTGGTACCACATTACTACGTGATCCAAACCAGAAAAAACCCAGGATCCGTTCAACAAGTATGTGAAGAATGCGAAAGTATGAGTCTGATAAGTGAAAATCCCAGACCTAACCTAGACTTAACATGCGTTATCCTCTAAAATATTGATCGAAACCTGGTTTAATCGACTGTTTCAGTATGGTACCACTTTACTACGTGATCCAATCCAGAAATAGCCCAGGATCTGTTCAAGGAGTATGTGAAGTGTGCGAAAGTATGAGTCTGATAAGGTCAAATCGTAGACCTATCCCAGACCTAACTTGCGTTATCCTCTAAAATATTGATCGAAACCAGGTTTAATCGACTGTTTCAGTGTGGTACCACATTACTATGTGATCCAAACCAGAAAAAACCCAGGATCAGTTTAACAAGTATGAGAAGAATGCGAAAGTCTGAGTCTGATGAGTGAGAATCCCAGACCTATCCCAGACCTAACATTCGTAATCCTCTAAAATATTGATCGAAACCAGGTTTAATCGACTGTTTCAGTGTGTTACCACATTACTACGTGATCCAAACCAGAAAAAACCCAGGATCTGTTCAACAAGTATGTGAAGAATGCGAAAGTATGAGTCTGATGAGTGTAATTCCCAGGGCTGACCTAGACCTAACATGCGTTATCCTCTAAAATATTGATCGAAACCAGGTTTAATCGACTGTTTCAGTGTGGTATCACACTACTACATGACCCAAACCAGAAAAAACCCAGGATCTGTACAACAGGAATGTGAAAAACGCGAAAGTATGAGCCTGATGAGTGAAAATCCCAGACCTAACCTAGACTTAACATGCGTTATCCTCAAAAATATTGATCGAAACCAGGTTTAATCGACTGTTTCAGTGTGGTACCACATTACTACGTGATCCTTACCAGAAAAAACCCAGGATCCGTTCAACAAGTATGTGAAGAATGCGAAAGTATGAGTCTGATGAGTGAAAATCCCAGACCTAACCTAGACTTAACATGCGTTATCCTCAAAAATATTGATCGAAACCTGGTTTAATCGACTGTTTCAGTGTGGTACCACATTACTATGTGATCCAAACCAGAAAATAACCCAGGATCTGTTCAAGGAGTATGTGAAGTGTGCGAAAGTATGAGTCTGATGAGGTCAAATCCTAGACCTATCCCAGACCTAACTTGCGTTATCCGTTAAAATATTCATCGAAACCAGGTTTAATCGACTGTTTCAATGTGGTACCACATTACTATGTGATCCAAACCAGAAAATAACCCAGGATCTGTTCAAGGAGTATGTGAAGTGTGCGAAAGTATGAGTCTGAAGAGGTCAAATCCTAGACCTATCCCAGACCTAACTTGCGTTGTCCTCTAAAATATTGATGGAAACCAGGTTTCATTGACTGTTTCAGTGTGGTACCACATTACTACGTGATCCAAACCAGAAAAAACCCAGGATCCGTTCAACAAGTATGTGAAGAATGCGAAAGTATGAGTCTGATGAGTGAAAATCCCAGGCCTAACCTAGACCTAACATGCGTTGTCCTCTAAAATATTGATGGAAACCAGGTTTCATTGACTGTTTCAGTGTGGTACCACAATACTACGTGATCCAAACTAGAAAAAACCCAGGATCAGTTCAACAAGTATGTGAAGAATGCGAAAGTATGAGTCTGATGAGGTCAAATCCCAGACCTATCCCAGACCTAACTTGCGTTATCCTCAAAAATATTGATCGAAACCAGGTTTAATCGACTGTTTCAGTGTGGTACCACATTACTACGTGATCCAAACCAGAAAAAACCCAGGATCCGTTCAACAAGTATGTGAAGAATGCGAAAGTATGAGTCTGATGAGTGAAAATCCCAGACCTAACCTAGACTTAACATGCGTTATCCTCTAAAATATTGATCGAAACCTGGTTTAATCGACTGTATCAGTGTGGTACCACATTACTATGTGATGCAATCCAGAAAAAGCCCAGGATCTAGCCATCTAGTATGAGAAATATGCGAAAGAATGAGCCTGATGAGAGCAAATCCCAGACCTATCCCAGACCTAACATTCGTTATCCTTTAAAATATTGATCGAAACCAGGTTTAATCGACTGTTTCAGTGTGGCACCACATTACTACGTGATCCAAACCAGAAAAAACCCAGGATCAGTTCAACAAGTATGTGAAGAATGCGAAAGTACGAGTCTGATGAGTGTAATTCCCAGGGCTGACCTAGACCTAACATGCGTTATCCTCTAAAATATTGATCGAAACCAGGTTTTGTCGACTGTTTCAGTGTGGTATCACACTACTACGTGACCCAAACCAGAAAAAACCCAGGATCTGTACAACAAGTATGTGAAAAACGCGAAAGTATGAGCCTGATGAGGGCAAATCCCAGACCTATCCCAGACCTAACTTGCGTTATCCTCTAAAATATTGATCGAAACCAGGTTTGATTGACCGTTTCAGTGTGGTACCACATTACTACGTGATCCAAACCAGAAAAAACCCAGGATCCGTTCAACAAGAATGTGAAAAATGCGAAAGTATGAGTCCGATCAGTGAAAATCTCAGGCCTTACCTAGACCTAACTTGCGTTGTCCTCTAAAATATTGATGGAAACCAGGTTTCATTGACTGTTTCAGTGTGGTACCACATTACTACGTGATCCAAACCAGAAAAAACCCAGGATCCGTTCAACAAGTATGTGAAGAATGCGAAAGTATGAGTCTGATGAGTGAAAATCCCAGGCCTAACCTAGACCTAACATGCGTTGTCCTCTAAAATATTGATGGAAACCAGGTTTCATTGACTGTTTCAGTGTGGTACCACAATACTACGTGATCCAAACCAGAAAAAACCCAGGATCAGTTCAACAAGTATGTGAAGAATGCGAAAGTATGAGTCAGATGAGTGTAATTCCCAGGGCTAACCTAGACCTAACATGCGTTGTCCTCTAAAATATTGATCGAAACTTGGTTTAATCGACTGTTTCAATGTGGTACCACATTACTATGTGATCCAAACCAGTAAATAACCCAGGATCTGTTCAAGGAGTATGTGAAGTGTGCGAAAGTATGAGTCTGATGAGGTCAAATCCCAGACCTATCCCAGACCTAACTTGCGTTATCCTCAAAAATATTGATTGAAACCAGGTTTAATCGACTGTTTCAGTGTGGTATCACACTACTACGTGACCCAAACCAGAAAAAACCCAGGATCTGTACAACAAGTATGTGAAAAACGCGAAAGTATGAGCCTGATGAGGGCAAATCTTAGACCTAACCCAGACCTAAGATGCGTTATCCTCTAAAATATTTATCCAGACCAGGTTTCATTGAATGTTTCAGTGTGGTCCCACATTACTACGTGATCCAAACCAGAAAAAACCCAGGATCAGTTCAACAAGTATGTGAAGAATGCGAAAGTACGAGTCTGATGAGTGTAATTCCCAGGGCTGACCTAGACCTAACATGCGTTATCCTCTAAAATATTGATCGAAACCAGGTTTTGTCGACTGTTTCAGTGTGGTATCACACTACTACGTGACCCAAACCAGAAAAAACCCAGGATCTGTACAACAAGTATGTGAAAAACGCGAAAGTATGAGCCTGATGAGGGCAAATCCCAGACCTATCCCAGACCTAACTTGCGTTATCCTCTAAAATATTGATCGAAACCAGGTTTGATTGACCGTTTCAGTGTGGTACCACATTACTACGTGATCCAAACCAGAAAAAACCCAGGATCCGTTCAACAAGAATGTGAAAAATGCGAAAGTATGAGTCCGATCAGTGAAAATCTCAGGCCTTACCTAGACCTAACTTGCGTTGTCCTCTAAAATATTGATGGAAACCAGGTTTCATTGACTGTTTCAGTGTGGTACCACATTACTACGTGATCCAAACCAGAAAAAACCCAGGATCCGTTCAACAAGTATGTGAAGAATGCGAAAGTATGAGTCTGATGAGTGAAAATCCCAGGCCTAACCTAGACCTAACATGCGTTGTCCTCTAAAATATTGATGGAAACCAGGTTTCATTGACTGTTTCAGTGTGGTACCACAATACTACGTGATCCAAACCAGAAAAAACCCAGGATCAGTTCAACAAGTATGTGAAGAATGCGAAAGTATGAGTCAGATGAGTGTAATTCCCAGGGCTAACCTAGACCTAACATGCGTTGTCCTCTAAAATATTGATCGAAACTTGGTTTAATCGACTGTTTCAATGTGGTACCACATTACTATGTGATCCAAACCAGTAAATAACCCAGGATCTGTTCAAGGAGTATGTGAAGTGTGCGAAAGTATGAGTCTGATGAGGTCAAATCCCAGACCTATCCCAGACCTAACTTGCGTTATCCTCAAAAATATTGATTGAAACCAGGTTTAATCGACTGTTTCAGTGTGGTATCACACTACTACGTGACCCAAACCAGAAAAAACTCAGGATCTGTACAACAAGTATGTGAAAAACGCGAAAGTATGAGCCTGATGAGGGCAAATCTTAGACCTAACCCAGACCTAAGATGCGTTATCCTCTAAAATATTTATCCAGACCAGGTTTCATTGAATGTTTCAGTGTGGTCCCACATTACTACGTGATCCAAACCAGAAAAAACCCAGGATCCGTTCAACAAGTATGTGAAGAATGCGAAAGTATGAGTCTGATGAGTGAAAATCCCAGGCCTAACCTAGACCTAACATGCGTTATCCTCTAAAATATTGATCGAAACTTGGTTTAATCGACTGTTTCAGTGTGGTACCACATTACTATGTGATCCAAACCAGTAAATAACCCAGGATCTGTTCAAGGAGTATGTGAAGTGTGCGAAAGTATGAGTCCGATCAGTGAAAATCTCAGGCCTTACCTAGACCTAACATGCGTTGTCCTCTAAAATATTGATGGAAACCAGGTTTCATTGACTGTTTCAGTGTGGTACCACATTACTACGTGATCCAAACCAGAAAAAACCCAGGATCCGTTCAACAAGTATGTGAAGAATGCGAAAGTATGAGTCTGATGAGTGAAAATCCCAGGCCTAACCTAGACCTAACATGCGTTATCCTCTAAAATATTGATCGAAACCAGGTTTAATCGACTGTTTCAGTGTGGCACCACATTACTACGTGATCCAAACCAGAAAAAACCCAGGATCAGTTCAACAAGTATGTGAAGAATGCGAAAGTACGAGTCTGATGAGTGTAATTCCCAGGGCTGACCTAGACCTAACATGCGTTATCCTCTAAAATATTGATCGAAACCAGGTTTAGTCGACTGTTTCAGTGTGGTATCACACTACTACGTGACCCAAACCAGAAAAAACCCAGGATCTGTACAACAAGTATGTGAAAAACGCGAAAGTATGAGCCTGATGAGGGCAAATCCCAGACCTATCCCAGACCTAACTTGCGTTATCCTCTAAAATATTGATCGAAACCAGGTTTGATTGACCGTTTCAGTGTGGTCCCACATTACTACGTGATCCAAACCAGAAAAAACCCAGGATCCGTTCAACAAGTATGTGAAGAATGCGAAAGTATGAGTCTGATGAGTGAAAATCCCAGGCCTAACCTAGACCTAACATGCGTTATCCTCTAAAATATTGATCGAAACTTGGTTTAATCGACTGTTTCAGTGTGGTACCACGTTACTATGTGATCCAAACCAGTAAATAACCCAGGATCTGTTCAAGGAGTATGTGAAGTGTGCGAAAGTATGAGTCTGATGAGGTCAAATCCCAGACCTATCCCAGACCTAACTTGCATTATCCTCAAAAATATTGATTGAGACCAGGTTTAATCGACTGTTTCAGTGTGGTACCACATTACTACTACGTGATCCTTACCAGAAAAAACCCAGGATCCGTTCAACAAGTATGTGAAGAATGCGAAAGTATGAGTCTGATGAGTGAAAATCCCAGACCTAACCTAGACTTAACATGCGTTATCCTCAAAAATATTGATCGAAACCAGGTTTAATCGACTGTTTCAGTGTGGTACCACATTACTACGTGATCCTTACCAGAAAAAACCCAGGATCCGTTCAACAAGTATGTGAAGAATGCGAAAGTATGAGTCTGATGAGTGAAAATCCCAGACCTAACCTAGACTTAACATGCGTTATCCTCAAAAATATTGATCGAAACCTGGTTTAATCGACTGTTTCAGTGTGGTACCACATTACTATGTGATCCAAACCAGAAAATAACCCAGGATCTGTTCAAGGAGTATGTGAAGTGTGCGAAAGTATGAGTCTGATGAGGTCAAATCCTAGACCTATCCCAGACCTAACTTGCGTTATCCGTTAAAATATTCATCGAAACCAGGTTTAATCGACTGTTTCAATGTGGTACCACATTACTATGTGATCCAAACCAGAAAATAACCCAGGATCTGTTCAAGGAGTATGTGAAGTGTGCGAAAGTATGAGTCTGAAGAGGTCAAATCCTAGACCTATCCCAGACCTAACTTGCGTTGTCCTCTAAAATATTGATGGAAACCAGGTTTCATTGACTGTTTCAGTGTGGTACCACATTACTACGTGATCCAAACCAGAAAAAACCCAGGATCCGTTCAACAAGTATGTGAAGAATGCGAAAGTATGAGTCTGATGAGTGAAAATCCCAGGCCTAACCTAGACCTAACATGCGTTGTCCTCTAAAATATTGATGGAAACCAGGTTTCATTGACTGTTTCAGTGTGGTACCACAATACTACGTGATCCAAACTAGAAAAAACCCAGGATCAGTTCAACAAGTATGTGAAGAATGCGAAAGTATGAGTCTGATGAGGTCAAATCCCAGACCTATCCCAGACCTAACTTGCGTTATCCTCAAAAATATTGATCGAAACCAGGTTTAATCGACTGTTTCAGTGTGGTACCACATTACTACGTGATCCAAACCAGAAAAAACCCAGGATCCGTTCAACAAGTATGTGAAGAATGCGAAAGTATGAGTCTGATGAGTGAAAATCCCAGACCTAACCTAGACTTAACATGCGTTATCCTCTAAAATATTGATCGAAACCTGGTTTAATCGACTGTATCAGTGTGGTACCACATTACTATGTGATGCAATCCAGAAAAAGCCCAGGATCTAGCCATCTAGTATGAGAAATATGCGAAAGAATGAGCCTGATGAGAGCAAATCCCAGACCTATCCCAGACCTAACATTCGTTATCCTTTAAAATATTGATCGAAACCAGGTTTAATCGACTGTTTCAGTGTGGCACCACATTACTACGTGATCCAAACCAGAAAAAACCCAGGATCAGTTCAACAAGTATGTGAAGAATGCGAAAGTACGAGTCTGATGAGTGTAATTCCCAGGGCTGACCTAGACCTAACATGCGTTATCCTCTAAAATATTGATCGAAACCAGGTTTTGTCGACTGTTTCAGTGTGGTATCACACTACTACGTGACCCAAACCAGAAAAAACCCAGGATCTGTACAACAAGTATGTGAAAAACGCGAAAGTATGAGCCTGATGAGGGCAAATCCCAGACCTATCCCAGACCTAACTTGCGTTATCCTCTAAAATATTGATCGAAACCAGGTTTGATTGACCGTTTCAGTGTGGTACCACATTACTACGTGATCCAAACCAGAAAAAACCCAGGATCCGTTCAACAAGAATGTGAAAAATGCGAAAGTATGAGTCCGATCAGTGAAAATCTCAGGCCTTACCTAGACCTAACTTGCGTTGTCCTCTAAAATATTGATGGAAACCAGGTTTCATTGACTGTTTCAGTGTGGTACCACATTACTACGTGATCCAAACCAGAAAAAACCCAGGATCCGTTCAACAAGTATGTGAAGAATGCGAAAGTATGAGTCTGATGAGTGAAAATCCCAGGCCTAACCTAGACCTAACATGCGTTGTCCTCTAAAATATTGATCGAAACTTGGTTTAATCGACTGTTTCAATGTGGTACCACATTACTATGTGATCCAAACCAGTAAATAACCCAGGATCTGTTCAAGGAGTATGTGAAGTGTGCGAAAGTATGAGTCTGATGAGGTCAAATCCCAGACCTATCCCAGACCTAACTTGCGTTATCCTCAAAAATATTGATTGAAACCAGGTTTAATCGACTGTTTCAGTGTGGTATCACACTACTACGTGACCCAAACCAGAAAAAACCCAGGATCTGTACAACAAGTATGTGAAAAACGCGAAAGTATGAGCCTGATGAGGGCAAATCTTAGACCTAACCCAGACCTAAGATGCGTTATCCTCTAAAATATTTATCCAGACCAGGTTTCATTGAATGTTTCAGTGTGGTCCCACATTACTACGTGATCCAAACCAGAAAAAACCCAGGATCCGTTCAACAAGTATGTGAAGAATGCGAAAGTATGAGTCTGATGAGTGAAAATCCCAGGCCTAACCTAGACCTAACATGCGTTATCCTCTAAAATATTGATCGAAACTTGGTTTAATCGACTGTTTCAGTGTGGTACCACATTACTATGTGATCCAAACCAGTAAATAACCCAGGATCTGTTCAAGGAGTATGTGAAGTGTGCGAAAGTATGAGTCTGATGAGGTCAAATCCCAGACCTATCCCAGACCTAACTTGCGTTATCCTCAAAAATATTGATTGAAACCAGGTTTAATCGACTGTTTCAGTGTGGTACCACATTACTACGTGATCCTTACCAGAAAAAACCCAGGATCCGTTCAACAAGTATGTGAAGAATGCGAAAGTATGAGTCTGATGAGTGAAAATCCCAGACCTAACCTAGACTTAACATGCGTTATCCTCAAAAATATTGATCGAAACCAGGTTTAATCGACTGTTTCAGTGTGGTACCACATTACTACGTGATCCTTACCAGAAAAAACCCAGGATCCGTTCAACAAGTATGTGAAGAATGCGAAAGTATGAGTCTGATGAGTGAAAATCCCAGACCTAACCTAGACTTAACATGCGTTATCCTCAAAAATATTGATCGAAACCTGGTTTAATCGACTGTTTCAGTGTGGTACCACATTACTATGTGATCCAAACCAGAAAATAACCCAGGATCTGTTCAAGGAGTATGTGAAGTGTGCGAAAGTATGAGTCTGATGAGGTCAAATCCTAGACCTATCCCAGACCTAACTTGCGTTATCCGCTAAAATATTGATCGAAACCAGGTTTAATCGACTGTTTCAGTGTGGTACCACATTACTATGTGATCCAAACCAGAAAATAACCCAGGATCTGTTCAAGGAGTATGTGAAGTGTGCGAAAGTATGAGTCTGAAGAGGTCAAATCCTAGACCTATCCCAGACCTAACTTGCGTTGTCCTCTAAAATATTGATGGAAACCAGGTTTCATTGACTGTTTCAGTGTGGTACCACATTACTACGTGATCCAAACCAGAAAAAACCCAGGATCCGTTCAACAAGTATGTGAAGAATGCGAAAGTATGAGTCTGATGAGTGAAAATCCCAGGCCTAACCTAGACCTAACATGCGTTGTCCTCTAAAATATTGATGGAAACCAGGTTTCATTGACTGTTTCAGTGTGGTACCACAATACTACGTGATCCAAACTAGAAAAAACCCAGGATCAGTTCAACAAATATGTGAAGAATGCGAAAGTATGAGTCTGATGAGGTCAAATCCCAGACCTATCCCAGACCTAACTTGCGTTATCCTCAAAAATATTGATCGAAACCAGGTTTAATCGACTGTTTCAGTGTGGTACCACATTACTACGTGATCCAAACCAGAAAAAACCCAGGATCCGTTCAACAAGTATGTGAAGAATGCGAAAGTATGAGTCTGATGAGTGAAAATCCCAGACCTAACCTAGACTTAACATGCGTTATCCTCTAAAATATTGATCGAAACCTGGTTTAATCGACTGTTTCTGTGTGGTACCACATTACTATGTGATCCAAACCAGAAAATAACCCAGGATCTGTTCAAGGAGTATGTGAAGTGTGCGAAAGTATGAGTCTGATGAGGTCAAATCCTAGACCTATCCCAGACCTAACTTGCGTTATCCTCTAAAATATTGATCGAAACCAGGTTTAATCGACTGTTTCTGTGCGGTACCACATTACTACGTGATCCAAACCAGAAAAAACCCAGGATCAGTTCAACAAGTATGTGAAGAATGCGAAAATATGAGTCTGATGAGTGTAATTCCCAGGGCTGACCTAGACCTAACATGCGTTATCCTCTAAAATATTGATCGAAACCAGGTTTAATCGACTGTTTCAGTGTGGTATCACACTACTACGTGACCTAAACCAGAAAAAGCCGAGGATCTGTACAACAGGAATGTGAAAAACGCGAAAGTATGAGCCTGATGAGGGCAAATCCCAGACCAATCCCAGACCTAACTAGCGTTATCCTCTAAAATACTGATCGAAACCAGGTTTGAATGACAGTTTCAGTGTGGTACCACATTACTACGTGATCCAAACCAGAAAAAACCCAGGATCCGTTCAACAAGAATGTGAAAAATGCGAAAGTATGAGTCCGATCAGTGAAAATCTCAGGCCTTACCTAGACCTAACTTGCGTTGTCCTCTAAAATATTGATGGAAACCAGGTTTCATTGACTGTTTCAGTGTGGTACCACATTACTACGTGATCCAAACGAGAAAAAACCCAGGATCTAGCCATCAAGTATGAGAAATATGCGAAAGAATGAACCTGATGAGAGCAAATCCCAGACCTAACCTAGACCTTAGATGCGTTATCCTCTAAAATATTGAGCGAAACCGGGTTTAATCGACTGTTTCAGTGTGGTACCACATTACTATGTGATGCAATCCAGAAAAAGCCCAGGATCAGTTCAACAAGTATGAGAAGAATGCGAAGGTATGAGTCTGATGAGTGAGAATCCCAGACCTATCCCAGACCTAACTTGCGTTATCCTCAAAAATATTGATTGAAACCAGGTTTAATCGACTGTTTCAGTGTGGTACCACATTACTACGTGATCCAAACCAGAAAAAACCCAGGATCGGTTCAACAAGTATGTGAAGAATGCGAAAGTATGAGTCTGATAAGTGAAAATCCCAGACCTAACCTAGACTTAACATGCGTTATCCTCTAAAATATTGATCGAAACCTGGTTTAATCGACTGTTTCAGTGTGGTACCACTTTACTACGTGATCCAATCCAGAAATAGCCCAGGATCTGTTCAAGGAGTATGTGAAGTGTGCGAAAGTATGAGTCTGATGAGGTCAAATCCTAGACCTATCCCAGACCTAACTTGCGTTATCCTCTAAAATATTGATCGAAACCAGGTTTAATCGACTGTTTCAGTGTGGTACCACATTACTATGTGATCCAAACCAGAAAAAACCCAGGGTCAGTTTAACAAGTATGAGAAGAATGCGAAAGTATGAGTCTGATGAGTGAGAATCCCAGACCTATCCCAGACCTAACATTCGTTATCCTCTAAAATATTGATCGAAACCAGGTTTAATCGACTGTTTCAGTGTGGTACCACATTACTACGTGATCCAAACCAGAAAAAACCCAGGATCAGTTCAACAAGTATGTGAAGAATGCGAAAGTATGAGTCTGATGAGTGTAATTCCCAGGGCTGACCTAGACCTAACATGCGTTATCCTCTAAAATGTTGATCGAAACCAGGTTTAATCGACTGTTTGAGTGTGGTATCACACTACTACGTGACCCAAACCAGAAAAAACCCAGGATCTGTACAACAGGAATGTGAAAAACGCGAAAGTATGAGCCTGATGAGGGCAAATCCCAGACCAATCCCAGACCTAACTTGCGTTATCCTCTAAAATACTGATCGAAACCAGGTTTGAATGACCATTTCAGTGTGGTACCACATTACTACGTGATCCAAACCAGAAAAAACCCAGGATCCGTTCAACAAGAATGTGTAAAACGCGAAAGTATGAGCCTGATGAGGTCAAATCCTAGACCTATCCCAGACCTAACTTGCGTTGCCCTCTAAAATATTGATGGAAACCAGGTTTCATTGACTGTTTCAGTGTGGTCCCACATTACTACGTGATCCAAACCAGAAAAAACCCAGGATCTGTTCAAGGAGTATGTGAAGTGTGCGAAAGTATGAGTCTGATGAGGTCAAATCCTAGACCTATCCCAAACCTAACTTGCGTTATCCTCTAAAATATTGATCGAAACCAGGTTTAATCGACTGTTTCAGTGTGGTACCACATTACTATGTGATCCAAACCAGAAAAAACCCAGGATCAGTTCAACAAGTATGAGAAGAATGCGAAAGTATGAGTCTGATGAGTGAGAATCCCAGACCTATCCCAGACCTAACATTCGTTATCCTCTAAAATATTGATCGAAACCAGGTTTAATCGACTGTTTCAGTGTGGTATCACACTACTACGTGACCCAAACCAGAAAAAACCCAGGATCTGTACAACAAGTATGTGCAAAACGCGAAAGTATGAGCCTGATGAGGGCAAATCCCAGACCTATCCCAGACCTAACTTGCGTTATCCTCTAAAATATTGATCGAAACCAGGTTTGATTGACCGTTTCAGTGTGGTACCACATTACTACGTGATCCAAACCAGAAAAAACCCAGGATCCGTTCAACAAGAATGTGAAAAATGCGAAAGTATGAGTCCGATCAGTGAAAATCTCAGGCCTTACCTAGACCTAACTTGCGTTGTCCTCTAAAATATTGATGGAAACCAGGTTTCATTGACTGTTTCAGTGTGGTACCACATTACTACGTGATCCAAACCAGAAAAAACCCAGGATCCGTTCAACAAGTATGTGAAGAATGCGAAAGTATGAGTCTGATGAGTGAAAATCCCAGGCCTAACCCAGACCTAACTTGCGTTGTCCTCTAAAATATTGATGGAAACCAGGTTTAATCGACTGTTTCAGTGTGGTACCACATTACTATGTGATCCAAACCAGAAAAAACCCAGGATCAGTTCAACAAGTATGAGAAGAATGCGAAAGTATGAGTCTGATGAGTGAGAGTCCCAGACCTATCCCAGACCTAACATTCGTTATCCTCTAAAATATTGATCGAAACCAGGTTTAATCGACTGTTTCAGTGTGGTACCACATTACTACGTGATCCAAACCAGAAAAAACCCAGGATCAGTTCAACAAGTATGTGAAGAATGCGAAAGTATGAGTCTGATGAGTGTAATTCCCAGGGCTGACCTAGACCTAACATGCGTTATCCTCTAAAATATTGATCGAAACCAGGTTTAATCGACTGTTTCAGTGTGGTATCACACTACGACGTGTCCCAGACCAGAAAAAACCCAGGATCTGTACAACAAGTATGTGAAAAATGCGAAAGTATGAGTCCGATCAGTGAAAATCTCAGGCCTTACCTAGACCTAACTTGCGTTGTCCTCTAAAATATTGATGGAAACCAGGTTTCATTGACTGTTTCAGTGTGGTACCACATTACTACGTGATCCAAACCAGAAAAAACCCAGGATCCGTTCAACAAGTATGTGAAGAATGCGAAAGTATGAGTCTGATGAGTGTAAATCCCATGGCTAACCTAGACCTAACATGCGTCGTCCTCTAAAATATTGATGGAAACCAGGTTTCATTGACTGTTTCAGTGTGGTACCACAATACTACGTGATCCAAACCAGAAAAAACCCAGGATCAGTTCAACAAGTATGTGAAGAATGCGAAAGTATGAGTCTGATGAGTGTAATTCCCATGGCTAACCTAGACCTAACATGCGTCGTCCTCTAAAATATTGATGGAAACCAGGTTTCATTGACTGTTTCAGTGTGGTACTACATTACTACGTGATGCAATCCAGAAACAGCCCAGGATCTAGCCATGAAGTATGAGAAATATGCGAAAGAATGAGCCTCATGAGAGCAAATCCCAGACCTAACCTAGACCTAACATGCGTTATCCTCTAAAATATTGAGCGGAACCAGGTTTAATGGACTGTTTCAGTGTGGTACCACACTACTTCGTGATCCAAACCAGAAAAAACCCAGGATCGGTTCAACAAGTATGTGAAAAACGCGAAACTGTGAGCCTGATGAGGGCAAATCTTAGACCTAACCCAGACCTAAGATGCGTTATCCTCTAAAATATTTATCCAGACCAGGTTTCATTGAATGGTTCAGTGTGGTACCACTTTACTACGTGACCAATCCAGAAATAGACCAGGATCTAGCCATGAAGTATGAGAAATATGCGAAAGTAAGAGCCTGATGAGGGCAAATCCTAGACCTATCCCAGACCTAACATGCGTTATCCTCTAAAATATTGAGCGAAACCAGGTTTAATGGACTGTTTCAGTGTGGTACCACACTACTTCGTGATCCAAACCAGAAAAAACCCAGGATCTGTTCAACACGTATGTGAAAAACGCTAAACTGTTAGCCTGATGAGGGCAAATCTTAGACCTAACCCAGACCTAAGATGCGTTCTCCTCTAAAATATTTATCCAGACCAGGTTTCATTGAATGTTTCAGTGTGGTCCCACATTACTACGTGATCCAAACCAGAAAAAACCCAGGATCCGTTCAACAAGTATGTGAAGAATGCGAAAGTATGAGTCTGATGAGTGAAAATCCCAGGCCTAACCTAGACCTAACATGCGTTATCCTCTAAAATATTGATCGAATCCTGGTTTAATCGACTGTTTCAGTGTGGTACCACATTACTATGTGATCCAATCCAGAAAATAACCCAGGATCTGTTCAAGGAGTATGTGAAGTGTGCGAAAGTATGAGTCTGATGAGGTCAAATCCCAGACCTATCCCAGACCTAACTTGCGTTATCCTCAAAAATATTGATTGAAACCAGGTTTAATCGACTGTTTCAGTGTGGTGCCACATTACTACGTGATCCAAACCAGAAAAAACCCAGGATCCGTTCAACAAGTATGTGAAGAATGCGAAAGTATGAGTCTGATGAGTGTAATTCCCAGGGCTGACCTAGACCTAACATGCGTTATCCTCTAAAATATTGATCGAAACCAGGTTTAATCGACTGTTTCAGTGTGGTATCACACTACTACGTGACCTAAACCAGAAAAAACCCAGGATTTGTACAACAGGAATGTGAAAAACGCGAAAGTATGAGCCTGATGAGGGCAAATCCCAGACCAATCCCAGACCTAACTTGCGTTATCCTCTAAAATACTGATCGAAACCAGGTTTGAATGACCGTTTCAGTGTGGTACCACATTACTACGTGATCCAAACCAGAAAAAACCCAGGATCCGTTCAACAAGAATGTGAAAAATGCGAAAGTATGAGTCCCATCAGTGAAAACCTCAGGCCTTACCTAGACCTAACTTGCGTTGTCCTCTAAAATATTGATGGAAACCAGGTTTCATTGACTGTTTCAGTGTGGTACCACATTACTACGTGATCCAAACGAGGAAAAACCCAGGATCTAGCCATCAAGTATGAGAAATATGCGAAAGAATGAACCTGATGAGAGCAAATCCCAGACCTAACCTAGACCTTACATGCGTTATCCTCTAAAATATTGAGCGAAACCGGGTTTAATCGACTGTTTCAGTGTGGTACCACATTACTATGTGATGCAATCCAGAAAAAGCCCAGGATCAGTTCAACAAGTATGAGAAGAATGCGAAGGTATGAGTCTGATGAGTGAGAATCCCAGACCTATCCCAGACCTAACTTGCGTTATCCTCAAAAATATTGATTGAAACCAGGTTTAATCGACTGTTTCAGTGTGGTACCACATTACTACGTGATCCAAACGAGAAAAAACCCAGGATCTAGCCATCAAGTATGAGAAATATGCGAAAGAATGAACCTGATGAGAGCAAATCCCAGACCTAACCTAGACCTTACATGCGTTATCCTCTAAAATATTGAGCGAAACCGGGTTTAATCGACTGTTTCAGTGTGGTACCACATTACTACGTGATCCAAACCAGAAAAAACCCAGGATCCGTTCAACAAGGATGTGAAAAATGCGAAAGTATGAGTCCCATCAGTGAAATCCTCAGACCTATCCCAGACCTAACTTGCGTTATCCTCAAAAATATTGATTGAAACCAGGTTTAATCGACTGTTTCAGTGTGGTACCACATTACTACGTGATCCAAACCAGAAAAAACCCAGGATCCGTTCAACAAGTATGTGAAGAATGCGAAAGTATGAGTCTGATAAGTGAAAATCCCAGACCTAACCTAGACCTAACATGCGTTATCCTCTAAAATATTGAGCGAAACCAGGTTTAATGGACTGTTTCAGTGTGGTACCACATTACTATGTGATGCAATCCAGAAAAAGCCCAGGATCAGTTCAACAAGTATGAGAAGAATGCGAAGGTATGAGTCTGATGAGTGAGAATCCCAGACCTATCCCAGACCTAACTTGCGTTATCCTCAAAAATATTGATTGAAACCAGGTTTAATCGACTGTTTCAGTGTGGTACCACATTACTACGTGATCCAAACCAGAAAAAACCCAGGATCAGTTCAACAAGTATGTGAAGAATGCGAAAGTATGAGTCTGATGACTGTAATTCCCAGGGCTGACCTAGACCTAACATGCGTTATCCTCTAAAATATTGATCGAAACCAGGTTTAATCGACTGTTTCAGTGTGGGATCACACTACTACGTGACCCAAACCAGAAAAAACCCAGGATCTGTACAACAGGAATGTGAAAAACGCGAAAGTATGAGCCTGATGAGGGCAAATCCCAGACCAATCCCAGGCCTAACTTGCGTTATCCTCTAAAATACTGATCGAAACCAGGTTTGAATGACCGTTTCAGTGTGGTACCACATTACTACGTGATCCAAACTTGAAAAAACCCAGGATCTAGCCATCAAGTATGAGAAATATGCGAAAGAATGAACCTGATGAGAGCAAATCCCAGACCTGACCTAGACCTTACATGCGTTATCCTCTAAAATATTGAGCGAAACCAGGTTTAATCGACTGTTTCAGTGTGGTACCACATTACTATGTGATGCAATCCAGAAAAAGCCCAGGATCTAGCCATCTAGAATGAGGAATATGCGAAAGAATGAGCCTGATGAGAGCAAATCCCAGACCTAACCTAGACCTAACATGCGTTATCCTCTAAAATATTGAGCGAAACCAGGTTTAATGGACTGTTTCAGTGTGGTACCACACTACTTCGTGATCCAAACCAGAAAAAACCCAGGATCTGTTCAACACGTATGTGAAAAACGCTAAACTGTGAGCCTGATGAGGGCAAATCTTAGACCTAACCCAGACCTAAGATGCGTTATCCTCTAAAATATTTATCGTGACCAGGTTTCATTGAATGTTTCAGTGTGGTCCCACATTACTACGTGATCCAAACCAGAAAAAACCCAGGATATGTTCAAGGAGTATGTGAAGTGTGCGAAAGTATGAGTCTGATGAGGTCAAATCCTAGACCTATCCCAGACCTAACTTGCGTTATCCTCTAAAATATTGATCGAAACCAGGTTTAATCGACTGTTTCAGTGTGGTACCACATTACAATGTGATCCAAACCAGAAAAAACCCAGGATCAGTTCAACAAGTATGAGAAGAATGCGAAAGTATGAGTCTGATGAGTGAGAATCCCTGACCTATCCGAGACCTAACATTCGTTATCCTCTAAAATATTGATCGAAAGCAGGTTTAATCGACTGTTTCAGTGTGGTACCACATTACTACGTGATCCAAACCAGAAAAAACCCAGGATCAGTTCAACAAGTACGTGAAGAATGCGAAAGTATGAGTCTGATGAGTGTAATTCCCAGGGCTGACCTAGACCTAACATGCGTTATCCTCTAAAATATTGATCGAAACCAGGTTTAATCGACTGTTTCAGTGTGGTATCACACTACTACGTGACCCAAACCAGAAAAAACCCAGGATCTGTTCAAGGAGTATGTGAAGTGTGCGAAAGTATGAGTCTGATGAGGTCAAATCCTAGACCTGTCCCAGACGTAACTTGCGTTATCCTCTAAAATATTGATCGAAACCAGGTTTAATCGACTGTTTCAGTGTGGTACCACATTACTATGTGATCCAAACCAGAAAAAACCCAGGATCAGTTCAACAAGTATGAGAAGAATGCGAAAGTATGAGTCTGATGAGTGAGAATCCCAGACCTATCCCAGACCTAACATTCGTTATCCTCTAAAATATTGATCGAAACCAGGTTTAATCGACTGTTTCAGTGTGGTACCACATTACTACGTGATCCAAACCAGAAAAAACCCAGGATCAGTTCAACAAGTATGTGAAGAATGCGAAAGTATGAGTCTGATGAGTGTAATTCCCAGGGCTGACCTAGACCTAACATGCGTTATCCTCTAAAATATTGATCGAAACCAGGTTTAATCGACTGTTTCAGTGTGGTATCACACTACTACGTGACCCAAACCAGAAAAAACCCAGGATCTGTACAACAAGTATGTGAAAAACGCGAAAGTATGAGCCTGATGAGGGCAAATCCCAGACCTATCCCAGACCTAACTTGCGTTATCCTCTAAAATATTGATGGAAACCAGGTTTCATTGACTGTTTCAGTGTGGTACCACATTACTACGTGATCCAAACCAGAAAAAACCCAGGATCCGTTCAACAAGTATGTGAAGAATGCGAAAGTATGAGTCTGATGAGTGAAAATCCCAGGCCTTACCTAGACCTAACTTGCGTTGTCCTCTAAAATATTGATGGAAACCAGGTTTCATTGACTGTTTCAGTGTGGTACCACATTACTACGTGATCCAAACCAGAAAAAACCCAGGATCCGTTCAACAAGTATGTGAAGAATGCGAAAGTATGAGTCTGATGAGTGAAAATCCCAGGCCTAACCTAGACCTAACATGCGTTGTCCTCTAAAATATTGATGGAAACCAGGTTTAATCGACTGTTTCAGTGTGGTATCACACTACTACGTGACCCAAACCAGAAAAAACCCAGGATCTGTTCAAGGAGTATGTGAAGTGTGCGAAAGTATGAGTCTGATGAGGTCAAATCCTAGACCTGTCCCAGACGTAACTTGCGTTATCCTCTAAAATATTGATCGAAACCAGGTTTAATCGACTGTTTCAGTGTGGTACCACATTACTATGTGATCCAAACCAGAAAAAACCCAGGATCAGTTCAACAGGTATGAGAAGAATGCGAAAGTATGAGTCTGATGAGTGAGAATCCCAGACCTATCCCAGACCTAACATTCGTTATCCTCTAAAATATTGATCGAAACCAGGTTTAATCGACTGTTTCAGTGTGGTACCACATTACTACGTGATCCAAACCAGAAAAAACCCAGGATCAGTTCAACAAGTATGTGAAGAATGCGAAAGTATGAGTCTGATGAGTGATAATCCCAGGCCCAACCTAGACCTAACATGCGTTGTCCTCTAAAATATTGATGGAAACCAGGTTTCATTGACTGTTTCAGTGTGGTACCACATTACTACGTGATCCAAACCAGAAAAAACCCAGGATCCGTTCAACAAGTATGTGAAGAATGCGAAAGTATGAGTCTGATGAGTGTAATTCCCAGGGCTGACCTAGACCTAACATGCGTTATCCTCTAAAATATTGATCGAAACCAGGTTTAATCGACTGTTTCAGTGTGGTATCACACTACTACGTGACCCAAACCAGAAAAAACCCAGGATCTGTACAACAAGTATGTGAAAAACGCGAAAGTATGAGCCTGATGAGGGCAAATCCCAGACCTATCCCAGACCTAACTTGCGTTATCCTCTAAAATATTGATGGAAACCAGGTTTCATTGACTGTTTCAGTGTGGTACCACATTACTACGTGATCCAAACCAGAAAAAACCCAGGATCCGTTCAACAAGTATGTGAAGAATGCGAAAGTATGAGTCTGATGAGTGAAAATCCCAGGCCTTACCTAGACCTAACTTGCGTTGTCCTCTAAAATATTGATGGAAACCAGGTTTCATTGACTGTTTCAGTGTGGTACCACATTACTACGTGATCCAAACCAGAAAAAACCCAGGATCCGTTCAACAAGTATGTGAAGAATGCGAAAGTATGAGTCTGATGAGTGAAAATCCCAGGCCCAACCTAGACCTAACATGCGTTGTCCTCTAAAATATTGATGGAAACCAGGTTTCATTGACTGTTTCAGTGTGGTACCACATTACTACGTGATCCAAACCAGAAAAAACCCAGGATCCGTTCAACAAGTATGTGAAGAATGCGAAAGTATGAGTCTGATGAGTGAAAATCCCAGGCCTAACCTAGACCTAACATGCGTTGTCCTCTAAAATATTGATGGAAACCAGGTTTCATTGACTGTTTCAGTGTGGTACCACAATACTACGTGATCCAAACCAGAAAAAACCCAGGATCAGTTCAACAAGTATGTGAAGAATGCGAAAGTATGAGTCTGATGAGTGTAATTCCCATGGCTAACCTAGACCTAACATGCGTTGTCCTCTAAAATATTGATGGAAACCAGGTTTCATTGACTGTTTCAGTGTGGTACTACATTACTACGTGATGCAATCCAGAAACAGCCCAGGATCTAGCCATGAAGTATGAGAAATATGCGAAAGAATGAGCCTGATGAGAGCAAATCCCAGACCTAACCTAGACCTAACATGCGTTATCCTCTAAAATAATGAGCGAAACCAGGTTTAATGGACTGTTTCAGTGTGGTACCACACTACTTCGTGATCCAAACCAGGAAAAACCCAGGATCGGTTGAACAAGTATGTGAAAAACGCGAAACTGTGAGCCTGATGAGGGCAAATCTTAGACCTAACCCAGACCTAAGATGCGTTATCCTCTAAAATATTTATCCAGACCAGGTTTCATTGAATGGTTCAGTGTGGTACCACTCTACTACGTGATCCAATCCAGAAATAGACCAGGATCTAGCCATGAAGTATGAGAAATATGCGAAAGTAAGAGCCTGATGAGGGCAAATCCTAGACCTATCCCAGACCTAACTTGCGTTATCCTCTAAAATATTGATCGAAACCAGGTTTAATTGACTGTTTCAGCGTGGTACCACATTACTACGTGATACAATCCAGAAACAGCCCAGGATCTAGCCATGAAGTATGAGAAATATGCGAAAGAATGAGCCTGATGAGAGCAAATCCCAGACCTAACCTAGACCTAACATGAATTATTCTCTAAAATATTGATCGAAACCAGGTTTAATTGACTGTTTCAGTGTGGTCCCACATTACTACGTGATCCAAACCAGAAAAAACCCAGGATCCGTTCAACAAGAATGTGAAGAATGCGAAAGTATGAGTCTGATGAGTGAAAATCCCAGACCTAACCTAGACCTTACATGCGTTATCCTCTAAAATATTGAGCGAAACCAGGTTTAATGGACTGTTTCAGTGTGGTACCACATTACTTCGTGATCCAAACCAGAAAAAACACAGGATCTGTTCAACAAGTATGTGAAAAACGCTAAACTGTGAGCCTGATGAGGGCAAATCGTAGACCTAACCCAGACCTAAGATGCGTTAACCTCTAAAATATATATCCAGACCAGGTTTCATTGAATGTTTCAGTGTGGTACCACTTTACTACGTGATACAATCCAGAAAAAGCCCAGGATCTAGCCATGAAGTATGAGAAATATGCGAAAGTATGAGCCTGATGAGGGCAAATCCTAGACCTAACCCAGACCTAACATGCGTTAGCCTCTAAAATATTTATCAAGACCTGGTTTAATTGAAAGTTTCAGTGTGGTACCACATTACTACGTGATACAATCCAGAAAAAGCCCAGGATCTAGACATCAAGTTTGAGAAATATGCGAAAGAATGTGCCTGATGAGAGCAAATCCCAGACCTAACCTAGACCTAACATGAATTATTCTCTAAAATATTGATCGAAACCAGGTTTAATTGACTGTTTCAGTGTGGTCCCACATTACTACGTGATCCAAACCAGAAAAAATCCAGGATCCGTTCAACAAGTATGTGAAGAATGCGAAAGTATGAGTCTGATGAGTGAAAATCCCAGGCCTAACCTAGACCTAACATGCGTTGTCCTCAAAAATACTGATCGAAACCTGGTTTAATCGACAGTTTCAGTGTGGTACCACATTACTATGTGATCCCAACCAGAAAATAACCCAGGATCTAGCCATCAAGTATGAGAAATATGCGAAAGAATGAACCTGATGAGAGCAAATCCCAGACCTAACCTAGACCTTACATGCGTTATCCTCTAAAATATTGAGCGAAACCAGGTTTAATGGACTGTTTCAGTGTGGTACCACACTACTTCGTGATCCAAACCAGAAAAAACCCAGGATCTGTTCAACAAGAATGTGTAAAACGCTATACTGTGAGCCTGATGGGGGCAAATCTTAGACCTAACCCAGACCTAAGATGCGTTAACCTCTAAAATATTTATCCAGACCAGGTTTCATTGAATGTTTCAGTGTGGTACCACTTTACTACGTGATCCAATCCAGAAATAGCACAGGATCTAGCCATGAAGTATGAGAAATATGCGAAAGTAAGAGCCTGATGCGGGCAAATCCTTGACCTATCCCAGACCTAACTTGCGTTATCCTCTAAAATATTGATCGAAACAAGGTTTAATTGACTGTTTCAGTGTGGTACCACATTACTACGTGATACAATCCAGAAACAGCCCAGGATCTAGCCTTGAAGTATGAGAAATATGCGAAAGTATGAGCCTGATGAGGGCAAATCCTAAACCTAACCCAGACCTAACATGCGTTATCCTCTAAAATATTTATCAAGACCAGGTTTGATTGACTGTTTCAGTGTGGTACCACATTACTACGTGATCCAAAACAGAAAAAACCCAGGATCCGTTCAACAAGAATGTGAAAAATGCGAAAGTATGAGTGCGATCAGTGAAAATCTCAGGCCTTACCTAGACCTAACTTGCGTTGTCCTCTAAAATATTGATGGAAACCAGGTTTCAATGACTGTCTCAGTGTGGTACCACATTACTACGTGATCCAAACGAGAAAAAACCCAGGATCTAGCCATCAAGTATCAGAAATATGCGAAAGAATGATCCTGATGAGAGCAAATCCCAGACCTAACCTAGACCTTACATGCGTTATCCTCTAAAATATTGAGCGAAACCAGGTTGAATCGACTGTTTCAGTGTGGTACCACATTACTATGTGATGCAATCCAGAAAAAGCCCAGGATCTAGCCATCAAGTATGAGAAATATGCGAAAGAATGAGCCTGATGAGAGCAAATCCCAGACCTAACCTAGACCTAACATGCGTTATCCTCTAAAATATTGAGCGAAACCAGGTTTAATCGACCGTTTCAGTGTGGTACCACACTACTTCGTGATCCAAACCAGAAAAAACCCAGGATCTGTTCAACACGTATGTGAAAAACGCTAAACTGTGAGCCTGATGAGGGCAAATCTTAGACCTAACCCAGACCTAAGATGCGTTCTCCTCTAAAATATTTATCCAGACCAGGTTTCATTGAATGTTTCAGTGTGGTACCACTTTACTACGTGATCCAATCCAGAAATAGCACAGGATCTAGCCATGAAGTATGAGAAATATGCGAAAGTAAGAGCCTGATGCGGGCAAATCCTTGACCTATCCCAGACCTAACATGCGTTATCCTCTAAAATATTGATCGAAACCAGGTTTAATTGACTGTTTCAGTGTGGTACCACATTACTACGTGATACAATCCAGAAACAGCCCAGGATCTAGCCATGAAGTATGAGAAATATGCGAAAGAATGAGCCTGATGAGAGCAAATCCTTGACCTATCCCAGACCTAACTTGCGTTATCCTCTAAAATATTGATCGAAACCAGGTTTAATCGACTGTTTCAGTGTGGTACCACATTACTACGTGATCCAAACCAGAAAAAACCCAGGATCCGTTCAACAAGAATGTGTAAAATGCGAAAGTATGAGTCCGATCAGTGAAAATCTCAGGCCTTACCTAGTCCAAACTTGCGTTGTCCTCTAAAATATTGATGGAAACCAGGTATCATTGGCTGTTTCAGTGTGGTACCACATTACTACGTGATCCAAACGAGAAAAAACCCAGGATCTAGCCATCAAGTATGAGAAATATGTGAAAGAATGAACCTGATGAGAGCAAATCCCAGACCTAACCTAGACCTTACATGCGTTATCCTCTAAAATATTGAGCGAAACCAGGTTTAATCGACTGTTTCAGTGTGGTACCACATTACTATGTGATGCAATCCAGAAAAAGCCCAGGATCTAGCCATCTAGTATGAGAAATATGCGAAAGAATGAGCCTGATGAGAGCAAATCCCAGACCTAACCTAGACCTAACATGCGTTATCCTCTAAAATATTGAGCGAAACCAGGTTTAATGGACTGTTTCAGTGTGGTACCACACTACTTCGTGATCCAAACCAGAAAAAACCCAGGATCTGTTCAACACGTATGTGAAAAACGCTAAACTGTGAGCCTGATGAGGGCAAATCTTAGACCTAACCCAGACCTAAGATGCGTTATCCTCTAAAATATTTATCCAGACCAGGTTTCATTGAATGTTTCAGTGTGGTCCCACATTACTACGTGATCCAAACCAGAAGAAACCCAGGATCTGTTCAAGGAGTATGTGAAGAATGCGAAAGTATGAGTCTGATGAGTGAGAATCCCAGACCTATCCCAGACCTAACATTCGTTATCCTCTAAAATATTGATCGAAACCAGGTTTAATCGACTGTTTCAGTGTGGTACCACATTACTACGTGATCCAAACCAGAAAAAACCCAGGATCAGTTCAACAAGTATGTGAAGAATGCGAAAGTATGAGTCTGATGAGTGTAATTCCCAGGGCTGACCTAGACCTAACATGCGTTATCCTCTAAATTATTGATCGAAACCAGGTTTAATCGACTGTTTCAGTGTGGTATCACACTACTACGTGACCCAAACCAGAAAAAACCCAGGATCTGTACAACAAGTATGTGAAAAACGCGAAAGTATGAGCCTGATGAGGGCAAATCCCAGACCTATCCCAGACCTAACTTGCGTTATCCTCTATAATATTGATCGATACCAGGTTTGATTGACCGTTTCAGTGTGGTACCACATTACTACGTGATCCAAACCAGAAAAAACCCAGGATCCGTTCAACAAGTATGTGAAGAATGCGAAAGTATGAGTCTGATGAGTGTAATTCCCATGGCTAACCTAGACCTAACATGCGTTGTCCTCTAAAATATTGATGGAAACCAGGTTTCATTGACTGTTTCAGTGTGGTACCACAATACTACGTGATCCAAACCAGAAAAAACCCAGGATCAGTTCAACAAGTATGTGAAGAATGCGAAAGTATGAGTCTGATGAGTGTAATTCCCATAGCTAACCTAGACCTAACATGCGTTGTCCTCTAAAATATTGATGGAAACCAGGTTTCATTGACTGTTTCAGTGTGGTACTACATTACTACGTGATGCAATCCAGAAACAGCCCAGGATCTAGCCATGAAGTTTTGAGAAATATGCGAAAGAATGAGCCTGATGAGAGCAAACCCCAGACCTAACCTAGACCTAATATGCGTTATCCTCTAAAATATTGAGCGAAACCAGGTTTAATGGACTGTTTCAGTGTGGTACCACATTACTTCGTGATCCAAACCTGAAAAAACCCAGGATCTGTTCAACAAGTATGTGAAAAACGCTAAACTGTGAGCCTGATGAGGGCAAATCGTAGACCTAACCCAGACCTAAGATGCGTTAACCTCTAAAATATATATCCAGACCAGGTTTCATTAAATGTTTCAGTGTGGTACCACTTTACTACGTGATGCAATCCAGAAAAAGCCCAGGATCTAGCCATGAAGTATGAGAAATATGCGAAAGTATGAGCCTGATGAGGGCAAATCCTAGACCTAACCCAGACCTAACATGCGTTAGCCTCTAAAATATTTATCAAGACCTGGTTCAATTGAAAGTTTCAGTGTGGTACCACATTACTACGTGATACAATCCAGAAAAAGCCCAGGATCTAGCCATCAAGTTTGAGAAATATGCGAAAGAATGTGCCTGATGAGAGCAAATCCCAGACCTAACCTAGACCTAACATGAATTATTCTCTAAAATATTGATCGAAACCAGGTTTAATTGACCGTTTCAGTGTGGTCCCACATTACTACGTGATCCAAACCAGAAAAAATCCAGGATCCGTTCAACAAGTATGTGAAGAATGCGAAAGTATGAGTCTGATGAGTGAAAATCCCAGGCCTAACCTAGACCTAACATGCGTTGTCCTCAAAAATACTGATCGAAACCTGGTTTAATCGACTGTTTCAGTGTGGTACCACATTACTATGTGATCCCAACCAGAAAATAACCCAGGATCTAGCCATCAAGTATGAGAAATATGCGAAAGAATGAACCTGATGAGAGCAAATCCCAGACCTAACCTAGACCTTACATGCGTTATCCTCTAAAATATTGAGCGAAACCAGGTTTAATGGACTGTTTCAGTGTGGTACCACACTACTTCGTGATCCAAACCAGGAAAAACCCAGGATCTGTTCAACAAGAATGTGAAAAACGCTAAACTGTGAGCCTGATGGGGGCAAATCTTAGACCTAACCCAGACCTAAGATGCGTTAACCTCTAAAATATTTATCCAGACCAGGTTTCATTGAATGTTTCAGTGTGGTACCACTTTACTACGTGATCCAATCCAGAAATAGCACAGGATCTAGCCATGAAGTATGAGAAATATGCGAAAGTAAGAGCCTGATGCGGGCAAATCCTTGACCTATCACAGACCTAACTTGCGTTATCCTCTAAAATATTGATCGAAACCAGGTTTAATTGACTGTTTCAGTGTGGTACCACATTACTACGTGATACAATCCAGAAACAGCCCAGGATCTAGCCTTGAAGTATGAGAAATATGCGAAAGTATGAGCCTGATGAGGGCAAATCCTAAACCTAACCCAGACCTAACATGCGTTATCCTCTAAAATATTTATCAAGACCAGGTTTGATTGACCGTTTCAGTGTGGTACCACATTACTTCGTGATCCAAACCAGGAAAAACCCAGGATCTGTTCAACAAGAATGTGAAAAACGCTAAACTGTGAGCCTGATGGGGGCAAATCTTAGACCTAACCCAGACCTAAGATGCGTTAACCTCTAAAATATTTATCCAGACCAGGTTTCATTGAATGTTTCAGTGTGGTACCACTTTACTACGTGATCCAATCCAGAAATAGCACAGGATCTAGCCATGAAGTATGAGAAATATGCGAAAGTAAGAGCCTGATGCGGGCAAATCCTTGACCTATCCCAGACCTAACTTGCGTTATCCTCTAAAATATTGATCGAAACCAGGTTTAATCGACTGTTTCAGTGTGGTACCACATTACTACGTGATCCAAACCAGAAAAACCCAGGATCAGTTCAACAAGTATGTGAAGAATGCGAAAGTATGAGTCTGATGAGTGTAATTCCCAGGGCTGACCTAGACCTAACATGCGTTATCCTCTAAAATATTGATCGAAACCAGGTTTAATCGACTGTTTCAGTGTGGTATCACACTACTACGTGACCCAAACCTGAAAAAACCCAGGATCTGTACAACAGGAATGTGAAAAACGCGAAAGTATGAGCCTGATGAGGGCAAATCCCAGACCAATCCCAGGCCTAACTTGCGTTATCCTCTAAAATACTGATCGAAACCAGGTTTGAATGACCGTTTCAGTGTGGTACCACATTACTACGTGATCCAAACCAGAAAAAACCCAGGATCCGTTCAACAAGAATGTGTAAAATGCGAAAGTATGAGTCCGATCAGTGAAAATCTCAGGCCTTACCTAGACCTAACTTGCGTTGTCCACTAAAATATTGATGGAAACCAGGTATCATTGGCTGTTTCAGTGTGGTACCACATTACTACGTGATCCAAACGAGAAAAAACCCAGGATCTAGCCATCAAGTATGAGAAATATGTGAAAGAATGAACCTGATGAGAGCAAATCCCAGACCTAACCTAGACCTTACATGCGTTATCCTCTAAAATATTGAGCGAAACCAGGTTTAATCGACTGTTTCAGTGTGGTACCACATTACTATGTGATGCAATCCAGAAAAAGCCCAGGATCTAGCCATCTAGTATGAGAAATATGCGAAAGAATGAGCCTGATGAGAGCAAATCCCAGACCTAACCTAGACCTAACATGCGTTATCCTCTAAAATATTGAGCGAAACCAGGTTTAATGGACTGTTTCAGTGTGGTACCACAGTACTACGTGACCCAAACCAGAAAAAACCCAGGATCTGTACAACAAGTATGTGAAAAACGCGAAAGTATGAGCCTGATGAGGGCAAATCCCAGACCTATCCCAGACCTAACTTGCGTTATCCTCTATAATATTGATCGATACCAGGTTTGATTGACCGTTTCAGTGTGGTACCACATTATTATGTGATCCAAACCAGAAAAAACCCAGGATCAGTTCAACAAGTATGAGAAGAATGCGAAAGTATGAGTCTGATGAGTGAGAATCCCAGACCTATCCCAGACCTAACATTCGTTATCCTCTAAAATATTGATCGAAACCAGGTTTAATCGACTGTTTCAGTGTGGTACCACATTACTTCGTGATCCAAACCAGAAAAAACCCAGGATCTGTTCAACACGTATGTGAAAAACGCTAAACTGTGAGCCTGATGAGGGCAAATCTTAGACCTAACCCAGACCTAAGATGCGTTATCCTCTAAAATATTTATCCAGACCAGGTTTCATTGAATGTTTCAGTGTGGTCCCACATTACTACGTGATCCAAACCAGAAAAAACCCAGGATCTGTTCAAGGAGTATGTGAAGTGTGCGAAAGTATGAGTCTGATGAGGTCAAATCCTAGACCTATCCCAGACCTAACATGCGTTATCCTCTAAAATATTGATCGAAACCAGGTTTAATCGACTGTTTCAGTGTGGTACCACATTATTATGTGATCCAAACCAGAAAAAACCCAGGATCAGTTCAACAAGTATGAGAAGAATGCGAAAGTATGAGTCTGATGAGTGAGAATCCCAGACCTATCCCAGACCTAACATTCGTTATCCTCTAAAATATTGATCGAAACCAGGTTTAATCGACTGTTTCAGTGTGGTACCACATTACTACGTGATCCAAACCAGAAAAAACCCAGGATCAGTTCAACAAGTATGTGAAGAATGCGAAAGTATGAGTCTGATGAGTGTAATTCCCAGGGCTGACCTAGACCTAACATGCGTTATCCTCTAAAATATTGATCGAAACCAGGTTTAATCGACTGTTTCAGTGTGGTATCACAGTACTACGTGACCCAAACCAGAAAAAACCCAGGATCTGTACAACAAGTATGTGAAAAACGCGAAAGTATGAGCCTGATGAGGGCAAATCCCAGACCTATCCCAGACCTAACTTGCGTTATCCTCTATAATATTGATCGATACCAGGTTTGATTGACCGTTTCAGTGTGGTACCACATTACTACGTGATCCAAACCAGAAAAAACCCAGGATCCGTTCAACAAGTATGTGAAGAATGCGAAAGTATGAGTCTGATGAGTGTAATTCCCATGGCTAACCTAGACCTAACATGCGTTGTCCTCTAAAATATTGATGGAAACCAGGTTTCATTGACTGTTTCAGTGTGGTACCACAATACTACGTGATCCAAACCAGAAAAAACCCAGGATCAGTTCAACAAGTATGTGAAGAATGCGAAAGTATGAGTCTGATGAGTGTAATTCCCATGGCTAACCTAGACCTAACATGCGTTGTCCTCTAAAATATTGATGGAAACCAGGTTTCATTGACTGTTTCAGTGTGGTACTACATTACTACGTGATGCAATCCAGAAACAGCCCAGGATCTAGCCATGAAGTATGAGAAATATGCGAAAGAATGAGCCTGATGAGAGCAAACCCCAGACCTAACCTAGACCTAACATGCGTTATCCTCTAAAATATTGAGCGAAACCAGGTTTAATGGACTGTTTCAGTGTGGTACCACACTACGTCGTGATCCAAACGAGAAAAAACCCAGGATCGGTTCAACAAGTATGTGAAAAACGCGAAACTGTGAGCCTGATGAGGGCAAATCTTAGACCTAACCCAGACCTAAGATGCGTTATCCTCTAAAATATTTATCCAGCCCAGGTTTCATTGAATGTTTCAGTGTGGTACCACTTTACTACGTGATCCAATCCAGAAATAGACCAGGATCTAGCCATGAAGTATGAGAAATATGCGAAAGTAAGAGCCTGATGAGGGCAAATCCTAGACCTATCCCAGACCTAACTTGCGTTATCCTGTGAAATATTGATCGAAACCAGGTTTAATTGACTGTTTCAGCGTGGTACCACATTACTACGTGATACAATCCAGAAACAGCCCAGGATCTAGCCATGAAGTATGAGAAATATGCGAAAGAATGAGCCTGATGAGAGCAAATCCCAGACCTAACCTAGACCTAACATGAATTATTCTCTAAAATATTGTTCGAAACCAGGTTTAATTGACTGTTTCAGTGTGGTCCCACATTACTACGTGATCCAAACCAGAAAAAACCCAGGATCCGTTCAACAAGAATGTGAAGAATGCGAAAGTATGAGTCTGATGAGTGAAAATCCCAGACCTAACCTAGACCTTACATGCGTTATCCTCTAAAATATTGAGCGAAACCAGGTTTAATGGACTGTTTCAGTGTGGTACCACACTACTTCGTGATCCAAACCAGGAAAAACCCAGGATCTGTTCAACAAGAATGTGAAAAACGCTAAACTGTGAGCCTGATGGGGGCAAATCTTAGACCTAACCCAGACCTAAGATGCGTTAACCTCTAAAATATTTATCCAGACCAGGTTTCATTGAATGTTTCAGTGTGGTACCACTTTACTACGTGATCCAATCCAGAAATAGCACAGGATCTAGCCATGAAGTATGAGAAATATGCGAAAGTAAGAGCCTGATGCGGGCAAATCCTTGACCTATCCCAGACCTAACTTGCGTTATCCTCTAAAATATTGATCGAAACCAGGTTTAATTGACTGTTTCAGTGTGGTACCACATTACTACGTGATACAATCCAGAAACAGCCCAGGATCTAGCCTTGAAGTATGAGAAATATGCGAAAGTATGAGCCTGATGAGGGCAAATCCTAAACCTAACCCAGACCTAACATGCGTTATCCTCTAAAATATTTATCAAGACCAGGTTTGATTGACCGTTTCAGTGTGGTACCACATTACTACGTGATCCAAACCAGAAAAAACCCAGGACCCGTTCAACAAGAATGTGAAAAATGCGAAAGTATGAGTCTGATGAGTGAAAATCCCAGGCCTAACCTAGACCTAACATGCGTTATCCTCTAAAATATTGATCGAAACCTGGTTTAATCGACTGTTTCAGTGTGGTACCACATTACTATGTGATCCAATCCAGAAAATAACCCAGGATCTGTTCAAGGAGTATGTGAAGTGTGCGAATGTATGAGTCTGATGAGGTCAAATCCCAGACCTATCCCAGACCTAACTTGCGTTATCCTCAAAAATATTGATTGAAACCAGGTTTAATCGACTGTTTCAGTGTGGTGCCATATTACTACGTGATCCAAACCAGAAAAAACCCAGGATCCGTTCAACAAGTATGTGAAGAATGCGAAAGTATGAGTCTAATGAGTGAAAATCCCAGGCCTAACCTAGACCTAACATGCGTTATCCTCTAAAACATTGATCGAAACCAGGTTTAATCGACTGTTTCAGTGTGGTATCACGCTACTACGTGACCCAAACCAGAAAAAACCCAGGATCTGTACAACAAGTATGTGAAAAACGCGAAAGTATGAGCCTGATGAGGGCAAATCGCAGACCTATCCCAGACCTAACTTGCGTTATCCTCTAAAATATTGATCGAAACCAGGTTTGATTGACCGTTTCAGTGTGGTACCACATTACTACGTGATCCAAACCAGAAAAAACCCAGGATCTGTTCAACAAGTATGTGAAAAACGCTAAACTGTGAGCCTGATGAGGGCAAATCGTAGACCTAACCCAGACCTAAGATGCGTTAACCTCTAAAATATTTATCAAGACCTGGTTTAATTGAAAGTTTCAGTGTGGTACCACATTACTACGTGATACAATCCAGAAAAAGTCCAGGATCTAGCCATCAAGTTTGAGAAATATGCGGAAGAATGTGCCTGATGCGGGCAAATCCTAGACCTATCCCAGACCTAACTTGCGTTATCCTCTAAAATATTGATAGAAACCAGGTTTAATTGACTGTTACAGCGTAGTACCACATTACTACGTGATACAATCCAGAAACAGCCCAGGATCTAGCCATGAAGTATGAGAAATATGCGAAAGAATGAACCTGATGAGAGCAAATCCCAGACCTAACCTAGACCTTACATGCGTTATCCTCTAAAATATTGATCGAAACCAGGTTTAATCGACTGTTTCAGTGTGGTCCCACATTACTACGTGATCCAAACCAGAAAAAAATCCAGGATCCGTTCAACAAGTATGTGAAGAATGCGTAAGTATGAGTCTGATGAGTGAGAATCCTAGACCTATCCCAGACCTAACATTCGTTATCCTCTAAAATATTGAGAAAAACCAGGTTTAATCGACTGTTTCAGTGTGGTCCCACATTACTACGTGATCCAAACCAGAAACAACCCAGGATCTGTTCAACATGTATGAGACATATGCGAAAGAATGAGCCTGATGAGAGAAAATCCCAGACCTAACATAGACCTAACATGAATTATTCTCTAAAATATTGATCGAAACGAGGTTTAATTGACTGTTTCAGTGTGGTCCCACATTACTACGTGATCCAAACCAGAAAAAACCCAGGATCCGTTCAACAAGTATGTGAAGAATGCGAAAGTATGAGTCCGATGAGTGAAAATCCCAGGCCTAACCTAGACCTAACATGCGTTATCCTCAAAAATATTGATCGAAACCTGGTTTAATCGACTGTTTCAGTGTGGTACCACATTACTATGTGATCCAAACCAGAAAATAACCCAGGATCTGTTCAACAAGTATGTGAAAAACGCGAAAGTGTGAGTCTGATGAGGTCAAATCCCAGACCTATCCCAGACTTAACTTGTGTTATCCTCTAAAATATTGATCGAAACCAGGTTTAATTGACTGTATCAGTGTTGTACTTCATTATTACGTGATGCAATCCAGAAAAAGCCCAGGATCTAGCCATCAAGTATGAGAAATATGCGAAAGAATGAACCTGATGAGAGCAAATCCCAGACCTAACCTAGACCTAACATGAATTATTCTCTAAAATATTGATCGAAACCAGGTTTAATTGACTGTTTCAGTGTTGTACTTCATTTTTACGTGATGCAATCCAGAAAAAGCCCAGGATCTAGCCATCAAGTATGAGAAATATGCGAAAGAATGAACCTGATGAGAGCAAATCCCAGACCTAACCTAGACCTTACATGCGTTATCCTCTAAAATATTGAGCGAAACCAGGTTTAATGGACTGTTTCAGTGTGGTACCACACTACTTCGTGATCCAAACCAGGAAAAACCCAGGATCTGTTCAACAAGAATGTGAAAAACGCTAAACTGTGAGCCTGATGGGGGCAAATCTTAGACCTAACCCAGACCTAAGATGCGTTAACCTCTAAAATATTTATCCAGACCAGGTTTCATTGAATGTTTCAGTGTGGTACCACTTTACTACGTGATCCAATCCAGAAATAGCACAGGATCTAGCCATGAAGTATGAGAAATATGCGAAAGTAAGAGCCTGATGCGGGCAAATCCTTGACCTATCACAGACCTAACTTGCGTTATCCTCTAAAATATTGATCGAAACCAGGTTTAATTGACTGTTTCAGTGTGGTACCACATTACTACGTGATACAATCCAGAAACAGCCCAGGATCTAGCCTTGAAGTATGAGAAATATGCGAAAGTATGAGCCTGATGAGGGCAAATCCTAAACCTAACCCAGACCTAACATGCGTTATCCTCTAAAATATTTATCAAGACCAGGTTTGATTGACCGTTTCAGTGTGGTACCACATTACTTCGTGATCCAAACCAGGAAAAACCCAGGATCTGTTCAACAAGAATGTGAAAAACGCTAAACTGTGAGCCTGATGGGGGCAAATCTTAGACCTAACCCAGACCTAAGATGCGTTAACCTCTAAAATATTTATCCAGACCAGGTTTCATTGAATGTTTCAGTGTGGTACCACTTTACTACGTGATCCAATCCAGAAATAGCACAGGATCTAGCCATGAAGTATGAGAAATATGCGAAAGTAAGAGCCTGATGCGGGCAAATCCTTGACCTATCCCAGACCTAACTTGCGTTATCCTCTAAAATATTGATCGAAACCAGGTTTAATCGACTGTTTCAGTGTGGTACCACATTACTACGTGATCCAAACCAGAAAAACCCAGGATCAGTTCAACAAGTATGTGAAGAATGCGAAAGTATGAGTCTGATGAGTGTAATTCCCAGGGCTGACCTAGACCTAACATGCGTTATCCTCTAAAATATTGATCGAAACCAGGTTTAATCGACTGTTTCAGTGTGGTATCACACTACTACGTGACCCAAACCTGAAAAAACCCAGGATCTGTACAACAGGAATGTGAAAAACGCGAAAGTATGAGCCTGATGAGGGCAAATCCCAGACCAATCCCAGGCCTAACATGCGTTATCCTCTAAAATACTGATCGAAACCAGGTTTGAATGACCGTTTCAGTGTGGTACCACATTACTACGTGATCCAAACCAGAAAAAACCCAGGATCCGTTCAACAAGAATGTGTAAAATGCGAAAGTATGAGTCCGATCAGTGAAAATCTCAGGCCTTACCTAGACCTAACTTGCGTTGTCCTCTAAAATATTGATGGAAACCAGGTATCATTGGCTGTTTCAGTGTGGTACCACATTACTACGTGATCCAAACGAGAAAAAACCCAGGATCTAGCCATCAAGTATGAGAAATATGTGAAAGAATGAACCTGATGAGAGCAAATCCCAGACCTAACCTAGACCTTACATGCGTTATCCTCTAAAATATTGAGCGAAACCAGGTTTAATCGACTGTTTCAGTGTGGTACCACATTACTATGTGATGCAATCCAGAAAAAGCCCAGGATCTAGCCATCTAGTATGAGAAATATGCGAAAGAATGAGCCTGATGAGAGCAAATCCCAGACCTAACCTAGACCTAACATGCGTTATCCTCTAAAATATTGAGCGAAACCAGGTTTAATGGACTGTTTCAGTGTGGTACCACAGTACTACGTGACCCAAACCAGAAAAAACCCAGGATCTGTACAACAAGTATGTGAAAAACGCGAAAGTATGAGCCTGATGAGGGCAAATCCCAGACCTATCCCAGACCTAACTTGCGTTATCCTCTATAATATTGATCGATACCAGGTTTGATTGACCGTTTCAGTGTGGTACCACATTATTATGTGATCCAAACCAGAAAAAACCCAGGATCAGTTCAACAAGTATGAGAAGAATGCGAAAGTATGAGTCTGATGAGTGAGAATCCCAGACCTATCCCAGACCTAACATTCGTTATCCTCTAAAATATTGATCGAAACCAGGTTTAATCGACTGTTTCAGTGTGGTACCACATTACTTCGTGATCCAAACCAGAAAAAACCCAGGATCTGTTCAACACGTATGTGAAAAACGCTAAACTGTGAGCCTGATGAGGGCAAATCTTAGACCTAACCCAGACCTAAGATGCGTTATCCTCTAAAATATTTATCCAGACCAGGTTTCATTGAATGTTTCAGTGTGGTCCCACATTACTACGTGATCCAAACCAGAAAAAACCCAGGATCTGTTCAAGGAGTATGTGAAGTGTGCGAAAGTATGAGTCTGATGAGGTCAAATCCTAGACCTATCCCAGACCTAACATGCGTTATCCTCTAAAATATTGATCGAAACCAGGTTTAATCGACTGTTTCAGTGTGGTACCACATTATTATGTGATCCAAACCAGAAAAAACCCAGGATCAGTTCAACAAGTATGAGAAGAATGCGAAAGTATGAGTCTGATGAGTGAGAATCCCAGACCTATCCCAGACCTAACATTCGTTATCCTCTAAAATATTGATCGAAACCAGGTTTAATCGACTGTTTCAGTGTGGTACCACATTACTACGTGATCCAAACCAGAAAAAACCCAGGATCAGTTCAACAAGTATGTGAAGAATGCGAAAGTATGAGTCTGATGAGTGTAATTCCCAGGGCTGACCTAGACCTAACATGCGTTATCCTCTAAAATATTGATCGAAACCAGGTTTAATCGACTGTTTCAGTGTGGTATCACAGTACTACGTGACCCAAACCAGAAAAAACCCAGGATCTGTACAACAAGTATGTGAAAAACGCGAAAGTATGAGCCTGATGAGGGCAAATCCCAGACCTATCCCAGACCTAACTTGCGTTATCCTCTATAATATTGATCGATACCAGGTTTGATTGACCGTTTCAGTGTGGTACCACATTACTACGTGATCCAAACCAGAAAAAACCCAGGATCCGTTCAACAAGTATGTGAAGAATGCGAAAGTATGAGTCTGATGAGTGTAATTCCCATGGCTAACCTAGACCTAACATGCGTTGTCCTCTAAAATATTGATGGAAACCAGGTTTCATTGACTGTTTCAGTGTGGTACCACAATACTACGTGATCCAAACCAGAAAAAACCCAGGATCAGTTCAACAAGTATGTGAAGAATGCGAAAGTATGAGTCTGATGAGTGTAATTCCCAAAACGAGAAAAAACCCAGGATCGGTTCAACAAGTATGTGAAAAACGCGAAACTGTGAGCCTGATGAGGGCAAATCTTAGACCTAACCCAGACCTAAGATGCGTTATCCTCTAAAATATTTATCCAGCCCAGGTTTCATTGAATGTTTCAGTGTGGTACCACTTTACTACGTGATCCAATCCAGAAATAGACCAGGATCTAGCCATGAAGTATGAGAAATATGCGAAAGTAAGAGCCTGATGAGGGCAAATCCTAGACCTATCCCAGACCTAACTTGCGTTATCCTGTGAAATATTGATCGAAACCAGGTTTAATTGACTGTTTCAGCGTGGTACCACATTACTACGTGATACAATCCAGAAACAGCCCAGGATCTAGCCATGAAGTATGAGAAATATGCGAAAGAATGAGCCTGATGAGAGCAAATCCCAGACCTAACCTAGACCTAACATGAATTATTCTCTAAAATATTGTTCGAAACCAGGTTTAATTGACTGTTTCAGTGTGGTCCCACATTACTACGTGATCCAAACCAGAAAAAACCCAGGATCCGTTCAACAAGAATGTGAAGAATGCGAAAGTATGAGTCTGATGAGTGAAAATCCCAGACCTAACCTAGACCTTACATGCGTTATCCTCTAAAATATTGAGCGAAACCAGGTTTAATGGACTGTTTCAGTGTGGTACCACACTACTTCGTGATCCAAACCAGGAAAAACCCAGGATCTGTTCAACAAGAATGTGAAAAACGCTAAACTGTGAGCCTGATGGGGGCAAATCTTAGACCTAACCCAGACCTAAGATGCGTTAACCTCTAAAATATTTATCCAGACCAGGTTTCATTGAATGTTTCAGTGTGGTACCACTTTACTACGTGATCCAATCCAGAAATAGCACAGGATCTAGCCATGAAGTATGAGAAATATGCGAAAGTAAGAGCCTGATGCGGGCAAATCCTTGACCTATCCCAGACCTAACTTGCGTTATCCTCTAAAATATTGATCGAAACCAGGTTTAATTGACTGTTTCAGTGTGGTACCACATTACTACGTGATACAATCCAGAAACAGCCCAGGATCTAGCCTTGAAGTATGAGAAATATGCGAAAGTATGAGCCTGATGAGGGCAAATCCTAAACCTAACCCAGACCTAACATGCGTTATCCTCTAAAATATTTATCAAGACCAGGTTTGATTGACCGTTTCAGTGTGGTACCACATTACTACGTGATCCAAACCAGAAAAAACCCAGGACCCGTTCAACAAGAATGTGAAAAATGCGAAAGTATGAGTCTGATGAGTGAAAATCCCAGGCCTAACCTAGACCTAACATGCGTTATCCTCTAAAATATTGATCGAAACCTGGTTTAATCGACTGTTTCAGTGTGGTACCACATTACTATGTGATCCAATCCAGAAAATAACCCAGGATCTGTTCAAGGAGTATGTGAAGTGTGCGAATGTATGAGTCTGATGAGGTCAAATCCCAGACCTATCCCAGACCTAACTTGCGTTATCCTCAAAAATATTGATTGAAACCAGGTTTAATCGACTGTTTCAGTGTGGTGCCATATTACTACGTGATCCAAACCAGAAAAAACCCAGGATCCGTTCAACAAGTATGTGAAGAATGCGAAAGTATGAGTCTAATGAGTGAAAATCCCAGGCCTAACCTAGACCTAACATGCGTTATCCTCTAAAACATTGATCGAAACCAGGTTTAATCGACTGTTTCAGTGTGGTATCACGCTACTACGTGACCCAAACCAGAAAAAACCCAGGATCTGTACAACAAGTATGTGAAAAACGCGAAAGTATGAGCCTGATGAGGGCAAATCGCAGACCTATCCCAGACCTAACTTGCGTTATCCTCTAAAATATTGATCGAAACCAGGTTTGATTGACCGTTTCAGTGTGGTACCACATTACTACGTGATCCAAACCAGAAAAAACCCAGGATCTGTTCAACAAGTATGTGAAAAACGCTAAACTGTGAGCCTGATGAGGGCAAATCGTAGACCTAACCCAGACCTAAGATGCGTTAACCTCTAAAATATTTATCAAGACCTGGTTTAATTGAAAGTTTCAGTGTGGTACCACATTACTACGTGATACAATCCAGAAAAAGTCCAGGATCTAGCCATCAAGTTTGAGAAATATGCGGAAGAATGTGCCTGATGCGGGCAAATCCTAGACCTATCCCAGACCTAACTTGCGTTATCCTCTAAAATATTGATAGAAACCAGGTTTAATTGACTGTTACAGCGTAGTACCACATTACTACGTGATACAATCCAGAAACAGCCCAGGATCTAGCCATGAAGTATGAGAAATATGCGAAAGAATGAACCTGATGAGAGCAAATCCCAGACCTAACCTAGACCTTACATGCGTTATCCTCTAAAATATTGATCGAAACCAGGTTTAATCGACTGTTTCAGTGTGGTCCCACATTACTACGTGATCCAAACCAGAAAAAAATCCAGGATCCGTTCAACAAGTATGTGAAGAATGCGTAAGTATGAGTCTGATGAGTGAGAATCCTAGACCTATCCCAGACCTAACATTCGTTATCCTCTAAAATATTGAGAAAAACCAGGTTTAATCGACTGTTTCAGTGTGGTCCCACATTACTACGTGATCCAAACCAGAAACAACCCAGGATCTGTTCAACATGTATGAGACATATGCGAAAGAATGAGCCTGATGAGAGAAAATCCCAGACCTAACATAGACCTAACATGAATTATTCTCTAAAATATTGATCGAAACGAGGTTTAATTGACTGTTTCAGTGTGGTCCCACATTACTACGTGATCCAAACCAGAAAAAACCCAGGATCCGTTCAACAAGTATGTGAAGAATGCGAAAGTATGAGTCCGATGAGTGAAAATCCCAGGCCTAACCTAGACCTAACATGCGTTATCCTCAAAAATATTGATCGAAACCTGGTTTAATCGACTGTTTCAGTGTGGTACCACATTACTATGTGATCCAAACCAGAAAATAACCCAGGATCTGTTCAACAAGTATGTGAAAAACGCGAAAGTGTGAGTCTGATGAGGTCAAATCCCAGACCTATCCCAGACTTAACTTGTGTTATCCTCTAAAATATTGATCGAAACCAGGTTTAATTGACTGTATCAGTGTTGTACTTCATTATTACGTGATGCAATCCAGAAAAAGCCCAGGATCTAGCCATCAAGTATGAGAAATATGCGAAAGAATGAACCTGATGAGAGCAAATCCCAGACCTAACCTAGACCTAACATGAATTACTCTCTAAAATATTGATCGAAACCAGGTTTAATTGACTGTTTCAGTGTTGTACTTCATTTTTACGTGATGCAATCCAGAAAAAGCCCAGGATCTAGCCATCAAGTATGAGAAATATGCGAAAGAATGAGCCTGATGTGAGCAAATCACTGACCTAACCAAGACCTAACATGAATTATTCTCTAAAATATTGATCAAAACCAGGTTTATTTGACTGTTTCAGTGTGGTCCCACATTACTACGTGATCCAAACCAGAAAAAACCGAGGATCTGTTCAACAAGTATGTGAAAAACGCGAAAGTATGAGTCTGATGAGGTCAAATCCCAGACCTATCCCAGACTTAACTTTTTTTTTTTTTTTTTTTTTTTTTTTTTTTTTTGTCGTGGGGAAAATCTTCGAAAGACTCCCTCCCACCTCCTTGGGGAGAGGTGGGAGGGGTGTGTGGGATTTCCCGCGCCCGTACAACGACAAGCGCGGGACCTACCCACTAAAAACCCCACGGTGACCCTTCGGCACGCTTTGGGAGGATACCGGGAATCGCTCGAAGCATTCTTCCGGTATCCTCCCCGTGCCCGCGCTTTCGCGCCCATCCCCCGGGGGGACAATCGGACCCCCCAGTAGACACACTGCCTCATAGCGGCGGGACGGGGCCACTCCATCCCGCCGCTATCCGTCCCGGGGCCGCGTTTAGTGGCGGCTGCGAGCCCCAACTCGCAACCGCCCGCGACCCCGTTTCCATCCCTCGGCGGCCGGGCGTTCATGGCCGCACCAGACCGCCGAGGGTGCCTCCCCTTGCGTCGGACCGGTAGGGGGAGGCACTCCTACCCCCAACCGGTCCGACCCGGCGCCGCCTGGCGGGAGGAGGGTCCCCTCAGGACCCCCCTCCCAGCCTAGGTCATCCGCCACGCCGAGGCGGCCGCCCGCGACGCCTCGCGACCGGGCGACGACCTCGGGCCACCGCACGAGCGCGAGCTTCAGCGCGCCGCTGAAGCTCGCGCTCCCTCCCCGCGGCCTCCTTCTGCAACATTACGTTCTCGCAGAAGGAGGCCACGGCCCTCCACTTCTCCTCGCTGCCGAGCATGGCGCGCACCACGCCCGGCAGCGAGACATCCCGCCCGACGACGCCGACCAGGACACGGCGCTCCCCCTCCCACGCGGGGCATACCTCCAGGGTATGATCCGCCGTGTCCTGCTCAGCGTCGCAGTGGCAGCAACGCGCCGTCGGCTCCTTCCCTATCCGGCACAGGTATCTTCCGAAGCTGCCATGCCCGGAAAATACCTGTGCCAGCCGGTAGGTGAGGCTGCCATGGCCTCTGTCCAGCCACTCCTTCAGGAGTGGCCGAACAGCCCCGACAGTCCGGTGCCCCGCGGTTGGCAGAGCCAGCCGCTCCTGCCACGCGAGCAACACGGACTGCCGGGCCTGGCGCTTCAAATCGCCCCAAGCAGGTTCCTGCCCGCCCGGGACCGCCCCCACCCCCGCGCGACGGTCGACGCGGTGCCGGTACATCACCGCGTGCGACCGCGCGAGCAAGTCCATGGGCGGCATCCCCGCTAGAACCGTCGCCGCCTCATGTGACATGGTCCGATACCCGCGGACGACCCTGAGCGCCATGCGCCTCTGCACCCGACGCAGCATAGTCATGCTGCGCCGGGAGGCAGCCAGGTCGTCCGCCCAGACGGGGGCCCCGTATAGGGCCACCGACTGGACCATTGCCACATAGAGGCGACGAACTCGGCCCGCCGGGCCCCCCAGGTTGGGCAGGATCCGGCCCAGAGCCGCAACCATCCCTTCCAACCGGGGGACCAGGCAGCGGAAATGCTTCTCGAAACGCCAGTGGCTATCGAGGATCAGCCCCAGATACCTGATCTGGGGCTTCACCTCGATGTCAGCCCCACCCACCCGAATCAGAGGGGGTGGCGGATCCTGCCGAGGTGAATGAAACGCAATCACCTCGGTCTTATGGACCGCCACCGTCATCCCCATCCCCCTGATCCGGTCGACGACGCGTTGCGACCCCTCCTCCGCGCGACGCATGGCCCTCCCCCAGTGCGCCCCGACGGCCAGCACCAGTGTGTCATCCGCATAACACACCGTGCTGACGCCGTCGGGGAGGCCGGCCCGCAACACCGAGTCGTACGCGATGTTCCACAGGAGTGGCCCGAGGACCGACCCCTGCGGAACACCGCAGTACACCTCCCTCCGCATATCACCATCCCGGCCCGGATACTCAATCCACCTGCCGCGGAGATAATCCCCGACGACCGCCCTGAGACAAGGGGGGACTCGATGATATTCGAGCCCCCTCCTTATCTCTTCCCAGGGGAGGGTGTTAAAGGCATTGGCAATATCCAAGGATATTGCCAGTGCCACCCCTCCCCGGGAGACGGCCGCCTCCGAGAGGGCCCTCACACGACCTATCGCGTCGATAGTCGATCGGCCCCCCCGGAAACCGAACTGGCAGTCGGCCAGACCGGGATCACCCCGCGACAGGTGCTCGACGAGGCGGGCAGCAATCACACGCTCGAAGAGCTTGCCCACCTCGTCGAGGAGACAAATGGGCCGGTATGCGGAGGGAGACTCCGCGGGCCGACCCTCCTTCCGGAGGAGGACCATCCTCGCCACCTTCCAACTGGGGGGGAATCGCCCGTCCCTCAGGCAGCGGTCGAACAACCGCCTGAGGTCGGCCCCAAGGACGCCCTGGGTCAAGACCCAAACCCGGCCGGGCACACCATCCGGACCCGGGGCCGTGTTACGAACCCCGAGCCGTCTGATGGCCGCTGCCAGCTCCTCCTGCGTGACCCCCAGCTCGGCCGTCCACTCCACTGGGACAGCCGCCGCCGCCGGAGGACGCGGTCCCCTCTCCCCAATTGGGAAGAGTGTATTGACCACGGCCTCCAGCAGCCGGGGGTCAAGACCCTCGGTGACGGGGGGCGCCCACGGGCGGAGCTTATTCAGCACCACCTTATATGGGCGCCCCCATGGATCGTCATCAAGGGTCTGGAGGAGCTCCTTCCATGCCTGGGTCTTGGCCCGTTTGATGGCGACCTGCAGAGCAACCCGCGCCACGCGGTATGCTCCATACAGGTCATCAGCTGCCCTCGCTCGCGCCACGCCGTCGCCTGTACGTTGACGACGGCGCGCGCGGGTGTACTGGCGTCGGGCGCGGACAGTCGCGACTCGCAACTCCGCGATCGCGTCCGACCACCAGTACACCGCCCGGCGAGGAGAAGCCCGCCCGACCCGAGGCATCGCCGCGTCGCAAATACCCGCGACCAATGCTCCGAGCCGGGCGACCTCCTCCTCTATGCTCGGCAACTCGGCCGCTCCCTGCGGCCAAGTTGCAGCGAGGGCAGCTGCCATCAGGGCGTCCTTGTCCAGGCGCCGAAGCGCCCAGCGGCGTGGTGGGGTGCCACGCAGGCGGCCGTGTCGGGATGCACTCGCGGCGGCAGAGACCTCCATCCGGATGTACCGGTGATCGGAGAGTGTCTCTGCCCCCGCGACCACGCGCCAACCCGACACCATGCGCACGGCGTTGGGGGTCGCGAATCCAACATCCACGATGGACCCCCCATATCGCCGCTCGCATGTGTGCTCCGACCCCCGGTTCAATACCCGGAGGTCGAGCCCCGCCGCCCAATCGCCCAGGATCCCGCCGCGAACGGAGGTCCTGGGGGATCCCCAAGCCACCGACTTGGCATTAAAATCCCCCAGGACCAGCACCGGCCGGGCCGCGTAGCGCTGCACGCATGCCGCGACCTCGGCCAAGTACAGCTCGAACGCAGCGTGACCGCTACGGGGCGAAATGTAGCACCCCACCACAGCGACTCCCCCCCAGTCCACGGCGACGAATCCCCGACCGCGCTCCAACAAGGAGAACGGTGGGGACCCGTCGCCCCCTCCCCATACCGTCGCCACCAAGCCGTCCGCGTCGCCCACCCAATGAGGGTGATCGGGGACGCAGTACGGCTCGGCGGCGACCGCCAGGCCAACCCCCCACTCCGCGAGGACTTGGGACATCAAGTCCTGTGCCGCGCGGCAGTGGTTGAGGTTGGCCTGGAGGAGGAGGCGGGGCGGCATTAATTAATGGCCGCGCCAGCCTCCTCCCGGCCGTCCGTCCCCGTAGCACCGTCCACCTCCATGGAGGACGATGCCACCGCCCTCGGCACCGGAGCCGGTGCAGCCCGCCTCTTCCTCTCCTTCCGGGAGGGGGGGTAGCACTTCTTGCTCCCCACCCTGTGATCGGCTGGCCTCCCCATGTCCGCACACAGCGGGCAGTGGGGGGCCGCCGAGCACTGGCTCGCACGGTGCTCTTTGGCACCGCAGCGGTAACACTGACCGCTGCGGTCCACCGGCGAGGTGCACCACTGCCTCACGTGCCCCAATTCGAGGCAGCGGTGACACTGGAGCGGGCGCGGCGCGAGGATTTCCACTCGCGCCGAAACCCACCCCACCAACACCCTCCCGGATTCCGCCACCTTACGGGCGGCGGAGAGGGGGCACCGGGCCCACACCGACCCGAGGCCGGAGGGCGACCTGCGGATCTCTCCGATCCGCAGGTCCTCCACAGGACAGTCCCCCGCCCTCGCAAGGGCACGGGACACATCCTGTGCGCTGACCGAGTCGTCCAGCCCACAAACGCGCATCTCCGTGCGCTTCGTGGGCCGGGCGACCCGGACACCTCGCTCGCCCAGCTGCTCCCGGAGCCTCTGGGCGAGACGATTCGCCTTCGCGCCGCCTTCTGCACCGGGGATCTCCAGCAAGAGACCCCCGGTCACGGCCCTCTTCGCCCTCACGGAGGCGATGCCCAGCTCTTCCAGGGAGATATTTTCCCTGGCGAGCCGCATCACCTCCGCGAGGGTCAGGTCGCCCCCCTGCGCAACGGTCAGCGTCACCGCTGCCGTTTTTGGGGGACGACCTGGTCGTGCCTTCCCGACCTTCGCGGCCTTTACGTTGGCCGCCGGCGGCGGAGGCCGAGGCTGCGGTTGCGAGGCCTTCCTCGCCGCCCGCTTCGCCTTCCGCCCCACCACCTCACTCCACGCCACCCCCCCTTGGGAGGGTGCTGTGGAGGACGCGACCACCGCGACCACGGGTACACCACCCCCCTTGGGGGTCGCGACCCGGGGCCCTGGTGCCGCAACGCTGGGCGGAGCCTTCACTCCGCCCTTCTTTGCCTTCCCCGACTGTACCGGAACAGGTCGGGGAGGCACCGCCTTCCTGCTGACCGCTCTTCCGGCGAGGAGCTCCTCCCGGAAGGCGGCCAGCTTGCCATCAATCATGTCCCCAATCCTCCTCAGAAGATCGTCTTCTGAGGAGGACGGGGACTTCTTCACGGGCGGAGTGCGGGTGGAGGGGCCCGCGGTGCCCCGCACCACTGCCGCCGCACTCCGCTTATTTACCTCCGCCGAGGGACGCGGCGGTGGAGGAGGAGGGAGGATGGGAGGGAGGGCCGCGCTGTTCCACAGCGCCTCTGCCCTCCTCCTCCCCTGTCGCTCCTCCTCCAACAGGAGCTGCAGACGGGCGTTCCGCCCTCTGAGCTCCCGCGCCGCCTCCCTCATTTCCTCCGCCGCGGCCTTCAGGGCCTCCGCGCCACCGCTTTTCTGCCCCTTAAAGGCGCAGGCAGCGGCGACTTTCTCCACCCGCCTCAGGGACGAGGAGATCCTCTCCGATATCTCCTCGGTCACCTCGTCCCTGAGGCAACTCAGCCTCACCGACGGGCTCATCGCCCCGCCCACCTCGACGACGGCCTGCCCCGTCCTCTTCCTCTTAGAGCCTATGTGGCTCGTGCTGGAGGAGAAGGACGAGACCGACGCCGTCTCGCCGTCCTCCTCCACCCTCCACGAAGCCGGACCTGGCGCTGAGTGGGGCGCGAGCGCCGCCACCCTAACCCCAACCCCGTCTCCGTCCTCCCCAACCGACAAAACCCGCCCCATCCCCATTTTATTTTCTGTGTCCATAAAAATCCCACGAGATGGTCGGAAATAAAGGTCCGCCCGGGCAGAGCCGCCTTACCCGGGTAAGCCTAATACTCCGGGGGTTCGGCAGGTTCCCCGGAGGTGGTCGCTTGGGATTGGGCCTTCTCCCCCAACCATGCATCCCATCGCCGCGCACCATAGCTTAGGATTGGAGGGCGATTTTATAGAGTCGCCATACTCGTGGCCCAGGCGGTTAAGCCAAGACCCCCGTTCCTCCTGCCGTCACGTACCATTCACAAAACCAACAGGGAATTGTGAATGGGTCGTTGTGACGACCAACAGGAGGCTTACGGTGTGTGTATGACTCGGGTACCCCGGGTTCGTTAAGCCCGTACTGCAGCTGAAAGGCTGGCAGCCCCTGAGGGAATCCCAGACTTAACTTGCGTTATCCTCTAAAATATTGATCGAAACCAGGTTTAATTGACAGTTTCAGCGAGGTACCACATTACTACGTGATCCAATACAGAAACAGCCCAGGATCTAGCCATGAAGTATGAGAAATATGCGAAAGTATGAGCCTGATAAGGGCAAATCCTAGACCTAACCCAGACCTAACATGCGTTATTCTCTAAAATATTTATCAAGACCAGGTTTAATTGAATGTTTCAGTGTGGTACCACATTACTACGTGATCAAAACCAGAAAAAACCCAGGATCCGTTCAACATGTATGTGAAGAATGCGAAAGTATGAGTCTGATCAGTGAAAATCTCAGGCCTTACCTAGACATAACTTGCGTTGTCCTCTAAAATATTGATGGAAACCAGGTTTCATTGACTGTTTCAGTGTGGTACTACATTACTACGTGATGCAATCCAGAAAAAGCCCAGGATCTAGCCATCAAGTATGAGAAATATGCGAAAGAATGAGCCTGATGAGAGCAAATCCCAGACCTAACCTAGACCTAACATGCGTTATCCTCTAAAATATTGAGCAAAGCCAGGTTTAATGGACTGTTTCAGTGTGGTACCACACTACTTCGTGATCCAAACCAGAAAAAACCCAGGATCTGTTCAACACGTATGTGAAAAACGCTAAACTGTGAGCCTGATGAGGGCAAATCTTAGACCTAACCCAGACCTAAGATGCGTTCTCCTCTAAAATATTTATCCAGACCAGGTTTCATTGAATGTTTCAGTGTGGTCCCACATTACTACGTGATCCAAACCAGAAAAAACCCAGGATCCGTTCAACAAGTATGTGAAGAATGCGAAAGTATGAGTCTGATGAGTGAAAATCCCAGGCCTAACCTAGACCTAACATGCGTTATCCTCTAAAATATTGATCGAATCCTGGTTTAATCGACAGTTTCAGTGTGGTACCACATTACTATGTGATCCAATCCAGAAAATAACCCAGGATCTGTTCAAGGAGTATGTGAAGTGTGCGAAAGTATGAGTCTGATGAGGTCAAATCCCAGACCTAGCCCAGATCTAAGTTGCGTTATCCTCAAAAATATTGATTGAAACCAGGCTAATCGGCTGTTTCAGTGTGGTGCCACATTACTACGTGATCCAAACCAGAAAAAACCCAGGATCATTTCAACAAGTATGTGAAGAATGCGAAAGTATGAGTCTGATGAGTGTAATTCCCAGGGCTGACCTAGACCTAACATGCGTTATCCTCTAAAATATTGATCGAAACCAGGTTTAATCGACTGTTTCAGTGTGGTATCACACTACTACGTGACCTAAACGAGAAAAAACCCAGGATCTAGCCATCAAGTATGAGAAATATGCGCAAGAATGAACCTGATGAGAGCAAATCCCAGACCTAACCTAGACCTTACATGCGTTATCCTCTAAAATATTGAGCGAAACCGGGTTTAATCGACTGTTTCAGTGTGGTACCACATTACTATGTGATGCAATCCAGAAAAAGCCCAGGATCAGTTCAACAAGTATGAGAAGAATGCGAAGGTATGAGTCTGATGAGTGAGAATCCCAGACCTATCCCAGACCTAACTTGCGTTATCCTCAAAAATATTGATTGAAACCAGGTTTAATCGACTGTTTCAGTGTGGTACCACATTACTACGTGATCCAAACCAGAAAAAAACCAGGATCCGTTCAACAAGTATGTGAAGAATGCGAAAGTATGAGTCTGATAAGTGAAAATCCCAGACCTAACCTAGACTTAACATGCGTTATCCTCTAAAATATTGATCGAAACCTGGTTTAATCGACTGTTTCAGTGTGGTACCACTTTACTACGTTATCCAATCCAGAAATAGCCCAGGATCTGTTCAAGGAGTATGTGAAGTGTGCGAAAGTATGAGTCTGATGAGGTCAAATCCTAGACCTATCCCAGACCTAACTTGCGTTATCCTCTAAAATATTGATCGAAACCAGGTTTAATCGACTGTTTCAGTGTGGTACCACATTACTATGTGATCCAAAGCAGAAAAAACCCAGGATCAGTTTAACAAGTATGAGACGAATGCGAAAGTATGAGTCTGATGAGTGAGAATCCGAGACCTATCCCAGACCTAACATTCGTTATCCTCTAAAATATTGATCGAAACCAGGTTTAATCGACTGTTTCAGTGTGGTACCACATTACTACGTGATCCAAACCAGAAAAACCCAGGATCAGTTCAACAAGTATGTGAAGAATGCGAAAGTATGAGTCTGATGAGTGTAATTCCCAGGGCTGACCTAGACCTAACATGCGTTATCCTCTAAAATATTGATCGAAACCAGGTTTAATCGACTGTTTCAGTGTGGTACCACATTACTACGTGATCCAAACCAGAAAAAACCCAGGATCAGTTTAACAAGTATGAGAAGAATGCGAAAGTATGAGCCTGATGAGGGAAAATCCCAGACCAATCCCAGGCCTAACTTGCGTTATCCTCTAAAATACTGATCGAAACCAGGTTTGAATGACCGTTTCAGTGTGGTACCACATTACTACGTGATCCAAACCAGAAAAAACCCAGGATCCGTTCAACAAGAATGTGTAAAATGCGAAAGTATGAGTCCGATCAGTGAAAATCTCAGGCCTTACCTAGACCTAACTTGCGTTGTCCTCTAAAATATTGATGGAAACCAGGTATCATTGACTGTTTCAGTGTGGTACCACATTACTACGTGATCCAAACGAGAAAAAACCCAGGATCCGTTCAACAAGTATGTGAAAAACGCTAAACTGTGAGCCTGATGAGGGCAAATCTTAGACCTAACCCAGACCTAAGATGCGTTATCCTCTAAAATATTTATCCAGACCAGGTTTCATTGAATGTTTCAGTGTGGTCCCACATTACTACGTGATCCAAACCAGAAAAAACCCAGGATCTGTTCAAGGAGTATGTGAAGTGTGCGAAAGTATGAGTCTGATGAGGTCAAATCCTAGACCTAACCTAGACCTAACATGCGTTGTCCTCTAAAATATTGATGGAAACCAGGTTTCATTGACTGTTTCAGTGTGGTACCACATTACTACGTGATCCAAACCAGAAAAAACCCGGGATCCGTTCAACAAGTATGTGAAGAATGCGAAAGTATGAGTCTGATGAGTGAAAATCCTAGGCCTAACCTAGACCTAACATGCGTTGTCCTCTAAAATATTGATGGTAACCAGGTTTCATTGACTGTTTCAGTGTGGTACCACAATACTACGTGATCCAAACCAGAAAAAACCCAGGATCAGTTCAACAAGTATGTGAAGAATGCGAAAGTATGAGTCTGATGAGTGAAAATCCCAGGCCTAACCTAGACCTAACATGCGTTGTCCTCTAAAATATTGATGGAAACCAGGTTTCATTGACTGTTTCAGTGTGGTACCACATTACTACGTGATCCAAACCAGAAAAAACCCAGGATCCGTTCAACAAGTATGTGAAGAATGCGAAAGTTTGAGTCTGATGAGTGAAAATCCCAGGCCTAACCTAGACCTAACAAGCGTTATTCTCTAAAATATTGAGCGAAACCAGGTTTAATCGACTGTTTCAGTGTGGTACCACATTACTATGTGATGCAATCCAGAAAAAGCCCAGGATCTAGCCATCTAGTGTGAGAAATATGCGAAAGAATGAGCCTGATGAGAGCAAATCCCAGACCTAACCTAGACCTTACATGCGTTATCCTCTAAAATATTGAGCGAAACCAGGTTTAATCGACTGTTTCAGTGTGGTACCACATTACTATGTGATGCAATCCAGAAAAAGCCCAGGATCTAGCCATCTAGTATGAGAAATATGCGAAAGAATGAACCTGATGAGAGCAAATCCCAGACCTAACCTAGACCTTACATGCGTTATCCTCTAAAATATTGAGCGAAACCAGGTTTAATCGACTGTTTCAGTGTGGTACCACATTACTATGTGATGCAATCCAGAAAAAGCCCAGGATCTAGCCATCTAGAATGAGAAATATGCGAAAGAATGAGCCTGGTGAGAGCAAATCCCAGACCTAACCTAGACCTAACATGCGTTATCCTCTAAAATATTGAGCGAAACCAGGTTTAATGGACTGTTTCAGTGTGGTACCACACTACTTTGTGATCCAAACCAGAAAAAACCCAGGATCTGTTCAACACGTATGTGAAAAACGCTAAACTGTGTGCCTGATGAGGGCAAATCTTAGACCTAACCCAGACCTAAGATGCGTTATCCTCTAAAATATTTATCCAGACCAGGTTTCATTGAATGTTTCAGTGTGGTCGGACACATTACAACGTGATCCAAACCAGAAAAAACCCAGGATCTGTTCAAGGAGTATGTGAAGTGTGCGAAAGTATGAGTCTGATGAGGTCAAATCCTAGACCTATCCCAGACCTAACATGCGTTATCCTCTAAAATATTGATCGAAACCAGGTTTAATCGACTGTTTCAGTGTGGTACCTCATTATTATGTGATCCAAACCAGAAAAAACCCAGGATCAGTTCAACAAGTATGAGAAGAATGCGAAAGTATGAGTCTGATGAGTGAAAATCCCAGGCCTAACCTAGACCTAACATGCGTTGTCCTCTAAAATATTGATGGTAACCAGGTTTCATTGACTGATTCAGTGTGGTACCACAATACTACGTGATCCAAACCAGAAAAAACCCAGGATCAGTTCAACAAGTATGTGAAGAATGCGAAAGTATGAGTCTGATGAGTGAAAATCCCAGGCCTAACCTAGACCTAACATGCGTTGTCCTCTAAAATATTGATGGAAACCAGGTTTCATTGACTGTTTCAGTGTGGTACCACAATACTACGTGATCCAAACCAGAAAAAACCCAGGATCAGTTCAACAAGTATGTGAAGAATGCGAAAGTATGAGTCTGATGAGTGAAAATCCCAGGCCTAACCTAGACCTAACATGCGTTGTCCTCTAAAATATTGATGGAAACCAGGTTTCATTGACTGTTTCAGTGTGGTTCCACATTACTACGTGATCCAAACCAGAAAAAACCCAGGATCCGTTCAACAAGTATGTGAAGAATGCGAAAGTATGAGTCTGATGAGTGAAAATCCCAGGCCTAACCTAGACCTAACATGCGTTATCCTCTAAAATATTGAGCGAAACCAGGTTTAATCGACTGTTTCAGTGTGGTACCACATTACTATGTGATGCAATCCAGAAAAAGCCCAGGATCTAGCCATCTAGTATCAGAAATATGCGAAAGAATGAGCCTGATGAGAGCAAATCCCAGACCTAACCTAGACCTTACATGCGTTATCCTGTAAAATATTGATCGAAACCAGGTTTAATCGACTGTTTCAGTGTGGTATCACACTAATACGTGACCCAAACCAGAAAAAACCCAGGATCTGTACAACAGGAATGTGAAAAACGCGAAAGTATGAGCCTGATGAGGGCAAATCCCAGACCAATCCCAGGCCTAACTTGCGTTATCCTCTAAAATACTGATCGAAACCAGGTTTGAATGACCGTTTCAGTGTGGTACCACAATACTACGTGATCCAAACCAGAAAAAACCCAGGATCAGTTCAACAAGTATGTGAAGAATGCGAAAGTATGAGTCTGATGAGTGAAAATCTCAGGCCTTACCTAGACCTAACTTGCGTTGTCCTCTAAAATATTGATGGAAACCAGGTATCATTGACTGTTTCAGTGTGGTACCACATTACTACGTGATCCAAACGAGAAAAAACCCAGGATCTAGCCATCAAGTATGAGAAATATGTGAAAGAATGAACCTGATGAGAGCAAATCCCAGACCTAACCTAGACCTTACATGCGTTATCCTCTAAAATATTGAGCGAAACCAGGTTTAATCGACTGTTTCAGTGTGGTACCACATTACTATGTGATGCAATCCAGAAAAAGCCCAGGATCTAGCCATCTAGTATGAGAAATATGCGAAAGAATGAGCCTGATGAGAGCAAATCCCAGACCTAACCTAGACCTAACATGCGTTATCCTCTAAAATATTGAGCGAAACCAGGTTTAATGGACTGTTTCAGTGTGGTACCACACTACTTCGTGATCCAAACCAGAAAAAACCCAGGATCTGTTCAACACGTATGTGAAAAACGCTAAACTGTGAGCCTGATGAGGGCAAATCATAGACCTAACCCAGACCTAAGATGCGTTATCCTCTAAAATATTTATCCAGACCAGGTTTCATTGAAAGTTTCAGTGTGGTCCCACATTACTACGTGATCCAAACCAGAAAAAACCCAGGATCTGTTCAACACGTATGTGAAAAACGCTAAACTGTGAGCCTGATGAGGGCAAATCTTAGACCTAACCCAGACCTAAGATGCGTTATCCTCTAAAATATTTATCCAGACCAGGTTTCATTGAAAGTTTCAGTGTGGTCCCACATTACTACGTGATCCAAACCAGAAAAAACCCAGGATCTGTTCAAGGAGTATGTGAAGTGTGCGAAAGTATGAGTCTGATGAGGTCAAATCCTAGACCTATCCCAGACCTAACATGCGTTATCCTCTAAAATATTGATCGAAACCAGGTTTAATCGACTGTTTCAGTGTGGTACCACATTATTATGTGATCCAAACCAGAAAAAACCCAGGATCAGTTCAACAAGTATGAGAAGAATGCGAAAGTATGAGTCTGATGAGTGAGAATCCCAGACCTATCCCAGACCTAACATTCGTTATCCTCTAAAATATTGATCGAAACCAGGTTTAATCGACTGTTTCAGTGTGGTACCACATTACTACGTGATCCAAACCAGAAAAAACCCAGGATCAGTTCAACAAGTATGTGAAGAATGCGAAAGTATGAGTCTGATGAGTGTAATTCCCAGAGCTGACCTAGACCTAACATGCGTTATCCTCTAAAATATTGATCGAAACCAGGTTTAATCGACTGTTTCAGTGTGGTATCACACTACTACGTGACCCAAACCAGAAAAAACCCAGGATCTGTACAACAAGTATGTGAAAAACGCGAAAGTATGAGCCTGATGAGGGCAAATCCCAGACCTATCCCAGACCTAACTTGCGTTATGTTCTAAAATATTGATCGATACCAGGTTTGATTGATTGTTTCAGTGTGGTACCACTTTACTACGTGATCCAATCCAGAAATAGACCAGGATCTAGCCATGAAGTATGAGAAATATGCGAAAGTAAGAGCCTGATGAGGTCAAATCCCAGACCTATCCCAGACTTAACATGTGTTATCCTCTATAATATTGATCGAAACAAGGTTTAATCGACTGTTTCAGCGTGGTACCACATTACTACGTGATACAATCCAGAAACAGCCCAGGATCTAGCCATGAAGTATGAGAAATATGCGAAAGAATGAGCCTGATGAGAGCAAATCCTTGACCTATCCCAGACCTAACTTGCGTTATCCTTTAAAATATTGATCGAAACCAGGTTTAATCGACTGTTTCAGTGTGGTACCACATTACTACGTGATCCAAACCAGAAAAAACCCAGGATCCGTTCAACAAGAATGTGAAGAATGCGAAAGTATGAGTCTGATGAGTGAAAATCCCAGACCTAACCTAGACCTTACATGCGTTATCCTCTAAAATATTGAGCGAAACCAGGTTTAATGGACTGTTTCAGTGTGGTACCACATTACTTCGTGATCCAAACCAGAAAAAACCCAGGATCTGTTCAACAAGTATGTGAAAAACGCTAAACTGTGAGCCTGATGAGGGCAAATCGTAGACCTAACCCAGACCTAAGATGCGTTAACCTCTAAAATATATATCCAGACCAGGTTTCATTGAATGTTTCAGTGTGGTACCACTTTACTACGTGATGCAATCCAGAAAAAGCCCAGGATCTAGCCATGAAGTATGAGAAATATGCGAAAGTATGAGCCTGATGAGGGCAAATCCTAGACCTAACCCAGACCTAACATGCGTTAGCCTCTAAAATATTTATCAAGACCTGGTTTAATTGAAAGTTTCAGTGTGGTACCACATTACTACGTGATACAATCCAGAAAAAGCCCAGGATCTAGCCATCAAGTTTGAGAAATATGCGAAAGAATGTGCCTGATGAGAGCAAATCCCAGACCTAACCTAGACCTAACATGAATTATTCTCTAAAATATTGATCGAAACCAGGTTTAATTGACTGTTTCAGTGTGGTCCCACATTACTACGTGATCCAAACCAGAAAAAATCCAGGATCCGTTCAACAAGTATGTGAAGAATGCGAAAGTATGAGTCTGATGAGTGAAAATCCCAGGCCTAACCTAGACCTAACATGCGTTGTCCTCAAAAATACTGATCGAAACCTGGTTTAATCGACTGTTTCAGTGTGGTACCACATTACTATGTGATCCCAACCAGAAAATAACCCAGGATCTAGCCATCAAGTATGAGAAATATGCGAAAGAATGAACCTGATGAGAGCAAATCCCAGACCTAACCTAGACCTTACATGCGTTATCCTCTAAAATATTGAGCGAAACCAGGTTTAATGGACTGTTTCAGTGTGGTATCACACTACTTCGTGATCCAAACCAGGAAAAACCCAGGATCTGTTCAACAAGAATGTGAAAAACGCAAAACTGTGAGCCTGATGGGGGCAAATCTTAGACCTAACCCAGACCTAAGATGCGTTAACCTCTAAAATATTTATCCAGACCAGGTTTCATTGAATGTTTCAGTGTGGTACCACTTTACTACGTGATGCAATCCAGAAAAAGCCCAGGATCTAGCCATCTAGTATGAGAAATATGCGAAAGAATGAGCCTGATGAGAGCAAATCCCAGACCTAACCTAGACCTTACATGCGTTATCCTCTAAAATATTGAGCGAAACCAGGTTTAATCGACTGTTTCAGTGTGGTACCACATTACTACGTGATCCAAACCAGAAAAAACCCAGGATCCGTTCAACAAGTATGTGAAGAATGCGAAAGTATGTGTCTGATGAGTGAAAATCCCAGGCCTAACCTAGACCTAACATGCGTTGTCCTCCAAAATATTGATGGAAACCAGGTTTCATTGACTGTTTCAGTGTGGTACCACATTACTATGTGATGCAATCCAGAAAAAGCCCAGGATCTAGCCATCTAGTATGAGAAATATGCGAAAGAATGAGCCTGATGAGAGCAAATCCCAGACCTAACCTAGACCTTACATGCGTTATCCTCTAAAATATTGAGCGAAACCAGGTTTAATCGACTGTTTCAGTGTGGTACCACATTACTATGTGATGCAATCCAGAAAAAGCCCAGGATCTAGCCATCTAGTATGAGAAATATGCGAAAGAATGAACCTGATGAGAGCAAATCCCAGACCTAACCTAGACCTTACATGCGTTATCCTCTAAAATATTGAGCGAAACCAGGTTTAATCGACTGTTTCAGTGTGGTACCACATTACTATGTGATGCAATCCAGAAAAAGCCCAGGATCTAGCCATCTAGTATGAGAAATATGCGAAAGAATGAGCCTGATGAGAGCAAATCCCAGACCTAACCTAGACCTAACATGCGTTATCCTCTAAAATATTGAGCGAAACCAGGTTTAATCGACTGTTTCAGTGTGGTACCACACTACTTCGTGATCCAAACCAGAAAAAACCCAGGATCTGTTCAACACGTATGTGAAAAACGCTAAACTGTGAGCCTGATCAGGGCAAATCTTAGACCTAACCCAGACCTAAGATGCGTTATCCTCTAAAATATTTATCCAGACCAGGTTTCATTGAATGTTTCAGTGTGGTCCCACATTACAACGTGATCCAAACCAGAAAAAACCCAGGATCTGTTCAAGGAGTATGTGAAGTGTGCGAAAGTATGAGTCTGATGAGGTCAAATCCTAGACCTATCCCAGACCTAACATGCGTTATCCTCTAAAATATTGATCGAAACCAGGATTAATCGACTGTTTCAGTGTGGTACCACATTATTATGTGATCCAAACCAGAAAAAACCCAGGATCAGTTCAACAAGTATGAGAAGAATGCGAAAGTATGAGTCTGATGAGTGAGAATCCCAGACCTATCCCAGACCTAACATTCGTTATCCTCTAAAATATTGATCGAAACCAGGTTTAATCGACTGTTTCAGTGTGGTACCACATTACTACGTGATCCAAACCAGAAAAAACCCAGGATCAGTTCAACAAGTATGTGAAGAATGCGAAAGTATGAGTCTGATGAGTGTAATTCCCAGAGCTGACCTAGACCTAACATGCGTTATCCTCTAAAATATTGATCGAAACCAGGTTTAATCGACTGTTTCAGTGTGGTATCACACTACTACGTGACCCAAACCAGAAAAAACCCAGGATCTGTACAACAAGTATGTGAAAAACGCGAAAGTATGAGCCTGATGAGGGCAAATCCCAGACCTATCCCAGACCTAACTTGCGTTATCCTCTAAAATATTGATCGATACCAGGTTTGATTGACCGTTTCAGTGTGGTACCACATTACTACGTGATCCAAACCAGAAAAAACCCAGGATCCGTTCAACACGTATGTGAAGAATGCGAAAGTATGAGTCTGATGAGTGAGAATCCCAGACCTATCCCAGACCTAACATTCGTTATCCTCTAAAATATTGATCGAAACCAGGTTTAATCGACTGTTTCAGTGTGGTACCACATTACTACGTGATCCAAACCAGAAAAAACCCAGGATCAGTTCAACAAGTATGTGAAGAATGCGAAAGTATGAGTCTGATGAGTGTAATTCCCAGGGCTGACCTAGACCTAACATGCGTTATCCTCTAAAATATTGATCGAAACCAGGTTTAATCGACTGTTTCAGTGTGGTATCACACTACTACGTGACCCAAACCAGAAAAAACCCAGGATCTGTACAACAAGTATGTGAAAAACGCGAAAGTATGAGCCTGATGAGGGCAAATCCCAGACCTATCCCAGACCTAACTTGCGTTATCCTCTAAAATATTGATCGATACCAGGTTTGATTGACCGTTTCAGTGTGGTACCACATTACTACGTGATCCAAACCAGAAAAAACCCAGGATCCGTTCAACAAGTATGTGAAGAATGCGAAAGTATGAGTCTGATGAGTGAAAATCCCAGGCCTAACCTAGACCTAACATGCGTTGTCCTCTAAAGTATTGATGGAAACCAGGTTTCATTGACTGTTTCAGTGTGGTACCACATTACTACGTGATCCAAACCAGAAAAAACCCAGGATCCGTTCAACAAGTATGTGAAGAATGCGAAAGTATGAGTCTGATGAGTGAAAATCCCAGGCCTAACCTAGGCCTAACATGCGTTGTCCTCTAAAATATTGATGGAAACCAGGTTTCATTGACTGTTTCAGTGTGGTACCACAATACTACGTGATCCAAACCAGAAAAAACCCAGGATCAGTTCAACAAGTATGTAAAGAATGCGAAAGTATGAGACTGATGAGTGTAATTCCCATGGCTAACCTAGACCTAACATGCGTTGTCCTCTAAAATATTGATGGAAACCAGGTTTCATTGACTGTTTCAGTGTGGTACTACATTACTACGTGATGCAATCCAGAAACAGCCCAGGATCTAGCCATGAAGTATGAGAAATATGCGAAAGAATGAGCCTGATGAGAGCAAACCCCAGACCTAACCTAGACCTAACATGCGTTATCCTCTAAAATATTGAGCGAAACCAGGTTTAATGGACTGTTTCAGTGTGGTACCACACTACTTCGTGATCCAAACCAGAAAAAACCCAGGATCTGTTCAACAAGTATGTGAAAAACGCTAAACTGTGAGCCTGATGAGGGCAAATCTTAGACCTAACCCAGACCTAAGATGCGTTATCCTCTAAAATATTTATCCAGACCAGGTTTAATGGACTGTTTCAGTGTGGTACCACACTACTTCGTGATCCAAACCAGAGAAAGCCCAGGATCTGTTCAAGAAGTATGTGAAAAACGCTAAACTGTGAGCCTGATGAGGGCAAATCTTAGACCTAACCCAGACCTAAGATGCGTTAACCTCTAAAATATTTATCCAGACCAGGTTTCATTGAATGTTTCAGTGTGGTACCACTTTACTACGTGATCCAATCCAGAAATAGCACAGGATCTAGCCATGAAGTATGAGAAATATGCGAAAGTAAGAGCCTGATGCGGGCAAATCCTTGACCTATCCCAGACCTAACTTGCGTTATCCTCTAAAATATTGATCGAAACCAGGTTTAATTGACTGTTTCAGTGTTGTACCACATTACTACGTGATACAATCCAGAAACAGCCCAGGATCTAGCGTTGAAGTATGAGAAATATGCGAAAGTATGAGCCTGATGAGGGCAAATCCTAAACCTAACCCAGACCTAACATGCGTTATCCTCTAAAATATTTATCAAGACCAGGTTTGATTGACCGTTTCAGTGTGGTACCACATTACTACGTGATCCAAACCAGAAAAAACCCAGGACCCGTTCAACAAGAATGTGAAAAATGCGAAAGTATGAGTCTGATGAGTGAAAATCCCAGGCCTAACCTAGACCTAACATGCGTTATCCTCTAAAATATTGATCGAAACCTGGTTTAATCGACTGTTTCAGTGTGGTAGCACATTACTATGTGATCCAATCCAGAAAATAACCCAGGATCTGTTCAAGGAGTATGTGAAGTGTGCGAATGTATGAGTCTGATGAGGTCAAATCCCAGACCTATCCCAGACCTAACTTGCGTTATCCTCAAAAATATTGATTGAAACCAGGTTTAATCGACTGTTTCAGTGTGGTGCCACATTACTACGTGATCCAAACCAGAAAAAACCCAGGATCCGTTCAACAAGTATGTGAAAAATGCGAAAGTATGAGTCTAATGAGTGAAAATCCCAGGCCTAACCTAGACCTAACATGCGTTATCCTCTAAAACATCGATCGAAACCAGGTTTAATCGACTGTTTCAGTGTGGTATCACGTTACTACGTGACCCAAACCAGAAAAAACCCAGGATCTGTACAACAAGTATGTGAAAAACGCGAAAGTATGAGCCTGATGAGGGCAAATCGCAGACCCATCCCAGACCTAACTTGCGTTATCCTCTAAAATATTGATCGAAACCAGGTTTGATTGACCGTTTCAGTGTGGTACCACATTACTACGTGATCCAAACCAGAAAAAACCCAGGATCTGTTCAACAAGTATGTGAAAAACGCTAAACTGTGAGCCTGATGAGGGCAAATCGTAGACCTAACCCAGACCTAAGATGCGTTAGCCTCTAAAATATTTATCAAGACCTGGTTTAATTGAAAGTTTCAGTGTGGTACCACATTACTACGTGATACAATCCAGAAAAAGTCCAGGATCTAGCCATCAAGTTTGAGAAATATGCGAAAGAATGTGCCTGATGCGGGCAAATCCTAGACCTATCCCAGACCTAACTTGCGTTATCCTCTAAAATATTGATAGAAACCAGGTTTAATTGACTGTTACAGCGAAGTACCACATTACTACGTGATACAATCCAGAAACAGCCCAGGATCTAGCCATGAAGTATGAGAAATATGCGAAAGAATGAACCTGATGAGAGCAAATCCCAGACCTAACCTAGACCTTACATGCGTTATCCTCTAAAATATTGATCGAAACCAGGTTTAATCGACTGTTTCAGTGTGGTCCCACATTTCTACGTGATCCAAACCAGAAAAAAATCCAGGATCCGTTCAACAAGTATGTGAAGAATGCGAAAGTATGAGTCTGATGAGTGAGAATCCTAGACCTATCCCAGACCTAACATTCGTTACCCTCTAAAATATTGAGCGAAACCAGGTTTAATCGACTGTTTCAGTGTGGTCCCACATTACTACGTGATCCAAACCAGAAACAACCCAGGATCTGTTCAACATGTATGAGACATATGCGAAAGAATGAGCCTGATGAGAGAAAATCCCAGACCTAACATAGACCTAACATGAATTATTCTCTAAAACATTGATCGAAACGAGGTTTAATTGACTGTTTCAGTGTGGTCCCACATTACTACGTGATCCAAACCAGAAAAAACCCAGGATCCGTTCAACAAGTATGTGAAAAACGCGAAAGTGTGAGTCTGATGAGGTCAAATCCCAGACCTATCCCAGACTTAACTTGTGTTATCCTCTAAAATATTGATCGAAACCAGGTTTAATTGACTGTATCAGTGTTGTACTTCATTATTACGTGATGCAATCCAGAAAAAGCCCAGGATCTAGCCATCAAGTATGAGAAATATGCGAAAGAATGAACCTGATGAGAGCAAATCCCAGACCTAACCTAGACCTAACATGAATTATTCTCTAAAATATTGATCGAAACCAGGTTTAATTGACTGTTTCAGCGTTGTACTTCATTTTTACGTGATGCAATCCAGAAAAAGCCCAGGATCTAGCCATCAAGTATGAGAAATATGCGAAAGAATGAGCCTGATGGGAGCAACTGACCTAACCTAGACCTAACATGAATTATTCTCTAAAATATTGATCAAAACCAGGTTTATTTGACTGTTTCAGTGTGGTCCCGCATTACTACGTGATCCAAACCAGAAAAAACCGAGGATCTGTTCAACAAGTATGTGGAAAACGCGAAAGTATGAGTCTGATGAGGTCAAATCCCAGACCTATCCCAGACTCAACTTGCGTTATCCTCTAAAATATTGATCGAAACCAGGTTTAATTGACTGTTTCAGCGAGGTACCACATTACTACGTGATCCAAACCAGAAAAAACCCAGGATCTAGCCATGAAGTATGAGAAATATGCGAAAGAATGAACCTGATGAGAGCAAATCCCAGACCTAACCTAGACCTAACATGAATTATTCTCTAAAATATTGATCGAAACCAGGTTTAATTGACTGTTTCAGTGTTGTACTTCATTACTACGTGATGCAATCCAGAAAAAGCCCAGGATCTAGCCATCAAGTATGAGAAATATGAGAAAGAATGAGCCTGATGAGAGCAAATCCCAGACCTAACCTAGACCTAACATGAATTATTCTCTAAAATATTGATGGAAACCAGGTTTCATTGACTGTTTCAGTGTGGTACTACATTACTACGTGATGCAATCCAGAAAAAGCCAAGGATCTAGCCATCAAGTATGAGAAATATGCGAAAGAATCAGCCTGATGAGAGCAAATCCCAGACCTAACCTAGACCTAACATGAATTATTCTCTAAAATATTGATCGAAACCAGGTTTAATTGACTGTTTCAGTGTTGTACTACATTACTACGTGATCAAAACCAGAAAAAACCCAGGATCCGTTCAACAAGTATGTGAAAAATGCGAAAGTATGACTCTGATCAGTGAAAATCTCAGGCCTTACCTAGACCTAACTTGCGTTGTCCTCTAAAATATTGATGGAAACCAGGTTTCATTGAATGTTTCAGTGTGGTACCACTTTACTACGTGATCCAATCCAGAAATAGCCCAGGATCTAGCCATGAAGTATGAGAAATATGCGAAAGTAAGGGCCTGATGAGGGCAAATCCTAGACCTATCCCAGACCTAACTTGCGTAATCCTCTAAAATATTGATCGAAACCAGGTTTAATTGACTGTTTCAGCGTGGTACCACATTACTACGTGATCCAATCCAGAAACAGCCCAGGATCTAGCCATGAAGTATGAGAAATACGCGAAAGTATGAGCCTGATGAGGGCAAATCCTAGACCTAACCCAGACCTAACATGCGTTATGCTCTAAAATATTTATCAAGATCAGGTTTAATTGATTGTTTCAGTGTGGTCCCACATTACTACGTGATCCAAACCAGAAAAAACCCAGGATCTGTTCAACATGTATGAGAAATATGCGAAAGAATGAGCCTGATGAGAGCAAATCCCAGACCTAACCTAGACCTAACATGCGTTGTCCTCTAGAATATTGATGGAAACCAGGTTTAGTTGATTGTTTCAGTGTTGTACTTCATTACTACGTGATGCAATCCAGAAAAAGCCCAGGATCTAGCCATCAAGTATGAGAAATATGCGAAAGAATGAACCTGATGAGAGCAAATCCCAGACCTAACCTAGACCTAACATGAATTATTCTCTAAAATATTGATCGAAACCAGGTTTAATTGACTGTTTCAGTGTTGTACTACATTACTACGTGATCAAAACCAGAAAAAACCCAGGATCCGTTTCAACAAGTATGTGAAGAATGCGAAAGTATGAGTCTGATCAGTGAAAATCTCAGGACTTACCTAGACCAAACTTGCGTTGTCCTCTAAAATATTGATGGAAACCAGGTTTCATTGACTGTTTCAGTGTGGTACTACATTACTACGTGATGCAATCCAGAAAAAGCCCAGGATCTAGCCATCAAGTATGAGAAATAAGCGAAAGAATGAGCCTGATGAGAGCAAATCCCAGACCTAACCTAGACCTAACATGCGTTATCCTCTAAAATATTGAGCGAAACCAGGTTTAATGGACTGTTTCAGTGTGGTACCACACTACTTCGTGATCCAAACCAGAAAAAACCCAGGATCTGTGCAACAAGTATATGAAAAACGCTAAACTGTGAGCCTGATCAGGGCAAATCTTAGACCTAACCCAGACCTAAGATGCGTTATCCTCTAAAATATTTATCCAGACCAGGTTTAATGGACTGTTTCAGTGTGGTACCACACTACTTCGTGATCCAAACCAGAGAAAGCCCAGGATCTGTTCAAGAAGTATGTGAAAAACGCTAAACTGTGAGCCTGATGAGGGCAAATCTTAGACCTAACCCAGACCTAAGATGCGTTATCCTCTAAAATATTTATCCAGACCAGGTTTCATTGAATGTTTCAGTGTGGTACCACTTTACTACCTGATACAATCCAGAAACAGCCCAGGATCTAGCCATGAAGTATGAGAAATATGCGAAAGTATGAGCCTGATGAGGGCAAATCCTAGACCTAACCCAAACCTAACATGCGTTATCCTCTAAAATATTTATCAAGAAAAGGTTTAATTGAATGTTTCAGTGTGGTACCACATTACTACGTGAACCAAACCAGAAAAAACCCAGGATCCGTTCAACAAGTATGTTAAAACTGCGACAGTATGACCCTGATGAGGGCAAATCCCAGGCCTAACATAGACCTAACATGCGTTGTCCTCTAGAATATTGATGGAAACCAGGTTTAATTGACTGTTTTAGTGTTGTACTTCATTACTACGTGATGCAATCCAGAAAAAGCCCAGGATCTAGCCATCAAGTATGAGAAATATGCGAAAGAATGAGCCTGATGAGAGCAAATCCCAGACCTAACCTAGACCTAACATGAATTATTCTCTAAAATATTGATCGAAACCAGGTTTAATTGACTGTTTCAGTGTTGTACTTCATTATTACGTGATGCAATCCAGAAAAAGCCCAGGATCTAGCCATCAAGTATGAGAAATATGCGAAAGAATGAGCCTGATGGGAGCAAATCCCTGACCTAACCTAGACCTAACATGAATTATTCTCTAAAATATTGGTCAAAACCAGGTTTAATTGACTGTTTCAGTGTAGTACCACATTACTACGTGATCCAATCCAGAAATAGCCCAGGATCTAGCCATGAAGTATGAGAAATATGCGAAAGTATGAGCCTGATGAGGACAAATCGTAGACCTAACCCAGACCTAACATGCGTTATCCTCTAAAATATTTATCAAGAAAAGGTTTAATTGAATGTTTCAGTGTGGTACCATATTACTACGTGATCAAAACCAGAAATAGCCCAGGATCTAGCCATGAAGTATGAGAAATATGCGAAAGTATGAGCCTGATGAGAGCAAATCCCAGACCTAACCTAGACCTAACATGAATTATTCTCTAAAATATTGATCGAAACCAGGTTTAATTGACTGTTTCAGTGTTGTACTTCATTATTACGTGATGCAATCCAGAAAAAGCCCAGGATCTAGCCATCAAGTATGTTAAAACTGCGACAGTATGACCCTGATGAGGGCAAATCCCAGGCCTAACATAGACCTAACATGCGTTGTCCTCTAAAATATTGATCGAAACCAGGTTTACTTGACTGCTTCAGTGTGGTACCACATTACTACGTGAACCAAACCAGAAAAAACCCAGGATCCGTTCAACAAGTATGTTAAAACTGCGACAGTATGACCCTGATGAGGGCAAATCCCAGGCCTAACCTAGACCTAACATGCGTTGTCCTCTAGAATATTGATGGAAACCAGGTTTAATTGACTGTTTCAGTGTTGTACTTCATTACTACGTGATGCAATCCAGAAAAAGCCCAGGATCTAGCCATCAAGTATGAGAAATATGCGAAAGAATGAGCCTGATGAGAGCAAATCCCAGACCTAACCTAGACCTAACATGAATTATTCTCTAAAATATTGATCGAAACCAGGTTTAATTGACTGTTTCAGTGTTGTACTTCATTATTACGTGATGCAATCCAGAAAAAGCCCAGGATCTAGCCATCAAGTATGAGAAATATGCGAAAGAATGAGCCTGATGGGAGCAAATCCCTGACCTAACCTGGACCTAACATGAATTATTCTCTAAAATATTGGTCAAAACCAGGTTTAATTGACTGTTTCAGTGTAGTACCACATTACTACGTGATCCAATCCGGAAGTAGCCCAGGATCTAGCCATGAAGTATGAGAAATATGCGAAAGTATGAGCCTGATGAGGACAAATCGTAGACCTAACCCAGACCTAACATGCGTTATTCTCTTAAATATTTATCAAGACCAGGTTTAATTGAATGATTCAGTGTGGTACCATATTACTACGTGATCAAAACCAGAGAAAACCCAGGATCCGTTCAACAAGTATGTGAAGAATGCGAAAGTATGAGTCTGATCAGTGAAAATCTCGGGCCTCACCTAGACCTAACTTGCGTTGTCCTCTAAAATATTGATGGAAACCAGGTTTCATTGACTGTTTCAGTGTGGTACTACATTACTACGTGATGCAATCCAGAAAAAGCCCAGGATCTAGCCATCAAGTATGAGAAATATGCGAAACAATGAGCCTGATGAGAGCAAATCCCAGACCTAACCTAGACCTACCATGCGTTATCCTCTAACATATTGAGCGAAACCAGGTTTAATGCACTGTTTCAGTGTGGTACCACACTATTTCGTGATCCAAACCAGAGAAAGCCCAGGATCTGTTCATGAAGTATGTGAAAAACGCTAAATTGTGAGCCTGATGAGGGCAAATCTTAGACCTAACCCAGACCTAAGATGCGTTATCCTCTAAAATATTTATCCAGACCAGGTTTCATTGAATGTTTCAGTGTGGTACCACTTTACTCCGTGATCGAATCCAGAAATTGCCCAGGATCTAGCCATGAAGTATGAGAAATATGCGAAAGTAGGAGCCTGATGAGGGCAAATCCTAGACCTATCCCAGGCCTAACTTGCGTTGTCCTCTAAAATATTGATCGAAACCAGGTTTTCTTGACTGCTTCAGTGTGGTCCCACATTACTACGTGATCCAAACCAGAAAAAACCCAGGTTCCGTTCAACAAGTATGTGAAGAATGCGAAAGTTTGAGTCTGATGAGGGAAAATCCCAGGCCTAACCTAGACCTAACATGCGTTATCCTCTAAAATATTGATCGAAACCAGGTTTAGTCGACAGTTTCAGTGTGGTCCCACATTACTACGTGATCCAAACCAGAAAAAACCCAGGATCCGTTCAACAAGTATGTGAAGAATGCGAAAGTATGAGTCTGATGAGGTCAAATCCCAGACCTATCCCAGACTTAACTTGCGTTATCCTCTAAAATATTGATCGAAACCAGGATTAATGGACTGTTTCAGCGTGGTACCACATTACTACGTGATACAATCCAGAAACAGCCCAGGATCTAGCCATGAAGTATGAGAAATATGCGAAAGTATGAGCCTGATGAGGGCAAATCCTAGCCTAACCCAGACCTAACATGCGTTAGCCTCTAAAATATTTATCAAGACCTGGTTTAATTGAAAGTTTCAGTGTGGTACCACATTACTACGTGATGCAATCCAGAAAAAGCCCAGGATCTAGCCATCAAATTTGAGAAATATGCGAAAGAATGTGCCTGATGAGAGCAAATCCCAGACCTAACCTAGACCTAACATGAATTATTCTCTAAAATATTGATCGAAACCAGGTTTAATTGACTGTTTCAGTGTGGTCCCACGTTACTACGTGATCCAAACCAGAAAAAACCCAGGTTCCGTTCAACAAGTATGTGAAGAATGCGAAAGTATGAGTCTGATGAGTGAAAATTCCATGCCTAACCTAGACCTAACTTGCGTTGTCCTCTAAAATATTGATGGAAACCAGGTTTCATTGAATGTTTCAGTGTGGTACCACTTTACTACGTGATCCAATCCAGAAATAGCCCAGGATCTAGCCATGAAGTATGAGAAATATGCGAAAGTAAGGGCCTGATGAGGGCAAATCCTAGACCTATCCCAGACCTAACTTGCGTAATCCTCTAAAATATTGATCGAAACCAGGTTTAATTGACTGTTTCAGCGTGGTACCACAATACTACGTGATCCAATCCAGAAACAGCCCAGGATCTAGCCATGAAGTATGAGAAATACGCGAAAGTATGTGCCTGATGAGGGCAAATCCTAGACCTAACCCAGACCTAACATGCGTTATGCTCTAAAATATTTATCAAGATCAGGTTTAATTGATTGTTTCAGTGTGGTCCCACATTACTACGTGATCCAAACCAGAAAAAACCCAGGATCTGTTCAACATGTATGAGAAATATGCGAAAGAATGAGCCTGATGAGAGCAAATCCCAGACCTAACCTAGACCTAACATGCGTTGTCCTCTAGAATATTGATGGAAACCAGGTTTAGTTGATTGTTTCAGTGTTGTACTTCATTACTACGTGATGCAATCCAGAAAAAGCCCAGGATCTAGCCATCAAGTATGAGAAATATGCGAAAGAATGAACCTGATGAGAGCAAATCCCAGACCTAACCTAGACCTAACATGAATTATTCTCTAAAATATTGATCGAAACCAGGTTTAATTGAGTGTTTCAGTGTTGTACTACATTACTACGTGATCAAAACCAGAAAAAACCCAGGATCCGTTCAACAAGTATGTGAAGACTGCGAAAGTATGAGTCTGATCAGTGAAAATCTCAGGCCTTTCCTAGACCTAACTTGCGTTGTCCTCTAAAATATTGATGGAAACCAGGTTTCATTGACTGTTTCAGTGTGGTACTACATTACTACGTGATGCAATCCAGAAAAAGCCCAGGATCTAGCCATCAAGTATGAGAAATAAGCGAAAGAATGAGCCTGATGAGAGCAAATCCCAGACCTAACCTAGACCTAACATGCGTTATCCTCTAAAATATTGAGCGAAACCAGGTTTAATGGACTGTTTCAGTGTGGTACCACACTACTTCGTGATCCAAACCAGAAAAAACCCAGGATCTGTTCAACAAGTATGTGAAAAACGCTAAACTGTGAGCCTGATGAGGGCAAATCTTAGACCTAACCCAGACCTAAGATGCGTTATCCTCTAAAATATTTATCCAGACCAGGTTTAATGGACTGTTTCAGTGTGGTACCACACTACTTCGTGATCCAAACCAGAGAAAGCCCAGGATCTGTTCAAGAAGTATGTGAAAAACGCTAAACTGTGAGCCTGATGAGGGCAAATCTTAGACCTAACCCAGACCTAAGATGCGTTATCCTCTAAAATATTTATCCAGACCAGGTTTCATTGAATGTTTCAGTGTGGTACCACTTTACTACCTGATACAATCCAGAAACAGCCCAGAATCTAGCCATGAAGTATGAGAAATATGCGAAAGTAGGAGCCTGATGAGGGCAAATCCTAGACCTATCCCAGACCTAACTTGCGTTGTCCTCTAAAATATTGATCGAAACCAGGTTTACTTGACTGCTTCAGTGTGGTACCACATTACTACGTGAACCGAACCAGAAAAAACCCAGGATCCGTTCAACAAGTATGTTAAAACTGCGACAGTATCACCCTGATGAGGGCAAATCCCAGGCCTAACCTAGACCTAACATGCGTTGTCCTCTAGAATATTGATGGAAACCAGGTTTAATTGACTGTTTCATTGTTGTACTTCATTACTACGTGATGCAATCCAGAAAAAGCCCAGGATCTAGCCATCAAGTATGAGAAATATGCGAAAGAATGAGACTGATGAGAGCAAATCCCAGACCTAACCTAGACCTAACATGAATTATTCTCTAAAATATTGATCGAAACCAGGTTTAATTGACTGTTTCAGTGTGGTCCCACATTACTACGTGATCCAAACCAGAAAAAATCCAGGATCCGTTCAACAAGTATGTGAAGAATGCGAAAGTATGAGTCTGATGAGTGAAAATCCCAGGCCTAACCTAGACCTAACATGCGTTGTCCTCAAAAATACTGATCGAAACCTGGTTTAATCGACTGTTTCAGTGTGGTACCACATTACTATGTGATCCCAACCAGAAAATAACCCAGGATCTAGCCATCAAGTATGAGAAATATGCGAAAGAATGAACCTGATGAGAGCAAATCCCAGACCTAACCTAGACCTTACATGCGTTATCCTCTAAAATATTGAGCGAAACCAGGTTTAATGGACTGTTTCAGTGTGGTACCACACTACTTCGTGATCCAAACCAGGAAAAACCCAGGATCTGTTCAACAAGAATGTGAAAAACGCTAAACTGTGAGCCTGATGGGGGCAAATCTTAGACCTAACCCAGACCTAAGATGCGTTAACCTCTAAAATATTTATCCAGACCAGGTTTCATTGAATGTTTCAGTGTGGTACCACTTTACTACGTGATGCAATCCAGAAAAAGCCCAGGATCTAGCCATCTAGTATGAGAAATATGCGAAAGAATGAGCCTGATGAGAGCAAATCCCAGACCTAACCTAGACCTTACATGCGTTATCCTCTAAAATATTGAGCGAAACCAGGTTTAATCGACTGTTTCAGTGTGGTACCACATTACTACGTGATCCAAACCAGAAAAAACCCAGGATCCGTTCAACAAGTATGTGAAGAATGCGAAAGTATGTGTCTGATGAGTGAAAATCCCAGGCCTAACCTAGACCTAACATGCGTTGTCCTCCAAAATATTGATGGAAACCAGGTTTCATTGACTGTTTCAGTGTGGTACCACATTACTATGTGATGCAATCCAGAAAAAGCCCAGGATCTAGCCATCTAGTATGAGAAATATGCGAAAGAATGAGCCTGATGAGAGCAAATCCCAGACCTAACCTAGACCTTACATGCGTTATCCTCTAAAATATTGAGCGAAACCAGGTTTAATCGACTGTTTCAGTGTGGTACCACATTACTATGTGATGCAATCCAGAAAAAGCCCAGGATCTAGCCATCTAGTATGAGAAATATGCGAAAGAATGAACCTGATGAGAGCAAATCCCAGACCTAACCTAGACCTTACATGCGTTATCCTCTAAAATATTGAGCGAAACCAGGTTTAATCGACTGTTTCAGTGTGGTACCACATTACTATGTGATGCAATCCAGAAAAAGCCCAGGATCTAGCCATCTAGTATGAGAAATATGCGAAAGAATGAGCCTGATGAGAGCAAGTCCCAGACCTAACCTAGACCTAACATGCGTTATCCTCTAAAATATTGAGCGAAACCAGGTTTAATCGACTGTTTCAGTGTGGTACCACACTACTTCGTGATCCAAACCAGAAAAAACCCAGGATCTGTTCAACACGTATGTGAAAAACGCTAAACTGTGAGCCTGATCAGGGCAAATCTTAGACCTAACCCAGACCTAAGATGCGTTATCCTCTAAAATATTTATCCAGACCAGGTTTCATTGAATGTTTCAGTGTGGTCCCACATTACAACGTGATCCAAACCAGAAAAAACCCAGGATCTGTTCAAGGAGTATGTGAAGTGTGCGAAAGTATGAGTCTGATGAGGTCAAATCCTAGACCTATCCCAGACCTAACATGCGTTATCCTCTAAAATATTGATCGAAACCAGGATTAATCGACTGTTTCAGTGTGGTACCACATTATTATGTGATCCAAACCAGAAAAAACCCAGGATCAGTTCAACAAGTATGAGAAGAATGCGAAAGTATGAGTCTGATGAGTGAGAATCCCAGACCTATCCCAGACCTAACATTCGTTATCCTCTAAAATATTGATCGAAACCAGGTTTAATCGACTGTTTCAGTGTGGTACCACATTACTACGTGATCCAAACCAGAAAAAACCCAGGATCAGTTCAACAAGTATGTGAAGAATGCGAAAGTATGAGTCTGATGAGTGTAATTCCCAGAGCTGACCTAGACCTAACATGCGTTATCCTCTAAAATATTGATCGAAACCAGGTTTAATCGACTGTTTCAGTGTGGTATCACACTACTACGTGACCCAAACCAGAAAAAACCCAGGATCTGTACAACAAGTATGTGAAAAACGCGAAAGTATGAGCCTGATGAGGGCAAATCCCAGACCTATCCCAGACCTAACTTGCGTTATCCTCTAAAATATTGATCGATACCAGGTTTGATTGACCGTTTCAGTGTGGTACCACATTACTACGTGATCCAAACCAGAAAAAACCCAGGATCCGTTCAACACGTATGTGAAGAATGCGAAAGTATGAGTCTGATGAGTGAGAATCCCAGACCTATCCCAGACCTAACATTCGTTATCCTCTAAAATATTGATCGAAACCAGGTTTAATCGACTGTTTCAGTGTGGTACCACATTACTACGTGATCCAAACCAGAAAAAACCCAGGATCAGTTCAACAAGTATGTGAAGAATGCGAAAGTATGAGTCTGATGAGTGTAATTCCCAGGGCTGACCTAGACCTAACATGCGTTATCCTCTAAAATATTGATCGAAACCAGGTTTAATCGACTGTTTCAGTGTGGTATCACACTACTACGTGACCCAAACCAGAAAAAACCCAGGATCTGTACAACAAGTATGTGAAAAACGCGAAAGTATGAGCCTGATGAGGGCAAATCCCAGACCTATCCCAGACCTAACTTGCGTTATCCTCTAAAATATTGATCGATACCAGGTTTGATTGACCGTTTCAGTGTGGTACCACATTACTACGTGATCCAAACCAGAAAAAACCCAGGATCCGTTCAACAAGTATGTGAAGAATGCGAAAGTATGAGTCTGATGAGTGAAAATCCCAGGCCTAACCTAGACCTAACATGCGTTGTCCTCTAAAGTATTGATGGAAACCAGGTTTCATTGACTGTTTCAGTGTGGTACCACATTACTACGTGATCCAAACCAGAAAAAACCCAGGATCCGTTCAACAAGTATGTGAAGAATGCGAAAGTATGAGTCTGATGAGTGAAAATCCCAGGCCTAACCTAGGCCTAACATGCGTTGTCCTCTAAAATATTGATGGAAACCAGGTTTCATTGACTGTTTCAGTGTGGTACCACAATACTACGTGATCCAAACCAGAAAAAACCCAGGATCAGTTCAACAAGTATGTAAAGAATGCGAAAGTATGAGACTGATGAGTGTAATTCCCATGGCTAACCTAGACCTAACATGCGTTGTCCTCTAAAATATTGATGGAAACCAGGTTTCATTGACTGTTTCAGTGTGGTACTACATTACTACGTGATGCAATCCAGAAACAGCCCAGGATCTAGCCATGAAGTATGAGAAATATGCGAAAGAATGAGCCTGATGAGAGCAAACCCCAGACCTAACCTAGACCTAACATGCGTTATCCTCTAAAATATTGAGCGAAACCAGGTTTAATGGACTGTTTCAGTGTGGTACCACACTACGTCGTGATCCAAACCAGAAAAAACCCAGGATCGGTTCAACAAGTATGTGAAAAACGCTAAACTGTGAGCCTGATGAGGGCAAATCTTAGACCTAAACCAGACCTAAGATGCGTTAGCCTCTAAAATATTTATCAAGACCTGGTTTAATTGAAAGTTACAGTGTGGTACCACATTACTACGTGATACAATCCAGAAAAAGCCCAGGATCTAGCCATCAAGTTTGAGAAAGTTGCGAAAGAATGTGCCTGATGAGAGCAAATCCCAGACCTAACCTAGACCTAACATGAATTATTCTCTAAAATATTGATCGAAACCAGGTTTAATTGACTGTTTCAGTGTGGTCCCACATTACTACGTTATCCAAACCAGAAAAAATCCAGGATCCGTTCAACAAGTATGTGAAGAATGCGAAAGTATGAGTCTGATGAGTGAAAATCCCAGGCCTAACCTAGACCTAACATGCGTTGTCCTCAAAAATACTGATCGAAACCTGGTTTAATCGACTGTTTCGGTGTGGTACCACATTACTATGTGATCCCAACCAGAAAATAACCCAGGATCTAGCCATCAAGTATGAGAAATATGCGAAAGAATGAACCTGATGAGAGCAAATCCCAGACCTAACCTAGACCTTACATGCGTTATCCTCTAAAATATTGAGCGAAACCTGGTTTAATGGACTGTTTCAGTGTGGTACCACACTACTTCGTGATCCAAACCAGAAAAAACCCAGGATCTGTTCAACAAGAATGTGAAAAACGCTAAACTGTGAGCCTGATGGGGGCAAATCTTAGACCTAACCCAGACCTAAGATGCGTTAACCTCTAAAATATTTATCCAGACCAGGTTTCATTGAATGTTTCAGTGTGGTACCACTTTACTACGTGATCCAATCCAGAAATAGCACAGGATCTAGCCATGAAGTATGAGAAATATGCGAAAGTAAGAGCCTGATGCGGGCAAATCCTTGACCTATCCCAGACCTAACTTGCGTTATCCTCTAAAATATTGATCGAAACCAGGTTTAATTGACTGTTTCAGTGTTGTACCACATTACTACGTGATACAATCCAGAAACAGCCCAGGATCTAGCGTTGAAGTATGAGAAATATGCGAAAGTATGAGCCTGATGAGGGCAAATCCTAAACCTAACCCAGACCTAACATGCGTTATCCTCTAAAATATTTATCAAGACCAGGTTTGATTGACCGTTTCAGTGTGGTACCACATTACTACGTGATCCAAACCAGAAAAAACCCAGGACCCGTTCAACAAGAATGTGAAAAATGCGAAAGTATGAGTCTGATGAGTGAAAATCCCAGGCCTAACCTAGACCTAACATGCGTTATCCTCTAAAATATTGATCGAAACCTGGTTTAATCGACTGTTTCAGTGTGGTAGCACATTACTATGTGATCCAATCCAGAAAATAACCCAGGATCTGTTCAAGGAGTATGTGAAGTGTGCGAATGTATGAGTCTGATGAGGTCAAATCCCAGACCTATCCCAGACCTAACTTGCGTTATCCTCAAAAATATTGATTGAAACCAGGTTTAATCGACTGTTTCAGTGTGGTGCCACATTACTACGTGATCCAAACCAGAAAAAACCCAGGATCCGTTCAACAAGTATGTGAAAAATGCGAAAGTATGAGTCTAATGAGTGAAAATCCCAGGCCTAACCTAGACCTAACATGCGTTATCCTCTAAAACATCGATCGAAACCAGGTTTAATCGACTGTTTCAGTGTGGTATCACGCTACTACGTGACCCAAACCAGAAAAAACCCAGGATCTGTACAACAAGTATGTGAAAAACGCGAAAGTATGAGCCTGATGAGGGCAAATCGCAGACCCATCCCAGACCTAACTTGCGTTATCCTCTAAAATATTGATCGAAACCAGGTTTGATTGACCGTTTCAGTGTGGTACCACATTACTACGTGATCCAAACCAGAAAAAACCCAGGATCTGTTCAACAAGTATGTGAAAAACGCTAAACTGTGAGCCTGATGAGGGCAAATCGTAGACCTAACCCAGACCTAAGATGCGTTAGCCTCTAAAATATTTATCAAGACCTGGTTTAATTGAAAGTTTCAGTGTGGTACCACATTACTACGTGATACAATCCAGAAAAAGTCCAGGATCTAGCCATCAAGTTTGAGAAATATGCGAAAGAATGTGCCTGATGCGGGCAAATCCTAGACCTATCCCAGACCTAACTTGCGTTATCCTCTAAAATATTGATAGAAACCAGGTTTAATTGACTGTTACAGCGAAGTACCACATTACTACGTGATACAATCCAGAAACAGCCCAGGATCTAGCCATGAAGTATGAGAAATATGCGAAAGAATGAACCTGATGAGAGCAAATCCCAGACCTAACCTAGACCTTACATGCGTTATCCTCTAAAATATTGATCGAAACCAGGTTTAATCGTCTGTTTCAGTGTGGTCCCACATTTCTACGTGATCCAAACCAGAAAAAAATCCAGGATCCGTTCAACAAGTATGTGAAGAATGCGAAAGTATGAGTCTGATGAGTGAGAATCCTAGACCTATCCCAGACCTAACATTCGTTACCCTCTAAAATATTGAGCGAAACCAGGTTTAATCGACTGTTTCAGTGTGGTCCCACATTACTACGTGATCCAAACCAGAAACAACCCAGGATCTGTTCAACATGTATGAGACATATGCGAAAGAATGAGCCTGATGAGAGAAAATCCCAGACCTAACATAGACCTAACATGAATTATTCTCTAAAACATTGATCGAAACGAGTTTTAATTGACTGTTTCAGTGTGGTCCCACATTACTACGTGATCCAAACCAGAAAAAACCCAGGATCCGTTCAACAAGTATGTGAAAAACGCGAAAGTGTGAGTCTGATGAGGTCAAATCCCAGACCTATCCCAGACTTAACTTGTGTTATCCTCTAAAATATTGATCGAAACCAGGTTTAATTGACTGTATCAGTGTTGTACTTCATTATTACGTGATGCAATCCAGAAAAAGCCCAGGATCTAGCCATCAAGTATGAGAAATATGCGAAAGAATGAACCTGATGAGAGCAAATCCCAGACCTAACCTAGACCTAACATGAATTATTCTCTAAAATATTGATCGAAACCAGGTTTAATTGACTGTTTCAGCGTTGTACTTCATTTTTACGTGATGCAATCCAGAAAAAGCCCAGGATCTAGCCATCAAGTATGAGAAATATGCGAAAGAATGAGCCTGATGGGAGCAACTGACCTAACCTAGACCTAACATGAATTATTCTCTAAAATATTGATCAAAACCAGGTTTATTTGACTGTTTCAGTGTGGTCCCGCATTACTACGTGATCCAAACCAGAAAAAACCGAGGATCTGTTCAACAAGTATGTGGAAAACGCGAAAGTATGAGTCTGATGAGGTCAAATCCCAGACCTATCCCAGACTTAACTTGCGTTATCCTCTAAAATATTGATCGAAACCAGGTTTAATTGACTGTTTCAGCGAGGTACCACATTACTACGTGATCCAAACCAGAAAAAACCCAGGATCTAGCCATGAAGTATGAGAAATATGCGAAAGAATGAACCTGATGAGAGCAAATCCCAGACCTAACCTAGACCTAACATGAATTATTCTCTAAAATATTGATCGAAACCAGGTTTAATTGACTGTTTCAGTGTTGTACTTCATTATTACGTGATGCAATCCAGAAAAAGCCCAGGATCTAGCCATCAAGTATGAGAAATATGCGAAAGAATGAACCTGATGAGAGCAAATCCCAGACCTAACCTAGACCTAACATGAATTATTCTCTAAAATATTGATCGAAACCAGGTTTAATTGACTGTTTCAGTGTTGTACTTCATTTTTACGTGATCCAATACAGAAACAGCCCAGGATCTAGCCATGAAGTATGAGAAATATGCGAAAGTATGAGCCTGATAAGGGCAAATCCTAGACCTAACCCAGACCTAACATGCGTTATTCTCTAAAATATTTATCAAGACCAGGTTTAATTGAATGTTTCAGTGTGGTACCACATTACTACGTGATCAAAACCAGAAAAAACCCAGGATCCGTTCAACATGTATGTGAAGAATGCGAAAGTATGAGTCTGATCAGTGAAAATCTCAGGCCTTACCTAGACCTAACTTGCGTTGTACTCTAAAATATTGATGGAAACCAGGTTTCATTGACTGTTTCAGTGTGGTACTACATTACTACGTGATGCAATCCAGAAAAAGCCCAGGATCTAGCCATCAAGAATGAGAAATATGCGAAAGAATGAGCCTGATGAGAGCAAATCCCAGACCTAACCTAGACCTAACATGCGTTATCCTCTAAAATATTGAGCGAAACCAGGTTTAATGGACTGTTTCAGTGTGGTACCACACTACTTCGTGATCCAAACAAGAGAAAGCCCAGGATCTGTTTTAGAAGTATGTGAAAAACGCTAAACCGTGAGCCTGACGAGGGCAAATCTTAGACCTAACCCAGACCTAAGATGCGTTATCCTCTAAAATATTTATCCAGACCAGGTTTCATTGAATGTTTCAGTGTGGTACCACTTTACTACCTGATACACTCCAGAAATAGCCCAGGATCAGTTCAACAAGTATGTGGAGAATGCGAAAGTATGAGTCTGATGAGGTCAAATCCCAGACCTATCCCAGACTTAACTTGCGTTATCCTCTAAAATATTGATCGAAACCAGGTTTAATCGACTGTTTCAGCGTGGTACCACATTACTACGTGATCCCAACCAGAAAATAACCCAGGATCTGTTCAACGAGTATGTGAAGTGTGCGAAAGTATGAGTCTGATGAGGTCAAATCCCAGACCTATCCCAGACCTAACTTGCGTTATCCTCTAAAATATTGATCGAAACCAGGTTTAATTGACCGTTTCAGTGTGGTACCACATTACTACCTGATCCAAACCAGAAAAAACCCAGGATCAGTTCAACAAGTATGTGAAGAATGCGAAAGTATGAGCCTGATGAGGGCAAATCCCAGACCTATCCCAGACCTAACTTGCGTTATCCTCTAAAATATTGATCGAAACCTGGTTTAATTGACCGTTTCAGTGTGGTACCACATTACAATGTGATCCAAACCAGAAAATAACCCAGGATCTGTTCAAGGAGTATGTGAAGTGTTGCGAAAGTAAGAGCCTGATGAGGGCAAATCCTAGACCTATCCCAGACCTAACTTGCGTTATCCTCTAAAATATTGTTCGAAACCAGGTTTAATTGACTGTTTCAGCGTGGTACCACATTACTACGTGATCCAATCCAGAAACAGCCCAGGATCTAGCCATGAAGTATGAGAAATATGCGAAACAATGAGCCTGATGAGAGCAAATCCCAGACCTAACCTAGACCTACCATGCGTTATCCTCTAACATATTGAGCGAAACCAGGTTTAATGCACTGTTTCAGTGTGGTACCACACTATTTCGTGATCCAAACCAGAGAAAGCCCAGGATCTGTTCAAGAAGTATGTGAAAAACGCTAAATTGTGAGCCTGATGAGGGCAAATCTTAGACCTAACCCAGACCTAAGATGCGTTATCCTCTAAAATATTTATCCAGACCAGGTTTCATTGAATGTTTCAGTGTGGTACCACTTTACTACGTGATCCAATCCAGAAATAGCCCAGGATCTAGCCATGAAGTATGAGAAATATGCGAAAGTAGGAGCCTGATGAGGGCAAATCCTAGACCTATCCCAGACCTAACTTGCGTTATCCTCTAAAATATTGATCGAAACCAGGTTTAATTGACTGTTTCAGCGTGGTACCACATTACTACGTGATACAATCCAGAAACAGCCCAGGATCTAGCCATGAAGTATGAGAAATATGCGAAAGTATGAGCCTGATGAGGGCAAATCCCAGGCCTAACCTAGACCTAACATGCGTTATCCTCTAAAATATTGATCGAAACCAGGTTTAGTCGACTGTCTCAGTGTGGTCCCACATTACTACGTGATCCAAACCAGAAAAAACCCAGGATCCGTTCAACAAGTATGTGAAGAATGCGAAAGTATGAGTCTGATGAGGTCAAATCCCAGACCTATCCCAGACTTAACTTGCGTTATCCTCTAAAATATTGATCGAAACCAGGTTTAATCGACTGTTTCAGCGTGGTACCACATTACTACGTGATACAATCCAGAAACAGCCCAGGATCTAGCCATGAAGTATGAGAAATATGCGAAAGTATGAGCCTGATGAGGGCAAATCCCAGGCCTAACCTAGACCTAACATGCGTTGTCCTCTAAAATATTGATGGAAACCAGGTTTAATTGACTGTTTCAGTGTTGTACTTCATTACTACGTGATGCAATCCAGAAAAAGCCCAGGATCTAGCCATCAAGTATGAGAAATATGAGAAAGAATGAGCCTGATGAGAGCAAATCCCAGACCTAACCTAGACATAACATGAATTATTCTCTAAAATATTGATGGAAACCAGGTTTCATTGACTGTTTCAGTGTGGTACTACATTACTACGTGATGCAATCCAGAAAAAGCCAAGGATCTAGCCATCAAGTATGAGAAATATGCGAAAGAATCAGCCTGATGAGAGCAAATCCCAGACCTAACCTAGACCTAACATGAATTATTCTCTAAAATATTGATCGAAACCAGGTTTAATTGACTGTTTCAGTGTTGTACTACATTACTACGTGATCAAAACCAGAAAAAACCCAGGATCCGTTCAACAAGTATGTGAAAAATGCGAAAGTATGACTCTGATCAGTGAAAATCTCAGGCCTTACCTAGACCTAACTTGCGTTGTCCTCTAAAATATTGATGGAAACCAGGTTTCATTGAATGTTTCAGTGTGGTACCACTTTACTACGTGATCCAATCCAGAAATAGCCCAGGATCTAGCCATCAAGTATGAGAAATATGCGAAAGAATGAACCTGATGAGAGCAAATCCCAGACCTAACCTAGACCTAACATGAATTATTCTCTAAAATATTGATCGAAACCAGGTTTAATTGACTGTTTCAGTGTTGTACTTCATTTTTACGTGATCCAATGCAGAAACAGCCCAGGATCTAGCCATGAAGTATGAGAAATATGCGAAAGTATGAGCCTGATAAGGGCAAATCCTAGACCTAACCCAGACCTAACATGCGTTATTCTCTAAAATATTTATCAAGACCAGGTTTAATTGAATGTTTCAGTGTGGTACCACATTACTACGTGATCAAAACCAGAAAAAACCCAGGATCCGTTCAACATGTATGTGAAGAATGCGAAAGTATGAGTCTGATCAGTGAAAATCTCAGGCCTTACCTAGACCTAACTTGCGTTGTACTCTAAAATATTGATGGAAACCAGGTTTCATTGACTGTTTCAGTGTGGTACTACATTACTACGTGATGCAATCCAGAAAAAGCCCAGGATCTAGCCATCAAGTATGAGAAATATGCGAAAGAATGAGCCTGATGAGAGCAAATCCCAGACCTAACCTAGACCTAACATGCGTTATCCTCTAAAATATTGAGCGAAACCAGGTTTAATGGACTGTTTCAGTGTGGTACCACACTACTTCGTGATCCAAACAAGAGAAAGCCCAGGATCTGTTTTAGAAGTATGTGAAAAACGCTAAACCGTGAGCCTGACGAGGGCAAATCTTAGACCTAACCCAGACCTAAGATGCGTTATCCTCTAAAATATTTATCCAGACCAGGTTTCATTGAATGTTTCAGTGTGGTACCACTTTACTACCTGATACACTCCAGAAATAGCCCAGGATCAGTTCAACAAGTATGTGAAGAATGCGAAAGTATGAGTCTGATGAGGTCAAATCCCAGACCTATCCCAGACTTAACTTGCGTTATCCTCTAAAATATTGATCGAAACCAGGTTTAATCGACTGTTTCAGCGTGGTACCACATTACTACGTGATCCCAACCAGAAAATAACCCAGGATCTGTTCAACGAGTATGTGAAGTGTGCGAAAGTATGAGTCTGATGAGGTCAAATCCCAGACCTATCCCAGACCTAACTTGCGTTATCCTCTAAAATATTGATCGAAACCAGGTTTAATCGACTGTTTCAGTGTGGTACCACATTACTACGTGATCCAAACCAGAAAAAACCCAGGATCTAGCCATCAAGTATGAGAAATATGCGAAAGAATGAGCCTGATGAGAGCAAATCCCAGACCTAACCTAGACCTTACATGCGTTATCCTCTAAAATATTGAGCGAAACCAGGTTTAATGGACTGTTTCAGTGTGGTACCACATTACTTCGTGATCCAAACCAGAAAAAGCCAGGATCTGTTCAACAAGTATGTGAAAAACGCTAAACTGTGAGCCTGATGAGGGCAAATCGTAGACCTAACCCAGACCTAAGATGCGTTAACCTCTAAAATATTTATCCAGACGAGGTTTCATTGAATGTTTCCGTGTGGTACCACTTTACTACGTGATGCAATCCAGAAAAAGCCCAGGATCTAGCCATGAAGTATGAGAAATATGCGAAAGTATGAGCCTGATGAGGGCAAATCCTAGCCCTAACACACACCTAACATGCGTTAGCCTCTAAAATATTTATCAAGACCTGGTTTAATTGAAAGTTTCAGTGTGGTACCACATTACTACGTGATGCAATCAAGAAAAAGCCCAGGATCTAGCCATCAAGTTTGAGAAATATGCGAAAGAATGTGCCTGATGAGAGCAAATCCCAGACCTAACCTAGACCTAACATGAATTATTCTCTAAAATATTGATCGAAACCAGGTTTAATTGACTGTTTCAGTGTGGTCCCGCGTTACTACGTGATCCAAACCAGAAAAAACCGAGGATCTGTTCAACAAGTATGTGGAAAACGCGAAAGTATGAGTCTGATGAGTGAAAATCCCAGGCCTAACCTAGACCTAACATGCGTTATCCTCAAAAATATTGAGCGAAACCAGGTTTAATGGACTGTTTCAGTGTGGTACCACACTACTTTGTGATCCAAACCAGAAAAAACCCAGGATCTGTTCAACAAGTATGTGAAAAACGCTAAACTGTGAGCCTGATGAGGGCAAATCTTAGACCTAACCCAGACCTAAGATGCGTTAACCTCTAAAATATTTATTCAGTCCAGGTTTCATTGAATGTTTCAGTGTGGTACCACTTTACTACGTGATCCAATCCAGAAATAGCACAGGATCTAGCCATGAAGTATGAGAAATATGCGAAAGTTAAAGCCTGATGAGGGCAAATCCTAGACCTATCCCAGACCTAACTTGCGTTATCCTCTAAAATATTGATCGAAACCAGGTTTAATTGACTGTTTCAGCGTGGTACCACATTACTACGTGATACAATCCAGAAACAGCCCAGGATCTAGCCTTGAGGTATGAGAAATATGCGAAAGTATGAGCCTGATGAGGGCAAATCCTAGACCTAACCCAGACCTAACATGCGTTATCCTCTAAAATATTTATCAAGACCAGGTTTAATTGATTGTTTCAGTGTGGTCCCACATTACTACGTGATCCAAACCAGAAAAAACCCAGGATCTGTTCAACATGTATGAGAAATATGCGAAAGAATGAGCCTGATGAGAGCAAATCCCAGACCTAACATAGACCTAACATGAATTATTCTCTAAAATATTGATCGAAACCAGGTTTAATTGACTGTTTCAGTGTGGTCCCTCATTACTACGTGATCCAAACCAGAAATAACCCAGGATCCGTTCAACAAGTATGTGAAGAATGCGAAAGTATGAGTCTGATGAGGGCAAATCCCAGACATATCCCAGACCAAACTTGCGTTGTCCTCTAAGATATTGATGGAAACCAGGTTTAATTGACTGTTTCAGTGTTGTACTTCATTACTACGTGATGCAATCCAGAAAAAGCCCAGGATCTAGCCATCAAGTATGAGAAATATGCGAAAGAATGAGCCTGATGAGAGCAAATCCCAGACCTAACCTAGACCTAACATGAATAATTCTCTAAAATATTGATCGAAACCAGGTTTAATTGACTGTTTCAGGGTGGTCCCACATTACTACGTGATCCAAACCAGAGAAAACCCAGAATCCGTTCAACAAGTATGTGAAGAATGCGAAAGTATGAGTCCGATGAGTGAAAATCCCAGGCCTAACCTAGACCTAACATGCGTTATCCTCAAAAATATTGATCGAAACCTGGTTTAATCGACTGTTTCAGTGTGGTACCACTTTACTACGTGATCCAATCCAGAAATAGCCCGGGATCTAGCCATGAAGTATGAGAAATATGCGAAAGTAAGAGCCTGATGAGGGCAAATCCTAGACCTATCCCAGACCTAACTTGCGTTATCCTCTAAAATATTGATCGAAACCAGGTTTAATTGACTGTTTCAGCGTGGTACCACATTACTACGTGATCCAATCCAGAAACAGCCCAGGATCTAGCCATGAAGTATGAGAAATATGCGAAACAATGAGCCTGATGAGAGCAAATCCCAGACCTAACCTAGACCTACCATGCGTTATCCTCTAACATATTGAGCGAAACCAGGTTTAATGCACTGTTTCAGTGTGGTACCACACTATTTCGTGATCCAAACCAGAGAAAGCCCAGGATCTGTTCAAGAAGTATGTGAAAAACGCTAAATTGTGAGCCTGATGAGGGCAAATCTTAGACCTAACCCAGACCTAAGATGCGTTATCCTCTAAAATATTTATCCAGACCAGGTTTCATTGAATGTTTCAGTGTGGTACCACTTTACTACGTGATCCAATCCAGAAATAGCCCAGGATCTAGCCATGAAGTATGAGAAATATGCGTAAGTAGGAGCCTGATGAGGGCAAATCCTAGACCTATCCCAGACCTAACTTGCGTTATCCTCTAAAATATTGATCGAAACCAGGTTTAATTGGCTGTTTCAGCGTGGTACCACATTACTACGTGATACAATCCAGAAACAGCCCAGGATCTAGCCATGAAGTATGAGAAATATGCGAAAGTATGAGCCTGATGAGGGCAAATCCCAGGCCTAACCTAGACCTAACATGCGTTATCCTCTAAAATATTGATCGAAACCAGGTTTAGTCGACTGTTTCAGTGTGGTCCCACATTACTACGTGATCCAAACCAGAAAAAACCCAGGATCCGTTCAACAAGTATGTGAAGAATGCGAAAGTATGAGTCTGATGAGGTCAAATCCCAGACCTATCCCAGACTTAACTTGCGTTATCCTCTAAAATATTGATCGAAACCAGGTTTAATCGACTGTTTCAGCGTGGTACCACATTACTACGTGATACAATCCAGAAACAGCCCAGGATCTAGCCATGAAGTATGAGAAATATGCGAAAGTATGAGCCTGATGAGGGCAAATCCCAGGCCTAACCTAGACCTAACATGCGTTGTCCTCTAAAATATTGATGGAAACCAGGTTTAATTGACTGTTTCAGTGTTGTACTTCATTACTACGTGATGCAATCCAGAAAAAGCCCAGGATCTAGCCATCAAGTATGAGAAATATGAGAAAGAATGAGCCTGATGAGAGCAAATCCCAGACCTAACCTAGACCTAACATGAATTATTCTCTAAAATATTGATGGAAACCAGGTTTCATTGACTGTTTCAGTGTGGTACTACATTACTACGTGATGCAATCCAGAAAAAGCCAAGGATCTAGCCATCAAGTATGAGAAATATGCGAAAGAATCAGCCTGATGAGAGCAAATCCCAGACCTAACCTAGACCTAACATGAATTATTCTCTAAAATATTGATCGAAACCAGGTTTAATTGACTGTTTCAGTGTTGTACTACATTACTACGTGATCAAAACCAGAAAAAACCCAGGATCCGTTCAACAAGTATGTGAAAAATGCGAAAGTATGACTCTGATCAGTGAAAATCTCAGGCCTTACCTAGACCTAACTTGCGTTGTCCTCTAAAATATTGATGGAAACCAGGTTTCATTGAATGTTTCAGTGTGGTACCACTTTACTACGTGATCCAATCCAGAAATAGCCCAGGATCTAGCCATGAAGTATGAGAAATATGCGAAAGTAAGGGCCTGATGAGGGCAAATCCTAGACCTATCCCAGACCTAACTTGCGTAATCCTCTAAAATATTGATCGAAACCAGGTTTAATTGACTGTTTCAGCGTGGTACCACATTACTACGTGATCCAATCCAGAAACAGCCCAGGATCTAGCCATGAAGTATGAGAAATACGCGAAAGTATGAGCCTGATGAGGGCAAATCCTAGACCTAACCCAGACCTAACATGCGTTATGCTCTAAAATATTTATCAAGATCAGGTTTAATTGATTGTTTCAGTGTGGTCCCACATTACTACGTGATCCAAACCAGAAAAAACCCAGGATCTGTTCAACATGTATGAGAAATATGCGAAAGAATGAGCCTGATGAGAGCAAATCCCAGACCTAACCTAGACCTAACATGCGTTGTCCTCTAGAATATTGATGGAAACCAGGTTTAGTTGATTGTTTCAGTGTTGTACTTCATTACTACGTGATGCAATCCAGAAAAAGCCCAGGATCTAGCCATCAAGTATGAGAAATATGCGAAAGAATGAACCTGATGAGAGCAAATCCCAGACCTAACCTAGACCTAACATGAATTATTCTCTAAAATATTGATCGAAACCAGGTTTAATTGACTGTTTCAGTGTTGTACTACATTACTACGTGATCAAAACCAGAAAAAACCCAGGATCCGTTTCAACAAGTATGTGAAGAATGCGAAAGTATGAGTCTGATCAGTGAAAATCTCAGGACTTACCTAGACCAAACTTGCGTTGTCCTCTAAAATGTTGATGGAAACCAGGTTTCATTGACTGTTTCAGTGTGGTACTACATTACTACGTGATGCAATCCAGAAAAAGCCCAGGATCTAGCCATCAAGTATGAGAAATAAGCGAAAGAATGAGCCTGATGAGAGCAAATCCCAGACCTAACCTAGACCTAACATGCGTTATCCTCTAAAATATTGAGCGAAACCAGGTTTAATGGACTGTTTCAGTGTGGTACCACACTACTTCGTGATCCAAACCAGAAAAAACCCAGGATCTGTGCAACAAGTATATGAAAAACGCTAAACTGTGAGCCTGATGAGGGCAAATCTTAGACCTAACCCAGACCTAAGATGCGTTATCCTCTAAAATATTTATCCAGACCAGGTTTAATGGACTGTTTCAGTGTGGTACCACACTACTTCGTGATCCAAACCAGAGAAAGCCCAGGATCTGTTCAAGAAGTATGTGAAAAACGCTAAACTGTGAGCCTGATGAGGGCAAATCTTAGACCTAACCCAGACCTAAGATGCGTTATCCTCTAAAATATTTATCCAGACCAGGTTTCATTGAATGTTTCAGTGTGGTACCACTTTACTACCTGATACAATCCAGAAACAGCCCAGGATCTAGCCATGAAGTATGAGAAATATGCGAAAGTATGAGCCTGATGAGGGCAAATCCTAGACCTAACCCAAACCTAACATGCGTTATCCTCTAAAATATTTATCAAGAAAAGGTTTAATTGAATGTTTCAGTGTGGTACCACATTACTACGTGAACCAAACCAGAAAAAACCCAGGATCCGTTCAACAAGTATGTTAAAACTGCGACAGTATGACCCTGATGAGGGCAAATCCCAGGCCTAACATAGACCTAACATGCGTTGTCCTCTAGAATATTGATGGAAACCAGGTTTAATTGACTGTTTTAGTGTTGTACTTCATTACTACGTGATGCAATCCAGAAAAAGCCCAGGATCTAGCCATCAAGTATGAGAAATATGCGAAAGAATGAGCCTGATGAGAGCAAATCCCAGACCTAACCTAGACCTAACATGAATTATTCTCTAAAATATTGATCGAAACCAGGTTTAATTGACTGTTTCAGTGTTGTACTTCATTATTACGTGATGCAATCCAGAAAAAGCCCAGGATCTAGCCATCAAGTATGAGAAATATGCGAAAGAATGAGCCTGATGGGAGCAAATCCCTGACCTAACCTAGACCTAACATGAATTATTCTCTAAAATATTGGTCAAAACCAGGTTTAATTGACTGTTTCAGTGTAGTACCACATTACTACGTGATCCAATCCAGAAATAGCCCAGGATCTAGCCATGAAGTATGAGAAATATGCGAAAGTATGAGCCTGATGAGGACAAATCGTAGACCTAACCCAGACCTAACATGCGTTATCCTCTAAAATATTTATCAAGAAAAGGTTTAATTGAATGTTTCAGTGTGGTACCATATTACTACGTGATCAAAACCAGAAATAGCCCAGGATCTAGCCATGAAGTATGAGAAATATGCGAAAGTATGAGCCTGATGAGAGCAAATCCCAGACCTAACCTAGACCTAACATGAATTATTCTCTAAAATATTGATCGAAACCAGGTTTAATTGACTGTTTCAGTGTTGTACTTCATTATTACGTGATGCAATCCAGAAAAAGCCCAGGATCTAGCCATCAAGTATGTTAAAACTGCGACAGTATGACCCTGATGAGGGCAAATCCCAGGCCTAACATAGACCTAACATGCGTTGTCCTCTAAAATATTGATCGAAACCAGGTTTACTTGACTGCTTCAGTGTGGTACCACATTACTACGTGAACCAAACCAGAAAAAACCCAGGATCCGTTCAACAAGTATGTTAAAACTGCGACAGTATGACCCTGATGAGGGCAAATCCCAGGCCTAACCTAGACCTAACATGCGTTGTCCTCTAGAATATTGATGGAAACCAGGTTTAATTGACTGTTTCAGTGTTGTACTTCATTACTACGTGATGCAATCCAGAAAAAGCCCAGGATCTAGCCATCAAGTATGAGAAATATGCGAAAGAATGAGCCTGATGAGAGCAAATCCCAGACCTAACCTAGACCTAACATGAATTATTCTCTAAAATATTGATCGAAACCAGGTTTAATTGACTGTTTCAGTGTTGTACTTCATTATTACGTGATGCAATCCAGAAAAAGCCCAGGATCTAGCCATCAAGTATGAGAAATATGCGAAAGAATGAGCCTGATGGGAGCAAATCCCTGACCTAACCTGGACCTAACATGAATTATTCTCTAAAATATTGGTCAAAACCAGGTTTAATTGACTGTTTCAGTGTAGTACCACATTACTACGTGATCCAATCCGGAAGTAGCCCAGGATCTAGCCATGAAGTATGAGAAATATGCGAAAGTATGAGCCTGATGAGGACAAATCGTAGACCTAACCCAGACCTAACATGCGTTATTCTCTTAAATATTTATCAAGACCAGGTTTAATTGAATGATTCAGTGTGGTACCATATTACTACGTGATCAAAACCAGAGAAAACCCAGGATCCGTTCAACAAGTATGTGAAGAATGCGAAAGTATGAGTCTGATCAGTGAAAATCTCGGGCCTCACCTAGACCTAACTTGCGTTGTCCTCTAAAATATTGATGGAAACCAGGTTTCATTGACTGTTTCAGTGTGGTACTACATTACTACGTGATGCAATCCAGAAAAAGCCCAGGATCTAGCCATCAAGTATGAGAAATATGCGAAACAATGAGCCTGATGAGAGCAAATCCCAGACCTAACCTAGACCTACCATGCGTTATCCTCTAACATATTGAGCGAAACCAGGTTTAATGCACTGTTTCAGTGTGGTACCACACTATTTCGTGATCCAAACCAGAGAAAGCCCAGGATCTGTTCATGAAGTATGTGAATAACGCTAAATTGTGAGCCTGATGAGGGCAAATCTTAGACCTAACCCAGACCTAAGATGCGTTATCCTCTAAAATATTTATCCAGACCAGGTTTCATTGAATGTTTCAGTGTGGTACCACTTTACTCCGTGATCGAATCCAGAAATTGCCCAGGATCTAGCCATGAAGTATGAGAAATATGCGAAAGTAGGAGCCTGATGAGGGCAAATCCTAGACCTATCCCAGGCCTAACTTGCGTTGTCCTCTAAAATATTGATCGAAACCAGGTTTTCTTGACTGCTTCAGTGTGGTCCCACATTACTACGTGATCCAAACCAGAAAAAACCCAGGTTCCGTTCAACAAGTATGTGAAGAATGCGAAAGTTTGAGTCTGATGAGGGAAAATCCCAGGCCTAACCTAGACCTAACATGCGTTATCCTCTAAAATATTGATCGAAACCAGGTTTAGTCGACAGTTTCAGTGTGGTCCCACATTACTACGTGATCCAAACCAGAAAAAACCCAGGATCCGTTCAACAAGTATGTGAAGAATGCGAAAGTATGAGTCTGATGAGGTCAAATCCCAGACCTATCCCAGACTTAACTTGCGTTATCCTCTAAAATATTGATCGAAACCAGGATTAATGGACTGTTTCAGCGTGGTACCACATTACTACGTGATACAATCCAGAAACAGCCCAGGATCTAGCCATGAAGTATGAGAAATATGCGAAAGTATGAGCCTGATGAGGGCAAATCCTAGCCTAACCCAGACCTAACATGCGTTAGCCTCTAAAATATTTATCAAGACCTGGTTTAATTGAAAGTTTCAGTGTGGTACCACATTACTACGTGATGCAATCCAGAAAAAGCCCAGGATCTAGCCATCAAATTTGAGAAATATGCGAAAGAATGTGCCTGATGAGAGCAAATCCCAGACCTAACCTAGACCTAACATGAATTATTCTCTAAAATATTGATCGAAACCAGGTTTAATTGACTGTTTCAGTGTGGTCCCACGTTACTACGTGATCCAAACCAGAAAAAACCCAGGTTCCGTTCAACAAGTATGTGAAGAATGCGAAAGTATGAGTCTGATGAGTGAAAATTCCATGCCTAACCTAGACCTAACTTGCGTTGTCCTCTAAAATATTGATGGAAACCAGGTTTCATTGAATGTTTCAGTGTGGTACCACTTTACTACGTGATCCAATCCAGAAATAGCCCAGGATCTAGCCATGAAGTATGAGAAATATGCGAAAGTAAGGGCCTGATGAGGGCAAATCCTAGACCTATCCCAGACCTAACTTGCGTAATCCTCTAAAATATTGATCGAAACCAGGTTTAATTGACTGTTTCAGCGTGGTACCACAATACTACGTGATCCAATCCAGAAACAGCCCAGGATCTAGCCATGAAGTATGAGAAATACGCGAAAGTATGTGCCTGATGAGGGCAAATCCTAGACCTAACCCAGACCTAACATGCGTTATGCTCTAAAATATTTATCAAGATCAGGTTTAATTGATTGTTTCAGTGTGGTCCCACATTACTACGTGATCCAAACCAGAAAAAACCCAGGATCTGTTCAACATGTATGAGAAATATGCGAAAGAATGAGCCTGATGAGAGCAAATCCCAGACCTAACCTAGACCTAACATGCGTTGTCCTCTAGAATATTGATGGAAACCAGGTTTAGTTGATTGTTTCAGTGTTGTACTTCATTACTACGTGATGCAATCCAGAAAAAGCCCAGGATCTAGCCATCAAGTATGAGAAATATGCGAAAGAATGAACCTGATGAGAGCAAATCCCAGACCTAACCTAGACCTAACATGAATTATTCTCTAAAATATTGATCGAAACCAGGTTTAATTGAGTGTTTCAGTGTTGTACTACATTACTACGTGATCAAAACCAGAAAAAACCCAGGATCCGTTCAACAAGTATGTGAAGACTGCGAAAGTATGAGTCTGATCAGTGAAAATCTCAGGCCTTTCCTAGACCTAACTTGCGTTGTCCTCTAAAATATTGATGGAAACCAGGTTTCATTGACTGTTTCAGTGTGGTACTACATTACTACGTGATGCAATCCAGAAAAAGCCCAGGATCTAGCCATCAAGTATGAGAAATAAGCGAAAGAATGAGCCTGATGAGAGCAAATCCCAGACCTAACCTAGACCTAACATGCGTTATCCTCTAAAATATTGAGCGAAACCAGGTTTAATGGACTGTTTCAGTGTGGTACCACACTACTTCGTGATCCAAACCAGAAAAAACCCAGGATCTGTTCAACAAGTATGTGAAAAACGCTAAACTGTGAGCCTGATGAGGGCAAATCTTAGACCTAACCCAGACCTAAGATGCGTTATCCTCTAAAATATTTATCCAGACCAGGTTTAATGGACTGTTTCAGTGTGGTACCACACTACTTCGTGATCCAAACCAGAGAAAGCCCAGGATCTGTTCAAGAAGTATGTGAAAAACGCTAAACTGTGAGCCTGATGAGGGCAAATCTTAGACCTAACCCAGACCTAAGATGCGTTATCCTCTAAAATATTTATCCAGACCAGGTTTCATTGAATGTTTCAGTGTGGTACCACTTTACTACCTGATACAATCCAGAAACAGCCCAGAATCTAGCCATGAAGTATGAGAAATATGCGAAAGTAGGAGCCTGATGAGGGCAAATCCTAGACCTATCCCAGACCTAACTTGCGTTGTCCTCTAAAATATTGATCGAAACCAGGTTTACTTGACTGCTTCAGTGTGGTACCACATTACTACGTGAACCGAACCAGAAAAAACCCAGGATCCGTTCAACAAGTATGTTAAAACTGCGACAGTATCACCCTGATGAGGGCAAATCCCAGGCCTAACCTAGACCTAACATGCGTTGTCCTCTAGAATATTGATGGAAACCAGGTTTAATTGACTGTTTCATTGTTGTACTTCATTACTACGTGATGCAATCCAGAAAAAGCCCAGGATCTAGCCATCAAGTATGAGAAATATGCGAAAGAATGAGACTGATGAGAGCAAATCCCAGACCTAACCTAGACCTAACATGAATTATTCTCTAAAATATTGATCGAAACCAGGTTTAATTGACTGTTTCAGTGTTGTACTTCATTATTACGTGATGCAATCCAGAAAAAGCCCAGGATCTAGCCATCAAGTATGAGAAATATGCGAAAGAATGAGCCTGATGGGAGCAAATCCCTGACCTAACCTAGACCTAACATGAATTATTCTCTAAAATATTGGTCAAAACCAGGTTTAATTGACTGTTTCAGTGTAGTACCACATTACTACGTGATCCAATCCGGAAGTAGCCCAGGATCTAGCCATGAAGTATGAGAAATATGCGAAAGTATGAGCCTGATGAGGACAAATCGTAGACCTAACCCAGACCTAACATGCGTTATTCTCTTAAATATTTATCAAGACCAGGTTTAATTGAATGATTCAGTGTGGTACCATATTACTACGTGATCAAAACCAGAGAAAACCCAGGATCCGTTCAACAAGTATGTGAAGAATGCGAAAGTATGAGTCTGATCAGTGAAAATCTCGGGCCTCACCTAGACCTAACTTGCGTTGTCCTCTAAAATATTGATGGAAACCAGGTTTCATTGACTGTTTCAGTGTGGTACTACATTACTACGTGATGCAATCCAGAAAAAGCCCAGGATCTAGCCATCAAGTATGAGAAATATGCGAAACAATGAGCCTGATGAGAGCAAATCCCAGACCTAACCTAGACCTACCATGCGTTATCCTCTAACATATTGAGCGAAACCAGGTTTAATGCACTGTTTCAGTGTGGTACCACACTATTTCGTGATCCAAACCAGAGAAAGCCCAGGATCTGTTCAAGAAGTATGTGAAAAACTCTAAATTGTGAGCCTGATGAGGGCAAATCTTAGACCTAACCCAGACCTAAGATGCGTTATCCTCTAAAATATTTATCCAGACCAGGTTTCATTGAATGTTTCAGTGTGGTACCACTTTACTCCGTGATCCAATCCAGAAATAGCCCAGGATCTAGCCATGAAGTATGAGAAATATGCGAAAGTAGGAGCCTGATGAGGGCAAATCCTAGACCTATCCCAGGCCTAACTTGCGTTGTCCTCTAAAATATTGATCGAAACCAGGTTTACTTGACTGCTTCAGTGTGGTCCCACATTACTACGTGATCCAAACCAGAAAAAACACAGGTTCCGTTCAACAAGTATGTGAAGAATGCGAAAGTTTGAGTCTGATGAGGGAAAATCCCAGGCCTAACCTAGACCTAACATGCGTTATCCTCTAAAATATTGATCGAAACCAGGTTTAGTCGACAGTTTCAGTGTGGTCCCACATTACTACGTGATCCAAACCAGAAAAAACCCAGGATCCGTTCAACAAGTATGTGAAGAATGCGAAAGTATGAGTCTGATGAGGTCAAATCCCAGACCTATCCCAGTCTTAACTTGCGTTATCCTCTAAAATATTGATCGAAACCAGGTTTAATCGACTGTTTCAGCGTGGTACCACATTACTACGTCATACAATCCAGAAACAGCCCAGGATCTAGCCATGAAGTATGAGAAATATGCGAAAGTATGAGCCTGATGAGGGCAAATCCTAGCCCTAACCCAGACCTAACATGCGTTAGCCTCTAAAATATTTATCAAGACCTGGTTTAATTGAAAGTTTCAGTGTGGTACCACATTACTACGTGATGCAATCCAGAAAAAGCCCAGGATCTAGCCATCAAATTTGAGAAATATGCGAAAGAATGTGCCTGATGAGAGCAAATCCCAGACCTAACCTAGACCTAACATGAATTATTCTCTAAAATATTGATCGAAACCAGGTTTAATTGACTGTTTCAGTGTGGTCCCACGTTACTACGTGATCCAAACCAGAAAAAACCCAGGTTCCGTTCAACAAGTATGTGAAGAATGCGAAAGTATGAGTCTGATGAGTGAAAATCCCATGCCTAACCTAGACCTAACATGCGTTATCCTCAAAAATATTGAGCGAAACCAGATTTAATGGACTGTTTCAGTGTGGTACCACACTACGTCGTGATCCAAACCAGAAAAAACCCAGGATCTGTTCAACAAGTATGTGAAAAACGCTAAACTGTGAGCCTGATGAGGGCAAATCTTGGACCTAACCCAGACCTAAGATGCGTTAACCTCTAAAATATTTATCCAGACGAGGTTTCATTGAATGTTTCCGTGTGGTACCACTTTACTACGTGATGCAATCCAGAAAAAGCCCAGGATCTAGCCATGAAGTATGAGAAATATGCGAAAGTATGAGCCTGATGAGGGCAAATCCTAGCCCTAACCCAGACCTAACATGCGTTAGCCTCTAAAATATTTATCAAGAACTGGTTTAATTGAAAGTTACAGTGTGGTACCACATTACTACGTGATGCAATCCAGAAAAAGCCCAGGATCTAGCCATCAAATTTGAGAAATATGCGAAAGAATGTGCCTGATGAGAGCAAATCCCAGACCTAACCTAGACCTAACATGAATTATTCTCTAAAATATTGATCAAGACCAGGTGTAATTGATTGTTTCAGTGTGGTCCCACATTACTACGTGATCCAAACCAGAAAAAACCCAGGATCTGTTCAACATGTATGAGAAATATGCGAAAGAATGAGCCTGATGAGAGCAAATCCCAGACCTAACATAGACCTAACATGAATTATTCTCTAAAATATTGAGCGAAACCAGGTTTACTGGACTGTTTCAGTGTGGTACCACATTACTTCGTGATCCAAACCAGAAAAAGCCAGGATCTGTTCAACAAGTATGTGAAAAACGCTAAAGTGTGAGCCTGATGAGGGCAAATCGTAGACCTAACCCAGACCTAAGATGCGTTAACCTCTAAAATATTTATCCAGACGAGGTTTCATTGAATGTTTCCGTGTGGTACCACTTTACTACGTGATGCAATCCAGAAAAAGCCCAGGATCTAGCCATGAAGTATGAGAAATATGCGAAAGTATGAGCCTGATGAGGGCAAATCCTAGCCCTAACCCAGACCTAACATGCGTTAGCCTCTAAAATATTTATCAAGACCTGGTTTAATTGAAAGTTTCAGTGTGGTACCACATTACTACGTGATGCAATCCAGAAAAAGCCCAGGATCTAGCCATCAAATTTGAGAAATATGCGAAAGAATGTGCCTGATGAGAGCAAATCCCAGTCCTAACCTAGACCTAACATGAATTATTCTCTAAAATATTGATCGAAACCAGGTTTAATTGCCTGTTTCAGTGTGGTCCCACGTTACTACGTGATCCAAACCAGAAAAAACCCAGGTTCCGTTCAACAAGTATGCGAAGAATGCGAAAGTATGAGTCTGATGAGTGAAAATCCCATGCCTAACCTAGACCTAACATGAATTATTCTCTAAAATATTGATCGAAACCAGGTTTAATTGACTGTTTCAGTGTGGTCCCTCATTACTACGTCATCCAAACCAGAAATAACCCAGGATCCGTTCAACAAGTATGTGAAGAATGCGAAAATATGAGTCTGATGAGTGAAAATCCCAGGACTAACCTAGACCTAACATGCGTTATCCTCTAAAATATTGATCCAAACCAGGTTTAATGGACTGTTTCAGCGTGGTACCACACTACTACGTGATCCAAACCAGAAAAAACCCAGGATCTGTTCAACAAGTATGTGAAAAACGCGAAAGTATAAGCCTGATGAGGGCAAATCCCAGACATATCCCAGACCAAACTTGCGTTGTCCTCTAAGATATTGATGGAAACCAGGTTTAATTGACTGTTTCAGTGTTGTACTTCATTCCTACGTGATGCAATCCAGAAAAAGCCCAGGATCTAGCCATCAAGTATGAGAAATATGCGAAAGAATGAGCCTGATGAGAGCAAATCCCAGACCTAACCTAGACCTAACATGAATAATTCTCTAAAATATTTATCGAAACCAGGTTTAATTGACTGTTTCAGTGTGGTGCCACATTACTACGTGATCCAAACCAGAGAAAACCCAGGATCCGTTCAACAAGTATGTGAAGCATGCGAAAGTATGAGTCCGATGAGTGAAAATCCCAGGCCTAACCTAGACCTAACATGCGTTATCCTCAAAAATATTGATCGAAACCTGGTTTAATCGACTGTTTCAGTGTGGTACCACATTACTATGTGATCCAGACCAGAAAATAGCCCAGGATCTGTTCAACAAGTATGTGAAAAACGCGAAAGTATGAGTCTGATGAGGTCAAATCCCAGACCTATCCCAGACTTAACTTGTGTTATCCTCTAAAATATTGATCGAAACAAGGTTTAATCGACTGTTTCAGCGTGGTACCACATTACTACGTGATACAATCCAGAAACAGCCCAGGATCTAGCCATGAAGGATGTGAAATATGCGAAAGTATGAGCCTGATGAGGGCAAATCCCAGACCTATCCCAGACTTAACTTGCGTTATCCTCTAAGATATTGATCGAAACCAGGTTTAATCGACTGTTTCAGCGTGGTACCACATTACTACGTGATCCCAACCAGAAAATAACCCAGGATCTGTTCAACGAGTATGTGAAGTGTGCGAAAGTATGAGTCTGATGAGGTCAAATCCCAGACCTATCCCAGACCTAACTTGCGTTATCCTCTAAAATATTGATCGAAACCAGGTTTAATTGACCGTTTCAGTGTGGTACCACATTACTACGTGATCCAAACCAGAAAATACCCAGGATCAGTTCAACAAGTATGTGAAGAATGCGAAAGTATGAGTCTGATGAGTGAAAATCCCAGGCCTAACCTAGACCTAACATGCGTTATCCTCAAAAATATTGATCGAAACCTGGTTTAATCGACTGTTTCAGTGTGGTACCACTTTACTACGTGATCCAATCCAGAAATAGCCCGGGATCTAGCCATGAAGTATGAGAAATATGCGAAAGTAAGAGCCTGATGAGGGCAAATCCTAGACCTATCCCAGACCTAACTTGCGTTATCCTCTAAAATATTGATCGAAACCAGGTTTAATTGACTGTTTCAGCGTGGTACCACATCACTACGTGATCCAATCCAGAAACAGCCCAGGATCTAGCCATGAAGTATGAGAAATATGCGAAAGTATGAGCCTGATGAGGGCAAATCCTAGACCTAACCCAGACCTAGCATGCGTTATCCTCTAAAATATTTATCAAGATCAGGTTTAATTGATTGTTTCAGTGTGGTCCCACATTACTACGTGATGCAAACCAGAAAAAACCCACGATCTGTTCAACATGTATGAGAAATATGGGAAGGAATGAGCCTGATGAGAGCAAATCCCAGACCTAACTTAGACCTAACATGCGTTGTCCTCTAGAATATTGATGGAAACCAGGTTTAATTGACTGTTTCAGTGTTGTACTTCATTACTACGTGATGCAATCCAGAAAAAGCCCAGGATCTGTTCAACAAGTATGTAAAAAACGCGAAGGTATGAGTCTGATGACGTCAAATCCCAGACCTATCCCAGAATTAACTTGCGTTATCCTCTAAAATATTGATCGAAACCAGGTTTAATCGACTGTTTCAGCGTGGTGCCACATTACTACGTGATACAATCCAGAAACAGCCCAGGATCTAGCCATGAAGTATGAGAAATATGCGAAAGTATGAGCCTGGTGAGGGCAAATCCTAGACCTAACCCAAATCTAACATGCGTTATCCTCTAAAATATTTATCAAGACCAGGTTTAATTGAATGTTTCAGTGTGGTAACACATTACTACGTGAACCAAACCAGAAAAGACCCAGGATCCGTTCAACAAGTATGTTAAAACTGCGACAGTATGACCCTGATGAGGGCAAATCCCAGGCCTAACCTAGACCTAACATGCGTTGTCCTCTAGAATATTGATGGAAACCAGGTTTAATTGACTGCTTCAGTGTTGTACTTCATTACTACGTGATGCAATCCAGAAAAAGCCCAGGATCTAGCCATCAAGTATGAGAAATATGCGAAAGAATGAGCCCGATGTGAGCAAATCCCAGACCTAATCTAGACCTAACATGAATTATTCTCTAAAATATTGATCAAAACCAGGTTTATTTGACTGTTTCAGTGTGGTACCACATTACTACGTGATCCAATCCAGAAATAGCCCAGGATCTAGCCATGAAGTATGAGAAATATGCGAAAGTATGAGCCTGATGAGGGCAAATCCTAGACCTAACCCAAACCTAACATGCGTTATCCTCTAAGATATTGATCCAAACCAGGTTTAATGGACTGTTTCAGCGTGGTACCACACTACTACGTGATCCAAACCAGAAAAAACCCAGGATCTGTTCAACAAGTATGTGAAAAACGCGAAAGTATAAGCCTGATGAGGGCAAATCCCAGACTTATCCCAGACCAAACTTGCGTTGTCCTCTAAGATATTGATGGAAACCAGGTTTAATTGACTGTTTCAGTGTTGTACTTCATTACTACGTGATGCAATCCAGAAAAAGCCCAGGATCTAGCCATCAAGTATGAGAAATATGCGAAAGAATGAGCCTGATGAGAGCAAATCCCAGACCTAACCTAGACCTAACATGAATAATTCTCTAAAATATTGATCGAAACAAGGTTTAATTGACTGTTTCAGTGTGGTCCCACATTACTACGTGATCCAAACCAGAGAAAACCCAGGATCCGTTCAACAAGTATGTGAAGAATGCGAAAGTATGAGTCCGATGAGTGAAAATCCCAGGCCTAACCTAGACCTAACATGCGTTATCCTCAAAAATATTGATCGAAACCTGGTTTAATCGACTGTTTCAGTGTGGTACCACTTTACTACGTGATCCAATCCAGAAATAGCCCGGGATCTAGCCATGAAGTATGAGAAATATGCGAAAGTAAGAGCCTGATGAGGGCAAATCCTAGACCTATCCCAGACCTAACTTGCGTTATCCTCTAAAATATTGATCGAAACCAGGTTTAATTGACTGTTTCAGCGTGGTACCACATTACTACGTGATCCAATCCAGAAACAGCCCAGGATCTAGCCATGAAGTATGAGAAATATGCGAAAGTATGAGCCTGATGAGGGCAAATCCTAGACCTAACCCAGACCTAACATGCGTTATCCTCTAAAATATTTATCAAGATCAGGTTTAATTGATTGTTTCAGTGTGGTCACACATTACTACGTGATGCAAACCAGAAAAAACCCACGATCTGTTCAACATGTATGAGAAATATGGGAAGGAATGAGCCTGATGAGAGCAAATCCCAGACCTAACTTAGACCTAACATGAATTATTCTCTAAAATATTGATCGAAACCAGGTTTACTTGACTGTTTCAGTGTGGTCCCACATTACTACGTGAACCAAACCAGAAAAAACCCAGGATCTGTTCAACAAGTATGTAAAAAACGCGAAAGTATGAGTCTGATGATGTCAAATCCCAGACCTATCCCAGACTTAACTTGCGTTATCCTCTAAAATATTGATCGAAACCAGGTTTAATCGACTGTTTCAGCGTGGTGCCACATTACTACGTGATACAATCCAGAAACAGCCCAGGATCTAGCAATGAAGTATGAGAAATATGCGAAAGTATGAGCCTGGTGAGGGCAAATCCTAGACCTAACCCAAACCTAACATGCGTTATCCTCTAAAATATTTATCAAGACCAGGTTTAATTGAATGTTTCAGTGTGGTAACACATTACTACGTGAACCAAACCAGAAAAAACCCAGGATCCGTTCAACAAGTATGTTAAAACTGCGACAGTATGACCCTGATGAGGGCAAATCCCAGGCCTAACCTAGACCTAACATGCGTTGTCCTCTACAATATTGATGGAAACCAGGTTTAATTGACTGTTTCAGTGTTGTACTTCATTACTACGTGATGCAATCCAGAAAAAGCCCAGGATCTAGCCATCAAGTATGAGAAATATGCGAAAGAATGAGCCTGATGTGAGCAAATCCCAGACCTAACCTAGACCTAACATGAATTATTCTCTAAAATATTGATCAAAACCAGGTTTATTTGACTGTTTCAGTGTGGTACCACATTACTACGTGATCCAAACCAGAAATAGCCCAGGATCTAGCCATGAAGTATGAGAAATATGCGAAAGTATGAGCCTGATGAGGGCAAATCCTAGACCTAACCCAAACCTAACATGCGTTATCCTCTAAAATATTTATCAAGACCAGGTCTAATTGAATGTTTCAGTGCGGTACCACATTACTACGTGAACCAAACCAGAAAAAACCCAGGATCCGTTCAACAAGTATGTTAAAACTGCGACAGTATGACCCTGATGAGGGCAAATCCCAGGCCTAACCTAGTCCTAACATGCGTTGTCCTCTAGAATATTGATGGAAACCAGGTTTAATTGACTGTTTCAGTGTTGTACTTCATTACTACGTGATGCAATCCAGAAAAAGCCCAGGATCTAGCCATCAAGTATGAGAAATATGCGAAAGAATGAGCATGATGTGAGCAAATCCCAGACCTAACCTAGACCTAACATGAATTATTCTCTAAAATATTGATCAAAACCAGGTTTATTTGACTGTTTCAGTGTGGTCCCACATTACTACGTGATCCAAACCCGAAAAAACCCAGGTTCCGTTCAACAAGTATGTGAAGAATGCGAAAGTATGAGTCTGATGAGGGAAAATCCCAGGCCTAACCTAGACCTAACATGCGTTATCCTCTAAAATATTGATCGAAACCAGGTTTAATCGACAGTTTCAGCGTGGTACCACATTACTACGTGATACAATCCAGAAACAGCCCAGGATCTAGCCATGAAGTATGAGAAATATGCGAAAGTATGAGCCTGATGAGGGCAAATCCTAGACCTAACCCAAACCTAACATGCGTTATCCTCTAAAATATTTATCAAGACCAGGTTTAATTGAATGTTTCAGTGTGGTACCACATTACTACGTGAACCAAACCAGAAAAAACCCAGGATCCGTTCAACAAGTATGTTAAAACTGCGACAGTATGACCCTGATGAGGGCAAATCCCAGGCCAAACCTAGACCTAACATGCGTTGTCCTCTAAAATATTGATGGAAACCAGGTTTAATTGACAGTTTCAGTGTTGTACTTCATTACTACGTGATGCAATCCAGAAAAAGCCCAGGATCTAGCCATCAAGTATGAGAAATATGCGAAAGAATGAGCCTGATGAGAGCAAATCCCAGACCTAACCTAGACCTAACATGCGTTATCCTCTATAATATTTATCAAGATCAGGTTTAATTGATTGTTTCAGTGTGGTCCCAAATTACTACGTGATCCAAACCAGAAAAAACCCAGGATCCGTTCAACAAGTATGTGAAGAATGCGAAAGTAAGAGCCTGATGATGGCAAATCCTAGACCTATCCCAGACCTAACTTGCGTTATCCTCTAAAATATTGATCGAAACCAGGTTTAATTGACTGTTTCAGCGTGGTACCACATTACTACGTGATCCAATCCAGAAACAGCCCAGGATCTAGCCATGAAGTATGAGAAATATGCGAAAGTATGAGCCTGATGAGGGCAAATCCTAGACCTAACCCAGACCTAACATGCGTTATCCTCTAAAATATTTATCAAGATCAGGTTTAATTGATTGTTTCAGTGTGGTCCCACATTACTACGTGATGCAAACCAGAAAAAACCCACGATCTGTGCAACATGTATGAGAAATATGCGAAAGAATGAGCCTGATGAGAGCAAATCCCAGACCTAACCTAGACCTAACATGCGTTGTCCTCTAGAATATTGATGGAAACCAGGTTTAGTTGACTGTTTCAGTGTTGTACTTCATTACTACGTGATGCAATCCACAAAAAGCCCAGGATCTAGCCATCAAGTATGAGAAATATGCGAAAGAATGAACCTGATGAGAGCAAATCCCAGACCTGACCTAGACCTAGCATGAATTATTCTCTAAAATATTGAGCGAAACCAGGTATAATGGACTGTTTCAGTGTGGTACCACACTACTTCGTGATCCAAACCAGAAAAAACCCAGGTTCTGTTCAACAAGTATGTGAAAAACGCTAAACTGTGAGCCTGATGAGGGCAAATCTTAGACCTAACCCAGACCTAAGATGCGTTATTCTCTAAAATATTTATCCAGACCAGGTTTAATGGACTGTTTCAGTGTGGTACCACACTACTTCGTGATCCAAACCAGAGAAAGCCCAGGATCTGTTCAAGAAGTATGTGAAAAACGCTAAACTGTGGGCCTGATGAGGGCAAATCTTAGACCTAACCCAGACCTAAGATGCGTTATCCTCTAAAATATTGATCGAAACCAGGTTTAATCGACTGTTTCAGCGTGGTACCACATTACTACGTGATACAATCCAGAAACAGCCCAGGATCTAGCCATGAAGTATGAGAAATATCCGAAAGTTTGAGCCTGATGAGGGCAAATCCTAGACCAAACCCAAACCTAACATGCGTTATCCTCTAAAATATTTATCAAGACCAGGTTTAATTGAATGTTTCAGTGTGGTACCACATTACTACGTGAAACAAACCAGAAAAAACCCAGGATCCGTTCAACAAGTATGTTAAAACTGCGACAGTATGACCCTGATGAGGGCAAATCCCAGGCCTAACCTAGACCTAACATGCGTTGTCCTCTAGAATATTGATGGAAACCAGGTTTAATTGACTGTTTCAGTGTTGTACTTCATTACTACGTGATGCAATCCAGAAAAAGCCCAGGATCTAGCCATCAAGTATGAGAAATATGCGAAAGAATGAGCCTGATGAGAGCAAATCCCAGACCTAACCTAGACCTAACATGAATTATTCTGTAAAATATTGGTCAAAACCAGGTTTAATTGACTGTTTCAGTGTAGTACCACATTACTACGTGATCCAATCCAGAAATAGCCCAGGATCTAGCCATGAAGTATGAGAAATATGCGAAAGTATGAGCCTGATGAGGACAAATCGTAGACCTAACCCAGACCTAACATGCGTTATTCTCTAAAATATTTATCAAGACCAGGTTTAATTGAATGTTTCAGTGTGGTACCATATTACTACGTGATCAAAACCAGAAAAAACCCAGGATCCGTTCAACAAGTATGTGAAGAATGCGAAAGTATGAGTCTGATGAGGTCAAATCCCAGACCTATCCCAGACTTAACTTGCGTTATCCTCTAAAATATTGATCGAAGCCAGGTTTAATGGACTGTTTCAGTGTGGTACCACACTACTTCGTGATCCAAACCAGAAAAAACCCAGGATCTGTTAAACAAGTATGTGAAAAACGCGAAACTGTGAGCCTGATGAGGGCAAATCTTAGACCTAACCCAGACCTAAGATGCGTTACCCTCTAAAATATTTATCCAGACCAGATTTCATTGAATGTTTCAGTGTGGTACCACATTACTACGTGATCCAATCCAGAAAATAACCCAGGATCTGTTCAAGGAGTATGTGAAGTGTTGCGAAAGTATGAGTCTGATGAGGTCAAATCCCAGACCTATCCCAGACCTAACATGCGTTATCCTCTAAAATATTGATCGAGACCAGGTTTAATTGACTGTTTCAGCGTGGTACCACATTACTACGTGATACAATCCAGAAAGAGCCCAGGATCTAGCCATGAAGTATGAGAAATATGCGAAAGTATGAGCCTGATGAGAGCAAATCCTAGACTTAACCCAGACCTAACATGCGTTATCCTCTAAAATATTTATCAAGATCAGGATTAATTGATTGTTTCAGTGTGGTCCCACATTACTACGTGATCCAAACCAGAAAAAACCCAGGTTCCGTTCAACAAGTATGTGAAGAATGCGAAAGTTTGAGTCTGATGAGGGAAAATCCCAGGCCTAACCTAGACCTAACATGCGTTATCCTCTAAAATATTGATCGAAACCAGGTTAAGTCGACTGTTTCAGTGTGGTCCCACATTACTACGTGATCCAAACCAGAAAAAACCCAGGATCCGTTCAACAAGTATGTGAAGAATGCGAAAGTATGAGTCTGATGAGGTCAAATCCCAGACCTATCCCAGACTTAACTTGCGTTATCCTCTGAAATATTGATCGAAACCAGGTTTAATCGACTGTTTCAGCGTGGTACCACATTACTACGTGATACAATCCAGAAACAGCCCAGGATCTAGCCATGAAGTATGAGAAATATGCGAAAGTATGAGCCTGATGAGGGCAAATCCTAGACCTAACCCAAACCTAACATGCGTTATCCTCTAAAATATTTATCAAGACCAGGTTTAATTGAATGTTTCAGTGTGGTACCACATTACTACGTGAACCAAACCAGAAAAAGCCCAGGATCCGTTCAACAAGTATGTTAAAACTGCGACAGTATGACCCTGATGAGGGCAAATCCCAGGCCTAACCTAGACCTAACATGCGTTGTCCTCTAAAATATTGATGGAAACCAGGTTTAATTGAATGTTTCAGTGTGGTACCACATTACTACGTGATACAATCCAGAAACAGCCCAGGATCCGTTCAACAAGTATGTGAAGAATGCGATAGTATGAGTCTGATGGGTGAAAATCCCAGACCTAACCTAGACCTAACATGCGTTATCCTCTAAAATATTGATCCAAACCAGGTTTAATGGACTGTTTCAGCGTGGTACCACACTACTACGTGATCCAAACCAGAAAAAACCCAGGATCTGTTCAACAAGTGTGTGAAAAACGCGAAAGTATGAGCCTGATGAGGGCAAATCCCAGACATATCCCAGACCTAACTTGCGTTGTCCTCTAAGATATTGATGGAAACCAGGTTTAATTGACTGTTTCAGTGTTGTACTTCATTACTACGTGATGCAATCCAGAAAAAGCCCAGGAGCTAGCCATCAAGTATGAGAAATATGCGAAAGAATGAGCCTGATGAGAGCAAATCCCAGGCCTAACCTAGACCTAACATGAATTATTCTCTAAAATATTGATCGAAACCAGGTTTAATTGACTGTTTCAGTGTGGTCCCACATTACTACGTGATCCAAACGAGAAAAAACCCAGGATCCGTTCAACAAGTATGTGAAGAATGCGAAAGTATGAGTCTGATCAGGTCAAATCCCAGGCCTAACCTAGACCTAACATGCGTTATCCTCACAAATATTGATCGAAACCTGGTTTAATCGACTGTTTCAGTGCGGTACCACATTACTATGTGATCCAAACCAGAAAAAACCCAGGATCCGTTCAACAAGTTTGTGAAGAATGCGAAAGTATGAGTCTGATGGGTGAAAATCCCAGGCCTAACCTAGACCTAACATGCGTTATCCTCTAAAATATTGATCGAAACCAGGTTTAATCGACTGTTTCAGTGTGGTACCACATTACTACGTGATCCAAACCAGAAAAAACCCAGGATCTAGCCATCAAGTATGTGAAGAATGCGAAAGTATGAGCCTGATGAGGTCAAATCCCAGGCCTAACCTAGACCTAACATGCGTTATCCTCAAAAATATTGATCGAAACCTGGTTTAATCGACTGTTTCAGTGCGGTACCACATTACTATGTGATCCAAACCAGAAAATAACCCAGGATCTGTTCAACGAGTGTGTGAAGTGTGCGAAAGTATGAGTCTGATGAGGTCAAATCCCAGACCATTCCCAGACTTAACTTGCGTTATCCTCTAAAATATTGATCGAAACCAGGTTTAATCGACTGTTTCAGTGTGGTACCACATTACTACGTGATCCAAACCAGAAAAAACCCAGGATCTAGCCATCAAGTATGTGAAAAATGCGAAAGTATGAGTCCGATCAGTGAAAATCTCAGGCCTTACCTAGACCAGCATGCGTTGTCCTCTAAAATATTGATGGAAACCAGGTTTCATTGTCTGTTTCAGTGTGGTGCTACATTACTACGTGATGCAATCCAGAAAAAGCCCAGGATCTAGCCATCAAGTATGAGAAATATGCGAAAGAATGAGCCTGATGAGAGCAAATCCCAGACCTAACCTAGACCTAACATGCTTTATCCTCTAAAATATTGATGGAAACCAGGTTTCATTGACTGTTTCAGTGTGGTACCATACTACTTTGTGATCCAAACCAGAAAAAACCTAGGATCTGTTCAACAAGTATGTGAAAAACACGAAACTGTGAGCCTGATGAGGGCAAATCTTAGACCTAACCCAGACCTAAGATGCGTTACCCTCTAAAATATTTATCCAGACCAGATTTCATTGAATGTTTCAGTGTGGTACCACATTACTACGTGATCCAATCCAGAAAATAACCCAGGATCTGTTCAAGGAGTATGTGAAGTGTTGCGAAAGTATGAGTCTGATGAGGTCAAATCCCAGACCTATCCCAGACCTAACTTGCGTTATCCTCTAAAATATTGATCGAAACCAGGTTTAATCGACTGTTTCAGTGTGGTCCCACATTACTACGTGATCCAAACCAGAAAAAACCCAGGATCCGTTCAACAAGTATGTGAAGAATGCGATAGTATGAGTCTGATGGGTGAAAATCCCAGACCTAACCTAGACCTAACATGCGTTATCCTCTAAAATATTGATCCAAACCAGGTTTAATGGACTGTTTCAGCGTGGTACCACACTACTACGTGATCCAAACCAGAAAAAACCCAGGATCTGTTCAACAAGTGTGTGAAAAACGCGAAAGTATGAGCCTGATGAGGGCAAATCCCAGACATATCCCAGACCTACCTTGCGTTGTCCTCTAAGATATTGATGGAAACCAGGTTTAATTGACTGTTTCAGTGTTGTACTTCATTACTACGTGATGCAATCCAGAAAAAGCCCAGGAGCTAGCCATCAAGTATGAGAAATATGCGAAAGAATGAGCCTGATGAGAGCAAATCCCAGGCCTAACCTAGACCTAACATGAATTATTCTCTAAAATATTGATCGAAACCAGGTTTAATTGATTGTTTCAGTGTGGTCCCACATTACTACGTGATCCAAACGAGAACAAACCCAGGATCCGTTCAACAAGTATGTGAAGAATGCGAAAGTATGAGTCTGATGAGGTCAAATCCCAGGCCTAACCTAGACCTAACATGCGTTATCCTCACAAATATTGATCGAAACCTGGTTTAATCGACTGTTTCAGTGCGGTACCACATTACTATGTGATCCAAACCAGAAAAAACCCAGGATCTGTTCAACAAGTATGTGAAAAACGCGAAAGTATGAGCCTGATGAGGGCAAATCCTAGACCTAACCCAGACCTAACATGCGTTAGGCTCTAAAATATTTATCAAGACCAGGTTTAATTGAATGTTTCAGTGTGGTACCACGTTACTACGTGATGCAATCCAGAAAAAGCCCAGGATCTAGCCATCAAGTTTGAGAAATATGCGAAAGAATGAGCCTGATGAGGGCAAATCCCAGACCTAGCCTTGACCTAACATGAATTATTCTCTAAAATATTGATCGAAACCAGGTTTAATTGACCGTTTCAGTGTGGTACCACATTACTACGTGATCCAAAACAGAAAAAACCCAGGATCCGTTCAACAAGTATGTGAAAAATGCGAAAGTATGAGTCCGATCAGTGAAAATCTCAGGCCTTACCTAGACCAGCATGCGTTGTCCTCTAAAATATTGATGGAAACCAGGTTTCATTGTCTGTTTCAGTGTGGTGCTACATTACTACGTGATGCAATCCAGAAAAAGCCCAGGATCTAGCCATCAAGTATGAGAAATATGCGAAAGAATGAGCCTGATGAGAGCAAATCCCAGACCTAACCTAGACCTAACATGCTTTATCCTCTAAAATATTGATGGAAACCAGGTTTCATTGACTGTTTCAGTGTGGTACCATACTACTTTGTGATCCAAACCAGAAAAAACCTAGGATCTGTTCAACAAGTATGTGAAAAACGCGAAAATGTGAGCCTGATGAGGGCAAATCTTAGACCTAACCCAGACCTAAGAAGCGTTACCCTCTAAAATATTTATCTAGACCAGGTTTCATTGAATGTTTCAGTGTGGTACCACATTACTACGTGATCCAATCCAGAAAATAACGCAGGATCTGTTCAAGGAGTATGTGAAGTGTTGCGAAAGTATGAGTCTGATGAGGTCAAATCCCAGACCTATCCCAGACCTAACTTGCGTTATCCTCTAAAATATTGATCGAAACCAGGTTTAATCGACTGTTTCAGTGTGGTCCCACATTACTACGTGATCCAAACCAGAAAGAACCCAGGATCTGTTCAACATGTATGAGAAATATGCGAATGAATGAGCCTGATGAGATCAAATCCCAGATCTAACATAGACCTAACATGAATTATTCTCTGAAATATTGATCGAAACCAGGTTTAACTGACTGTTTCAGTGTGGTCCCACATTACTACGTGATCCAAACCAGAAATAACCCAGGATCCGTTCAACAAGTATGTGAAGAATACGAAAGTATGAGTCTGATGAGTGAAAATCCCAGGCCTAACCTAGACCTATCATGCGTTATCCTCTAAAATATTGATCCTAACCAGGTTCAATCGACTGTTTCAGCGTGGTACCACACTACTACGTGATCCAAACCAGAAAAAACCCAGCATCTGTTCAACAAGTATGTGAAAAACGCGAAAGTATGAGCTTGATGAGTGCAATCCCCAGACATATCCCAGACCTAACTTGCGTTGTCCTCTAAGATATTGATGGAAACCAGGTTTAATTGACTGTTTCAGTGTTGTACTTCATTACTACGTGATCCAAACCAGAAAAAACCCAGGATATGTTCAACATGTATCAGAAATATGCGAAAGAATGTGCCTGATGAGAGCAAATCCCAGACCTAACCTAGACCTTACATGAATTATTCTCTAAAATATTGATCGAAACCTGGTTTAATCGACTGTTTCAGTGTGGTACCACATTACTATGTGATCCAAACCAGAAAATAACCCAGGATCTGTTCAACGAGTATGTGAAGTGTGCGAAAGTATGAGTCTGATGAGGTCAAATCCCAGACCATTCCCAGACTTAACTTGCGTTATCCTCTAAAATATTGATCGAAACCAGGTTTAATCGACTGTTTCAGTGTGGTACCACATTACTACGTGATCCAAACCAGAAAAAACCCAGGATCTAGCCATCAAGTATGTGAAGAATGCGAAAGTATGAGTCTGATGAGTGAAAATCCCAGGCCTAACCTAGACCTAACATGCGTTATCCTCAAAAATATTGATCGAAACCTGGTTTAATCGTCTGTTTCAGTAAGGTACCACATTACTATGTGATCCAAACCAGAAAATAACCCAGGATCTGTTCAACGAGTATGTGATGTGTGCGAAAGTATGAGTCTGATGAGGTCAAATCCCAGACCAATCCCAGACTTAGCTTGCGTTATCCTCTAAAATATTGATCGAAACCAGGTTTAATCGACTGTTTCAGTGTGGTACCACATTACTACGTGATCCAAACCAGAAAAAACCCAGGATCCGTTCAACAGGTATGTGAAGACTGCGGAAGTATGAGTCTGATGAGTGAAAATCCCAGACCTAACCTAGACCTAACATGCGTTATCCTCTAAAATATTGATCCAAACCAGGTATAATGGACTGTTTCAGTGTGGTACCACACTACTACGTGATCCAAACCAGGAAAAACCCAGGATCTGTTCAACAAGTATGTGAAAAACGCGAAAGTATGAGCCTGATGGGGGCAAATCCAAGACCTATTCCAGACCTAACTTGCGTTGTCCTCTAAGATATTGATGGAAACCAGGTTTAATTGACTGTTTCAGTGTTGTATTTCATTACTACGTGATTCAATCCAGAAAAAGCCCAGGATCTAGCCATGAAGTATGAGAAATATGCGAAAGTATGAGCCTGATGAGGTCAAATCCCAGTCCTATCCCAGACCTAACTTGCGTTATCCTCTAAAATATTGATCGAAACCAGGTTTAATCGACTGTTTCAGTGTGGTCCCACATTACTACGTGATCCAAACCAGAAAGAAGCCAGGATCTGTTCAACATGTATGAGAAATATGCGAATGAATCAGCCTGATGAGAGCAAATCCCAGATCTAACATAGACCTAACATGAATTATTCTCTAAAATATTGATCGAAACCAGGTTTAACTGACTGTTTCAGTGTGGTCCCACATTACTACGTGATCCAAACCAGAAATAACCCAGGATCCGTTCAACAAGTATGTGAAGAATACGAAAGTATGAGTCTGATGAGTGAAAATCCCAGGACTAACCTAGATCTATCATGCGTTATCCTCTAAAATATTGATCCAAACCAGGTTTAATGGACTGTTTCAGCGTGGTACCACACTACTACGTGATCCAAACCAGAAAAAACCCAGGATCTGTTCAACAAGTATGTGAAAAACGCGAAAGTATGAGCCTGATGAGGTCAAATCCCAGACCTATCCCAGACCTAACTTGCGTTATCCTCTAAAATATTGATCGAAACCAGCTTTAATCGACTGTTTCAGTGAGGTACCACATTACTACGTGATCCAAACCAGAAAAAACCCAGGATCCGTTCAACATGTATGTGAAGACAGCGAAAGTATGAGCCTGATGAGGGCAAATCCAAGACCTATCCCAGACCTAACTTGCGTTGTCCTCTAAGATATTGATGGAAACCAGGTTTAATTGACTGTTTCAGTGATGTACTTCATTACTACGTGATGCAATCCAGAAAAAGCCCAGGATCTAGCCATGAAGTATGAGAAATATGCGAAAGTATGAGCCTGATGAGGGCAAATCCTAGACCAAACCCAGACCTAACATGCGTTAGGCTTTAAAATATTTATCAAGACCAGGTTTAATTAAAAGTTTCAGTGTGGTACCACATTACTACGTGATGCAATCCAGAAAAAGCCCAGGATCTAGCCATCAAGTTTGAGAAATATGCGAAAGAATGTGCCTGATGAGAGCAAATCCCAGACCTAACCTAGACCTTACATGAATTATTCTCCAAAATATTGATCGAAACCAGGTTTAATTGACTGTTTCAGTGTGGTCCCACATTACTACGTGATCCAAACCAGAAATAACCCAGGATCCGTTCAACAAGTATGTGAAGAATGCGAAAGTATGAGTCTGATGAGTGAAAATCCCAGGCCTAACCTAGACCTAACATGCGTTATCTTCTAAAATATTGATCCAAACCAGGTTTAATGGACTGTTTCCGCTTGGTACCACAATACTACGTGATCCAAACCAGAAAAAACCCAGGATCTGTTCAACAAGTATGTGAAAAACGCGAAAGAATGAGCCTGATGAGGGAAAATCCCAGACATATCCCAGACCTAACTTGCGTTGCCCTCTAAGATATTGATCGAAACCAGGTTTAATCGACTGTTTTAGTCTGGCACCACACTACTACGTGATCCAATCCAGAAATAACCCAGGGTCCGTTCAACAAGTATGTGAAGAATGCGAAAGTATGAGTCTGATGAGTGAAAATCCCAGACCTAACCTAGACCTAACATGCGCTATCCTCTAAAATATTGATCCAAACCAGGTATAATGGACTGTTTCAGTGTGGTACCACAATACTACGTGATCCAAACCAGAAAAAACCAAGGATCTGTTCAACAAGTTTCTGAAAAACGCGACAGTATGAGCCTGATGAGGGCAAATCCAAGACCTATTCCAGACCTAACTTGCGTTGTCCTCTAAGATATTGATGGAAACCAGGTTTAATTGACTGTTTCAGTGTTGTACTTCATTACTACGTGATGCAATCCACAAAAAGCCCAGGATCTAGCCATGAAGTATGAGAAATATGCGAAAGTATGAGCCTGATGAGGGCAAATCCTAGACTTAACCCAGACCTAACATGCGTTAGCCTCTAGAATATTTATCAAGACCAGGTTTAATTGAATGTTTCAGTGTGGTACCACATTACTACGTGATGCAATCTAGAAAAAGCCCAGGATCTAGCCATCAAGTTTGAGAAATATGCGAAAGAATGAGCCTGATGAGGGCAAATCCTAGGCCTAACCCAGACCTAACATGCGTTATCCTCTAAAATATTGATCGCAACCAGGTTTAATGGACTGTTTCAGTGTGGTACCACACTACTACGTGATCCAAACCAGAAAAAACCCAGGATCCGTTCAACAAGTATGTTAAAACTGCGACAGTATGACCCTGATGAGGGCAAATCCCAGGCCTAACCTAGACCTAACATGCGTTGTCCTCTAAAATATTGATGGAAACCAGGTTTCATTGACTGTTTCAGTGTGGTACCACATTACTACGTGATGCAATCTAGAAAAAGCCCAGGATCTAGCCATCAAGTTTGAGAAATATGCGAAAGAATGAGCCTGATGAGGGCAAATCCTAGGCCTAACCCAGACCTAACATGCGTTATCCTCTAAAATATTTATCCAGACCAGGTTTCATTGAATGTTTCAGTGTGGTACCACTTTACTACGTGATCCAATCCAGAAATAGCCCAGGATCTAGCCATGAAGTATGAGAAATATGCGAAAGAATGAGCCTGATGAGAGCAAATCCCAGACCTAACCTAGACCTAACATGCGTTATCCTCTAAAATATTGAGCGAAACCAGGTTTAATGGACTGTTTCAGTGTGGTACCACACTACTTCGTGATCCAAACCAGAAAAAAACCAGGATCTGTTCATCAAGTATGTGAAAAACGCTAAACTGTGTGCCTGATGAGGGCAAATCTTAGACCTAACCCAGACCTAAGATGCGTTAACCTCTAAAATATTTATCCAGACCAGGTTTAATTGAATGTTTCAGTGTGGTACCACGTTACTACGTGATCCAAACTAGAAAAAACCCAGGATCCGTTCAACAAGTATGTGAAGAATGCGATAGTATGAGTCTGATGAGTGAAAATCCCAGGCCTAACCTAGACCTAACATGCGTTATCCTCTAAAATATTGATCGAAACCTGGTTTAATCGACTGTTTCAGTGTGGTACCACATTACTACGTGATCCAAACCAGAAAAAACCCAGGATCCGTTCAACAAGTATGTGAAGAATGCGAAGGTATGAGTCTGATGAGGTCAAATCCCAGACCATTCCCAGACTTAACTTGCGTTATCCTCTAAAATATTGATCGAAACCAGGTTTAATCGACTGTTTCAGTGTGGTACCACGTTACTACGTGATCCAAACCAGAAAAAACCCAGGACCTAGCCATCAAGTATGAGAAATATGCGAAAGAATGAGCCTGATGAGAGCAAATCCCAGACCTAACCTAGACCTTACATGAATTATTCTCTAAAATATTGATCGGAACCAGGTTTAATCGACTGTTTCAATGTGGTACTACATTACTATGTGATCCATTCCAGAAAATAACCCAGGATCTGTTCAACGAGTATGTGAAGTGTGCGAAAGTATGAGTCTGATGAGGTCAAATCCCAGACCATTCCCAGACTTAACTTGCGTTATCCTCCAAAATATTGATCCTAACCAGGTTTAATCGTCTGTTTCAGTGTGGTACCACATTACTACGTGATCCAAACCAGAAAAAACCCAGGATCTAGCCATCAAGTATGAGAAATATGCGAAAGAATGAGCCTGATGAGAGCAAATCCCAGACCCAACCAAGACCTTACATGCGTTATCCTCTAAAATATTGAGCGAAACCAGGTTTAATGGACTGTTTCAGTGTGGTACCACACTACTTCGTGATCCAAACCAGAAAAAACCCAGGATCTGTTCAACAAGTATGTGAAAAACGCTAAACTGTGAGCCTGATGAGGGCAAATCTTAGACCTAACCCAGACCTAAGATGCGTTATCCTATAAAATATTTATCCAGACCAGGTTTCATTGAATGTTTCAGAGTGGTACCACTTTACTACGTGATCCAATCCAGATATAGCCCAGGATCTAGCCCTGAAGTATGAGAAATATGCGAAAGTAAGAGCCTGATGAGGGCAAATCCTAGACCTAACCCAGACCTAACATGCGTTATCCTCTAAAATATTTATCAAGACCAGGTTTAATTGATTGTTTCAGTGTGGTCCCACATTACTACGTGATCCAAACCAGAAATAACCCAGGATCCGTTCAACAAGTAAGTGAAGAATGCGAAGGTATGAGTCTGATGAGTGAAAATCCCAGGCCTAACCTAGACCTAACATGCGTTATCCTCTAAAATATTGAGCGAAACCAGGTTTAATGGACTGTTTCAGCGTGGTACCACACTACTACGTGATCCAATCCAGAAAAAACCCAGGATCTGTTCAACAAGTATGTGAAAAACCCGAAAGTATGAGCCTGATGAGGGCAAATCCTAGACCTATCCCAGACCTAACTTGCGTTATCCTCTGAAATATTTATCAAGACCAGGTTTAATTGAATGTTTCAGTGTGGTACCACATTACTACGTGATCCAAACTAGAAAAAACTCAGGATCCGTTCAACAAGTATGTGAGGAATGCGAAAGTATGAGTCTGATCAGTGAAAATCTCAGGCCTTACCTAGACCTAACTTGCGTTGTCCTCTAAAATATTGATGGAAACCAGGTTTCATTGACTGTTTCAGTGTGGTACTACATTACTATGTGATCCAAACCAGAAAATAACCCAGGATCTGTTCAAGGAGTATGTGAAGTGTGCGAAAGTACGAGTCTCATGAGGTCAAATCCCAGACTTATCCCAGACCTAACTTGCGTTATCCTCAAAAATATTGATCGAAACCAGGTTTAATCGACTGTTTCAGTGTGGTACCACATTACTACGTGATCCAAACCAGAAAAAACCCAGGATCCGTTCAACAAGTGTGTGAAGAATGCGAAAGTATGAGTCTGATGAGTGAGAATCCCAGGGCTAACATAGACCTAACATGCGTTATCCTCTAAAATATTGATCGAAACCATGTTTAATCGACTGTTTCAGTGTGGTACCACATTACTACGTGATCCAAACCAGAAAAAACCCCGGGATCAGTTCAACAAGTATGTGAAGAATGCGAAAGTATGAGTCCGATGAGTGAGAATCCCAGGGCTAACATAGACCTAACATGCGTTATCCTCTAGAATATTGATCGAAACCAGGTTTAATCGACTGTTTCAGTGTGGTACCACATTACTACGTGATCCAAACCAGAAAAAACCCAGGATCAGTTCGACAAGTATGTGAAAAATACGAAAGTATGAGTCCGATCAGTGAAAATCTCAGGCCTTACCTAGACCTAACTTGCGTTGTCGTCTAAAATATTGATTGAAACCAGGTTTCATTGACTGTTTCAGTGTGGTACCACATTACTACGTGATCCAAACCAGAAAAAACCCAGGATCCGTTCAACAAGTATGTGAAGAATGCGAAAGTATGAGTCTGATGAGTGAAAATCCCAGGCCTAACCTAGACCTAACATGCGCTGTACTCTAAAATATTGATGGAAACCAGGTTTCATTGACTGTTTCAGTGTGGTACCACAATACTACGTGATCCAAACCAAAAAAAACCCAGGATCAGTTCAACAAGTATGTGAAGAATGCGAAAGTATGAGTCTGATGAGTGTAATTCCCAGGGCTAACCTAGACCTAACATGCGTTGTCCTCTAAAATATTGATAGAAACCAGGTTTCTTTGACTGTTTCAGTGTGGTACTACATTACTACGTGATGCAATCCAGAAAAAGCCCAGGATCTAGCCATCAAGTATGAGAAATATGCGAAACAATGAGCCTGATGAGAGCAAATCCCTGACCTAACCTAGACCTAACATGCGCTATCCTCTAAAATATTGAGCGAAACCAGGTTTAATTGACTGTTTCAGCGTGGTACCACATTACTACGTGATACAATCCAGAAACAGCCCAGGATCTAGCCATGAAGTATGAGAAATATGCGAAGGAATGAGCCTGATGAGAGCAAATCCCAGACCTAACCTTGACCTAACATGAATTATTCTCTAAAATATTGATCGAAACCAGGTTTAATTGACCGTTTCAGTGTGGTACCACATTACTACGTGATCCAAACCAGAAAAAACCCAGGATCAGTTCGACAAGTATGTGAAAAATGCGAAAGTATGAGTCCGATCAGTGAGAATCTCAGGCCTTACCTAGACCTACCATGCGATGTCCTCTAAAATATTGATGGAAGCCAGGTTTCATTGTCTGTTTCAGTGTGGTACTACACTACTACGTGATGCAATCCAGAAAAAGCCCAGGATCTAGCCATCAAGTATGAGAAATATGCGAAAGAATGAGCCTGATGAGTGCTAATCCCAGACCTAACCTAGACCTAACATGCGTTATCCTCTAAAATATTGAGCGAAACCAGGTTTAATGGACTGTTTCAGTGTGGTACCACACTACTTCGTGATCCAAACCAGAAAAAACCCAGGATCTGTTCAACAAGTACGTGAAAAACGCGAAACTGTGAGCCTGATGAGGGCAAATCTTAGACCTAACCCAGACCTAACTTGCGTTATCCTCTAAAATATTGATCGAATCCAGGTTTAATTGACTGTTTCAGCGTGGTACCACATTACTACGTGATACAATCCAGAAACAGCCCAGCATCTAGCCATGAAGTATGAGAAATATGCGAAAGAATGAGCCTGATGAGAGCAAATACCAGACCTAACCTTGACCTAACATGAATTATTCGCTAAAATATTGATCGAAACCAGGTTTAATTGACTGTTTCAGTGTGGTCCCACATTACTACGTGATCCAAACCAGAAAAAACCCAGGATCCGTTCAACAAGAATGTGAAGAATGCGAAAGTATGAGTCTGATGAGGTCAAAACCCAGACATATCCCAGACCTAACTTGCGTTGTCCTCTAAGATATTGATGGAAACCAGGTTTAATTGACTGTTTCAGTGTTGTACTTCATTACTACGTGATGCAATCCAGAAATAGCCCAGGATCTAGCCATGAAGTGTGAGAAATATGCGAAAGTATGAGTCTGATGTGGGCAAATCCTAGACCTATCCCAGACCTAACTTGCGTTATCCTCCAAAATATTGATCGAAACCAGGTTTAATTGACTGTTTCAGTGTGGTCCCACATTACTACGTGATCCAAACCTGAAAAAACCCAGGATCCGTTCAACAGGAATGTGAAGAATGCGAAAGTATGAGTCTGATGAGGTCAAAACCCAGACATATCCCAGACCTAACTTGCGTTGTCCTCTAAGATATTGATGGAAACCAGGTTTAATTGACTGTTTCAGTGTGGTCCCACATTACTACGTGATCCAAACCAGAAATAACCCAGGATCCGTTCAGCAAGTATGTGAAGAATGCGAAAGTATGAGTCTGATGAGTGAAAATCCCAGGCCTAACCTAGACCTAACATGCGTTATCCTCTAAAATATTGATCCAAACCAGGTTTAATGGACTGTTTCAGTGTGGTACTACACTACTACGTGATGCAATCCAGAAAAAGTCCAGGATCTAGCCATCAAGTATGAGAAATATGCGAAAGAATGAGCCTGATGAGAGCAAATCCCAGACCTAACCTAGACCTAACATGCGTTATCCTCTAAAATATTGAGCGAAACCAGGTTTAATGGACTGTTTCAGTGTGGTACCACACTACTTCGTGATCCAAACCAGAAAAAACCCAGGATCTGTTCAACAGGTATGTGAAAAACGCGAAACTGTGAGCCTGATGAGGGCAAATCTTAGACCTAACCCAGACCTAAGATGCGTTACCCTCTAAAATATTTATCCAGACCAGGTTTCATTGAATGTTTCAGTGTGGTACCACTTTACTACGTGATCCAATCCAGAAATAGCCCAGGAGCTAGCCATGAAGTATGAGAAATATGCGAAAGTAAGAGCCTGATGAGGGCAAATCCTAGACCTATCCCAGACCTAACTTGCGTTATCCTCTAAAATATTGATCGAATCCAGGTTTAATTGACTGTTTCAGCGTGGTACCACATTACTACGTGATACAATCCAGAAACAGCCCAGCATCTAGCCATGAAGTATGAGAAATATGCGAAAGAATGAGCCTGATGAGAGCAAATACCAGACCTAACCTTGACCTAACTTGCGTTGTCCTCTAAGATATTGATCGAAACCAGGTTTAATCGACTGTTTTAGTCTGGCACCACATTACTACGTGATCCAAACCAGAAAAAACCCAGGATCCGTTCAACAAGAATGTGAAGAATGCGAAAGTATGAGTCTGATGAGGTCAAAACCCAGACATATCCCAGACCTAACTTGCGTTGTCCTCTAAGATATTGATGGAAACCAGGTTTAATTGACTGCTTCAGTGTGGTCCCACATTACTACGTGATCCAAACCAGAAATAACCCAGGATCCGTTCAACAAGTATGTGAAGAATGCGAAAGTATGAGTCTGATGATTGAAAATCCCAGGCCTAACCTAGACCTAACATGCGTTATCCTCTAAAATATTGATCCAAACCAGGTTTAATGGACTGTTTCAGTGTGGTACTACACTACTACGTGATGCAATCCAGAAAAAGTCAAGGATCTAGCCATCAAGTAAGAGAAATATGCGAAAGAATGAGCCTGATGAGAGCAAATCCCAGACCTAACCTAGACCTAACATGCGTTATCCTCTAAAATATTGAGCGAAACCAGGTTTAATGGACTGTTTCAGTGTGGTACCACACTACTTCGTGATCCAAACCAGAAAAAACCCAGGATCTGTTCAACAAGTATGTGAAAAACGCGAAACTGTGAGACTGATGAGGGCAAATCTTAGACCTAACCCAGACCTAAGATGCGTTACCCTCTAAAATATTTATCCAGACCAGGTTTCATTGAATGTTTCAGTGTGGTACCACTTTACTACGTGATCCAATCCAGAAATAGCCCAGGATCTAGCCATGAAGGATGAGAAATATGCGAAAGTAAGAGCCTGATGAGGGCAAATCCTAGACCTATCCCAGACCTAACTTTCGTTATCCTCTACAATATTGATCGAATCCAGGTTTAATTGACTGTTTCAGCGTGGTACCACATTACTACGTGATACAATCCAGAAACAGCCCAGCATCTAGCCATGAAGTATGAGAAATATGCGAAAGAATGAGCCTGATGAGAGCAAATACCAGACCTAACCTTGACCTAACTTGCGTTGTCCTCTAAGATATTGATCGAAACCAGGTTTAATCGACTGTTTTAGTCTGGCACCACATTACTACGTGATCCAAACCAGAAAAAACCCAGGATCCGTTCAACAAGTATGTAAAGACTGCGAAAGTATGAGTCTGATGAGTGAAAATCCCAGACCTAACCTAGACCTAACATGAATTATTCTCTAAAATATTGATCGAAACCAGGTTTAATTGACTGTTTCAGTGTGGTCCCACATTACTACGTGATCCAAACCAGAAATAACCCACGATCCGTTCAACAAGTATGTAAAGACTGCGAAAGTATGAGTCTGATGAGTGAAAATCCCAGGCCTAACCTAGACCTAACATGCGTTGTCCTCTAAAATATTGATCCATACCAGGTTTAATGGACTGTTTCAGTGTGGTACTACACTACTACGTGATGCAATCCAGAAAAAGCCCAGGATCTAGCCATCAAGAATGAGAAATATGCGAATGAATGAGCCTGATGAGAGCAAATCCCAGACCTAACCTAGACCTAACATGCGTTATCCTCTAAAATATTGAGCGAAACCAGGTTTAATGGACTGTTTCAGTGTGGTAGCACACTACTTCGTGATCCAAACCAGAAGAAACCCAGGATCTGTTCAAGAAGTATGTGAAAAACCCAAAACTGTGAGCCTGATGGGGGCGAATCGTAGACCTAACCCAGACCTAAGATGCGTTATCCTCCAAAATATTGATCGAAACCAAGTTTAATTGACTGTTTCAGCGTGGTACCACATTACTACGTGATACAATCCAGAAACAGCCCAGGATCTAGCCATGAAGTATGAGAAATATGCGAAAGTATGAGCCTGATGAGGGCAAATCCTAGACCTAACCCAGACCTAACATGCGTTATCCTCTAAAATATTTATCAAGATCAGGTTTAATTGACCGTTTCGGTGTGGTACCATATTACTACGTGATCCAAACCAGAAAAAACCCAGGATCTAGCCATCAAGTATGAGTAATATGCGAAAGAATGAGCCTGATGAGAGTAAATCCCATACCTAACCTAGACCTAACATGCGTTATCCTCTAAAATATTGATCGAAACCAGGTTTAATTGACTGTTTCAGTGTGGTCCCACATTACTACGTGATCCAAACCAGAAAAAACCCAGGATCCGTTCAACAAGTATGTGAAGAATGCGAAAGTATCAGTCTGATGAGGTCAAATCCCAGACCTGTCCCAGACCTAATTTGCGTTATCCTCTAAAATATTGATCGAAACCAGGTTCAATTGACCGTTTCGGTGTGGCACCACATTACTACGTGATCCAAACCAGAAAAAACCCAGGATCCGTTCAACAAGTATGTGAAGAATGCGAAAGTATGAGTCTGATGAGTGAAAATCCCAGGCCTAACCTAGACCTAACATGCGTTAGCCTCAAAAATATTTATCCAGACCAGGTTTCATTGAATGTTTCAGTGTGGTACCACTTTACTACGTGATCCAATCCAGAAATAGCCCAGGATCTAGCCATGAAGTATGAGAAATATGCGAAAGTAAGAGCCTGATGAGGGCAAATCCTAGACCTATCCCAGACCTAACTTGCGTTATCCTCTAAAATATCGATCGAATCCAGGTTTAATTGACTGTTTCAGCGTGGTACCACATTACTACGTGATACAATCCAGAAACAGCCCAGCATCTAGCCATGAAGTATGAGAAATATGCGAAAGAATGAGCCTGATGAGAGCAAATACCAGACCTAACCCTGACCTAACATGAATTATTCTCTAAAATATTGATCGAAACCAGGTTTAATTGACTGTTTCAGTGTGGTCCCACATTACTACGTGATCCAAACCAGAAAAAACCCAGGATCCGTTCAACAAGAATGTGAAGAATGCGAAAGTATGAGTCTGATGAGGTCAAAACCCAGATATATCCCAGACCTAACTTGCGTTGTCCTCTAAGATATTGATGGAAACCAGGTTTAATTGACTGTTTCAGTGTTGTACTTCATTACTACGTGATGCAATCCAGAAAAAGCCCAGGATCTAGCCATGAAGTATGAGAAATATGCGAAAGTATGAGCCTGATGAAGGCAAATCCTAGGCCTATCCCAGACCTAACTTGCGTTATCCTCCAAAATATTGATCGAACCAGGTTTAATTGACTGTTTCAGTGTGGTCCCACATTACTACGTGATCCAAACCAGAAATAACCCAGGATCCGTTCAACAAGTATGTAAAGACTGCGAAAGTATGAGTCTGATGAGTGAAAATCCCAGGCCTAACCTAGATCTAACATGCTTTATCCTCTAAAATATTGATCCAAACCAGGTTTAATGGACTGTTTCAGTGTGGTACCACTTTACTACGTGATCCGATCCAGAAATAGCCCAGGACCTAGCCATGAAGTATGAGAAATATGCGAAAGTAAGAGCCTGATGAGGGCAAATCCTAGACCTATCCCAGACCTAACTTGCGTTATCCTCCAAAATATTGATCGAAACCAAGTTTAATTGACTGTTTCAGCGTGGTACCACATTACTACGTGATACAATCCAGAAACAGCCCAGGATCTAGCCATGAAGTATGAGAAATATGCGAAAGTATGAGTCTGATGAGAGCAAATCCCAGACCTAACCTAGACCTAACATGCGTTATCCTCTAAAATATTTATCAAGATCAGGTTTAATTGACCGTTTCGGTTTGGTACCACATTACTACGTGATCCAAACCAGAAAAAACCCAGGATCCGTTCAACAAGTATGTGAAGAATGCGAAAGTATCAGTCTGATGAGGTCAAATCCCAGACCTGCCCCAGACCTAATTTGCGTTATCTTCTAAAATATTGATCGAAACCAGGTTTAATTGACTGTTTCAGTGTGGTCCCACATTACTACGTGATCCAAACCAGAAAAAACCCAGGATCCGTTCAACAAGTATGTGAAGAATGCGAAAGTATGAGTCTGATGAGGTCAAATCCCAGACCTATCCCAGACCTAACTTGCGTTATCCTCTAAAATATTGATCGAAACCAGGTTCAATTGACCGTTTCGGTGTGGTACCACATTGCTACGTGATCCAAACCAGAAAAAACCCAGGATCCGTTCAACATGTATGTGAAGAATGCGAAAGTATGAGTCTGATGAGTGAAAATCCCAGGCCTAACCTAGACCTAACATGCGTTAGCCTCAAAAATATTGATCGAAACCTGGTTTAATCGACTGTTTCATTGTGGTACCACATTACTATGTGATCCAAACCAGAAAATAACCCAGGATCTGTTCAACGAGTATGTGAAGGGTGCGAAAGTATGAGTCTGATGAGGTCAAATCCCAGACCTCTCCCAGACCTAACTTGCGTTATCCTCTAAAATATTGATCGAAACCAGGTTTAGTGGACTGTTTCAGTGTGGTACTACACTACTACGTGATGCAATCCAGAAAAAGCCCAGGATCTAGCCATCAAGTATGAGAAATATGCGAAAGAATGAGCCTGATGAGAGCAAAACCCAGACCTAACCTAGACCTAACATGCGTTATCCTCTAAAATATTGAGCGAAACCAGGTTTAATGGACTGTTTCAGCGTGGTACAACACTACTACGTGATCCAAACCAGAAAAAACCCAGGATCTGTTCAACAAGTATGTGAAAAACGCGAAAGTATGAGCCTGATGAGGGCAAATCCCAGACATATCCCAGACCTAACTTGCGTTGTCCTCTAAGATATTGATCGAAACCAGGTTTAATCGACTGTTTTAGTCTGGCACCACATTACTACGTGATCCAAACCAGAAAAAACCCAGGATCCGTTCAACAAGTATGTAAAGACTGCGAAAGTATGAGTCTGATGAGTGAAAATCCCAGACCTAACCTAGACCTAACATGAATTATTCTCTAAAATATTGATCGAAACCAGGTTTAGTTGACTGTTTCAGTGTGGTCCCACATTACTACGTGATCCAAACCAGAAAGAACCCAGGATCCGTTCAACAAGTATGTGAAGTATGCGAAAGTATGAGTCTGATGAGTGAAAATCCCAGACCTAACCTAGACCTAACATGCTTTATCCTCTAAAATATTGATCCAAACCAGGTTTAATGGACTGTTTCAGTGTGGTACTACACTACTACGTGATGCAATCCAGAAAAAGCCCAGGATCTAGCCATCAAGTATGAGAAATATGCGAATGAATGAGCCTGATGAGAGCAAATCTCAGACCTAACCTAGACCTAACATGCGTTATCCTCTAAAATATTGAGCGAAACCAGGTTTAATGGACTGTTTCAGTGTGGTACCACACTACTTCGTGATCCAAACCAGAAAAAACCCAGGATCTGTTCAAGAAGTATGTGAAAAACCCTAAACTGTGAGCCTGATGAGGGCGAATCGTAGACCTAACCCAGACCTAAGATGCGTTATCCTCCAAAATATTGATCGAAACCAAGTTTAATTGACTGTTTCAGCGTGGTACCACATTACTACGTGATACAATCCAGAAACAGCCCAGGATATGTTCAACATGTATGAGAAATATGCGAAAGAAAGAGCCTGATGAGAGCAAATCCCAGACCTAACCTAGACCTAACATGAATTATTCTCTAAAATATTGATCGAAACCAGGTTTAATTGACTGTTTCAGTGTGGTACCACACTACTTCGTGATCCAAACCAGACAAAACCCAGGATTTTCAACAAGAAAGTGAAAAACGCGAAACTGTGAGCCTGATGAGGGCAAATCTTAGACCTAACCCAGACCTAAGATGCGTTATCCTCTAAAATATTTATCCAGACCAGGTTTCATTGAATGTTTCAGTGTGGTACCACATTACTATGTGATCCAAACCAGAAAAAACCCAGGATCTGTTCAACGAGTATGTGAAGTGTGCGAAAGTATGAGTCTGATGAGGTCAAATCCCAGACCAATCCCAGACTTAACTTGCGTTATCCTCTAAAATATTGATCGAAACCTGGTTTAATCGACTGTTTCAGTGTGGTACCACATTACTATGTGATCCAAACCAGAAAATAACCCAGGATCTCTTCAAGGAGTATGTGAAGTGTGCGAAAGTATGAGTCTGATGAGGTCAAATCCCAGACCTATCCCAGACCTAACTTGCGTTATCCTCTAAAATTTTGATCGAAACCAGGTTTAATCGACTGTTTCAGTGTGGTACCACATTACTACGTGATCCAAACCAGAAAAAACCCAGGATCCGTTCAACAAGTATGTGAAGAATGCGAAAGTATGAGTCTGATGAGTGAAAATCCCAGTCCTAACCTAGACCTAACATGCGTTATCCTCTAAAATATTGATCCAAACCAGGTTTAATGGACTGTTTCAGTGTGGTACCACACTACGACGTGATCCAAACCAGAAAAAACCTAGGATCTAGCCATGAAGTATGAGAAATATGCGAAAGTATGAGCCTGATGAGGGCAAATCCTAGACTTAACCCAACCCTAACATGCGTTATCCTCTCAAATATTTATCAAGATCAGGTTTAATTGAATGTTTCAGTGTGGTACCTCATTACTACGTGAAACAAACCAGAAAAAACCCAGGATCCGTTCAACAAGTATGTGAAGAATGCGAAAGTATGAGTCTGATGAGGGCGAATCCCAGACCTATGCCAGACCTAACTTGCGTTATCCTCTAAAATATTGATCGAAACCAGGTTTAATTGACTGTTTCAGCGTGGTACCACATTACTACGTGATACAATCCAGAAACAGCCCAGGATCTAGCCATCAAGTATGAGAAATATGCGAAAGTATGAGCCTGATGAGGGCAAATCCTAGACTTGACCCAAACCTAACATACGTTATCCTCTCAAATATTTATCAAGATCAGGTTTAGTTGAATGTTTCAGTGTGGTACCACATTACTACGTGAACCAAACCAGAAAAAACCCAGGATCCGTTCAACAAGTATGTGAAGAATGCGAAAGTATGAGTCTGATGAGTGATAATCCCAGGGCTAACCTAGACCTAACATGCGTTATCCTCTAAAATATTGATCCAAACCAGGTTTAATGGACTGTTTCAGTGTTGTACCACTTTACTACGTGATGCAAAGCAGAAAAAACCCTCGATCAGGTCAACATGTATGCTAAAACTGCGAAAGAATGCCCCTGATGAGGTCAAATCCCAGGCCTAACCTAGACCAAGCATGCGTTGTCCTCTAAAATATTGATGGAAACCAGGTTTAATTGACTGTGTCAGTGTTGTACTTCATCACTACGTGATGCAATCCAGAAAAAGCCCAGGATCTAGCCATCAAGTATGAGAAATATGCGAAAGAATGAGCCTGATGAGAGCAAATCCCAGACCTAACCTAGACCTAACATGAATTATTCTCTAAAATATTTATCAAAACCAGGTTTAATTGACTGTTTCAGTGTGGTACCACATTACTACGTGATCCAATCCAGAAATAGCCCAGGATCTAGCCATGAAGTATGAGAAATATGCGAAAGTATGTGCCTGATGAGGGCAAATCCTAGACCTAACCCAGACCTAACATGCGTTATCCTCTAAAACATTGATGGAAACCAGGTTTAATTGACTGTTTCAGTGTTGTACTTCATTACTACGTGATGCAATCCAGAGAAAGCCCAGGATCTATCCAAGAAGTATGAGAAATATGCGAAAGTATGAGCCTGATGAGGGCAAATCCTAGACCTAACCCAGACCTAACATGCGTTATCCTCTAAAATATTGATGGAAACCAGGTTTAATGGACTGTTTCAGCGTGGTACCACATTACTACGTGATACAATCCAGAAACAGCCCAGGATCTAGCCATCAAGTATGAGAAATATGCGAAAGTATGAGCCTGATGAGGGCAAATCCTAGACTTAACCCAAACCTAACATGCGTTATCCTCTCAAATATTTATCAAGATCAGGTTTAATTGACCGTTTCGGTGTGGTACCACATTACTACGTGATCCAAACCAGAAAAAACCCAGTATCTAGCCGTCAAGTAAGAGTAATATGCGAAAGAATGAGCCTGATGAGAGTAAATCCCAGACCTAACCTAGACCTAACATGCGTTATCTTCTAAAATATTGATCGAAACCAGGTTTAATTGACTGTTTCAGTGTGGTCCCACATTACTACGTGATCCAAACCAGAAAAAACCCAGGATCCGTTCAACAAGTATGTGAAGAATGCGAAAGTATGAGTCTGATGAGGTCAAATCCCAGACCTATCCCAGACCTAACTTGCGTTATCCTCTAAAATATTGATCGAAACCAGGTTCAATTGACCGTTTCGGTGTGGTACCACATTGCTACGTGATCCAAACCAGAAAAAACCCAGGATCCGTTCAACAAGTATGTGAAAAATGCGAAAGTATGAGTCCGATCAGTGAAAATCTCAGGCCTTACCTAGACCAGCATGCGTTGTCCTCTAAAATATTGATGGAAACCAGGTTTCATTGTCTGTTTCAGTGTGGTGCTACATTACTACGTGATGCAATCCAGAAAAAGCCCAGGATCTAGCCATCAAGTATGAGAAATATGCGAAAGAATGAGCCTGATGAGAGCAAATCCCAGACCTAACCTAGACCTAACATGCTTTATCCTCTAAAATATTGATGGAAACCAGGTTTCATTGACTGTTTCAGTGTGGTACCATACTACTTTGTGATCCAAACCAGAAAAAACCTAGGATCTGTTCAACAAGTATGTGAAAAACGCGAAAATGTGAGCCTGATGAGGGCAAATCTTAGACCTAACCCAGACCTAAGAAGCGTTACCCTCTAAAATATTTATCTAGACCAGGTTTCATTGAATGTTTCAGTGTGGTACCACATTACTACGTGATCCAATCCAGAAAATAACGCAGGATCTGTTCAAGGAGTATGTGAAGTGTTGCGAAAGTATGAGTCTGATGAGGTCAAATCCCAGACCTATCCCAGACCTAACTTGCGTTATCCTCTAAAATATTGATCGAAACCAGGTTTAATCGACTGTTTCAGTGTGGTCCCACATTACTACGTGATCCAAACCAGAAAGAACCCAGGATCTGTTCAACATGTATGAGAAATATGCGAATGAATGAGCCTGATGAGATCAAATCCCAGATCTAACATAGACCTAACATGAATTATTCTCTGAAATATTGATCGAAACCAGGTTTAACTGACTGTTTCAGTGTGGTACCACATTACTACGTGATCCAAACCAGAAAAAACCCAGGATCTAGCCATCAAGTATGTGAAGAATGCGAAAGTATGAGTCTGATGAGTGAAAATCCCAGGCCTAACCTAGACCTAACATGCGTTATCCTCAAAAATATTGATCGAAACCTGGTTTAATCGTCTGTTTCAGTAAGGTACCACATTACTATGTGATCCAAACCAGAAAATAACCCAGGATCTGTTCAACGAGTATGTGATGTGTGCGAAAGTATGAGTCTGATGAGGTCAAATCCCAGACCAATCCCAGACTTAGCTTGCGTTATCCTCTAAAATATTGATCGAAACCAGGTTTAATCGACTGTTTCAGTGTGGTACCACATTACTACGTGATCCAAACCAGAAAAAACCCAGGATCCGTTCAACAGGTATGTGAAGACTGCGGAAGTATGAGTCTGATGAGTGAAAATCCCAGACCTAACCTAGACCTAACATGCGTTATCCTCTAAAATATTGATCCAAACCAGGTATAATGGACTGTTTCAGTGTGGTACCACACTACTACGTGATCCAAACCAGGAAAAACCCAGGATCTGTTCAACAAGTATGTGAAAAACGCGAAAGTATGAGCCTGATGGGGGCAAATCCAAGACCTATTCCAGACCTAACTTGCGTTGTCCTCTAAGATATTGATGGAAACCAGGTTTAATTGACTGTTTCAGTGTTGTATTTCATTACTACGTGATTCAATCCAGAAAAAGCCCAGGATCTAGCCATGAAGTATGAGAAATATGCGAAAGTATGAGCCTGATGAGGTCAAATCCCAGTCCTATCCCAGACCTAACTTGCGTTATCCTCTAAAATATTGATCGAAACCAGGTTTAATCGACTGTTTCAGTGTGGTCCCACATTACTACGTGATCCAAACCAGAAAGAAGCCAGGATCTGTTCAACATGTATGAGAAATATGCGAATGAATCAGCCTGATGAGAGCAAATCCCAGATCTAACATAGACCTAACATGAATTATTCTCTAAAATATTGATCGAAACCAGGTTTAACTGACTGTTTCAGTGTGGTCCCACATTACTACGTGATCCAAACCAGAAATAACCCAGGATCCGTTCAACAAGTATGTGAAGAATACGAAAGTATGAGTCTGATGAGTGAAAATCCCAGGACTAACCTAGATCTATCATGCGTTATCCTCTAAAATATTGATCCAAACCAGGTTTAATGGACTGTTTCAGCGTGGTACCACACTACTACGTGATCCAAACCAGAAAAAACCCAGGATCTGTTCAACAAGTATGTGAAAAACGCGAAAGTATGAGCCTGATGAGGTCAAATCCCAGACCTATCCCAGACCTAACTTGCGTTATCCTCTAAAATATTGATCGAAACCAGCTTTAATCGACTGTTTCAGTGAGGTACCACATTACTACGTGATCCAAACCAGAAAAAACCCAGGATCCGTTCAACATGTATGTGAAGACAGCGAAAGTATGAGCCTGATGAGGGCAAATCCAAGACCTATCCCAGACCTAACTTGCGTTGTCCTCTAAGATATTGATGGAAACCAGGTTTAATTGACTGTTTCAGTGATGTACTTCATTACTACGTGATGCAATCCAGAAAAAGCCCAGGATCTAGCCATGAAGTATGAGAAATATGCGAAAGTATGAGCCTGATGAGGGCAAATCCTAGACCAAACCCAGACCTAACATGCGTTAGGCTTTAAAATATTTATCAAGACCAGGTTTAATTAAAAGTTTCAGTGTGGTACCACATTACTACGTGATGCAATCCAGAAAAAGCCCAGGATCTAGCCATCAAGTTTGAGAAATATGCGAAAGAATGTGCCTGATGAGAGCAAATCCCAGACCTAACCTAGACCTTACATGAATTATTCTCCAAAATATTGATCGAAACCAGGTTTAATTGACTGTTTCAGTGTGGTCCCACATTACTACGTGATCCAAACCAGAAATAACCCAGGATCCGTTCAACAAGTATGTGAAGAATGCGAAAGTATGAGTCTGATGAGTGAAAATCCCAGGCCTAACCTAGACCTAACATGCGTTATCTTCTAAAATATTGATCCAAACCAGGTTTAATGGACTGTTTCCGCTTGGTACCACAATACTACGTGATCCAAACCAGAAAAAACCCAGGATCTGTTCAACAAGTATGTGAAAAACGCGAAAGAATGAGCCTGATGAGGGAAAATCCCAGACATATCCCAGACCTAACTTGCGTTGCCCTCTAAGATATTGATCGAAACCAGGTTTAATCGACTGTTTTAGTCTGGCACCACACTACTACGTGATCCAATCCAGAAATAACCCAGGGTCCGTTCAACAAGTATGTGAAGAATGCGAAAGTATGAGTCTGATGAGTGAAAATCCCAGACCTAACCTAGACCTAACATGCGCTATCCTCTAAAATATTGATCCAAACCAGGTATAATGGACTGTTTCAGTGTGGTACCACAATACTACGTGATCCAAACCAGAAAAAACCAAGGATCTGTTCAACAAGTTTCTGAAAAACGCGACAGTATGAGCCTGATGAGGGCAAATCCAAGACCTATTCCAGACCTAACTTGCGTTGTCCTCTAAGATATTGATGGAAACCAGGTTTAATTGACTGTTTCAGTGTTGTACTTCATTACTACGTGATGCAATCCACAAAAAGCCCAGGATCTAGCCATGAAGTATGAGAAATATGCGAAAGTATGAGCCTGATGAGGGCAAATCCTAGACTTAACCCAGACCTAACATGCGTTAGCCTCTAGAATATTTATCAAGACCAGGTTTAATTGAATGTTTCAGTGTGGTACCACATTACTACGTGATGCAATCTAGAAAAAGCCCAGGATCTAGCCATCAAGTTTGAGAAATATGCGAAAGAATGAGCCTGATGAGGGCAAATCCTAGGCCTAACCCAGACCTAACATGCGTTATCCTCTAAAATATTGATCGCAACCAGGTTTAATGGACTGTTTCAGTGTGGTACCACACTACTACGTGATCCAAACCAGAAAAAACCCAGGATCCGTTCAACAAGTATGTTAAAACTGCGACAGTATGACCCTGATGAGGGCAAATCCCAGGCCTAACCTAGACCTAACATGCGTTGTCCTCTAAAATATTGATGGAAACCAGGTTTCATTGACTGTTTCAGTGTGGTACCACATTACTACGTGATGCAATCTAGAAAAAGCCCAGGATCTAGCCATCAAGTTTGAGAAATATGCGAAAGAATGAGCCTGATGAGGGCAAATCCTAGGCCTAACCCAGACCTAACATGCGTTATCCTCTAAAATATTTATCCAGACCAGGTTTCATTGAATGTTTCAGTGTGGTACCACTTTACTACGTGATCCAATCCAGAAATAGCCCAGGATCTAGCCATGAAGTATGAGAAATATGCGAAAGAATGAGCCTGATGAGAGCAAATCCCAGACCTAACCTAGACCTAACATGCGTTATCCTCTAAAATATTGAGCGAAACCAGGTTTAATGGACTGTTTCAGTGTGGTACCACACTACTTCGTGATCCAAACCAGAAAAAAACCAGGATCTGTTCATCAAGTATGTGAAAAACGCTAAACTGTGTGCCTGATGAGGGCAAATCTTAGACCTAACCCAGACCTAAGATGCGTTAACCTCTAAAATATTTATCCAGACCAGGTTTAATTGAATGTTTCAGTGTGGTACCACGTTACTACGTGATCCAAACTAGAAAAAACCCAGGATCCGTTCAACAAGTATGTGAAGAATGCGATAGTATGAGTCTGATGAGTGAAAATCCCAGGCCTAACCTAGACCTAACATGCGTTATCCTCTAAAATATTGATCGAAACCTGGTTTAATCGACTGTTTCAGTGTGGTACCACATTACTACGTGATCCAAACCAGAAAAAACCCAGGATCCGTTCAACAAGTATGTGAAGAATGCGAAGGTATGAGTCTGATGAGGTCAAATCCCAGACCATTCCCAGACTTAACTTGCGTTATCCTCTAAAATATTGATCGAAACCAGGTTTAATCGACTGTTTCAGTGTGGTACCACGTTACTACGTGATCCAAACCAGAAAAAACCCAGGACCTAGCCATCAAGTATGAGAAATATGCGAAAGAATGAGCCTGATGAGAGCAAATCCCAGACCTAACCTAGACCTTACATGAATTATTCTCTAAAATATTGATCGGAACCAGGTTTAATCGACTGTTTCAATGTGGTACTACATTACTATGTGATCCATTCCAGAAAATAACCCAGGATCTGTTCAACGAGTATGTGAAGTGTGCGAAAGTATGAGTCTGATGAGGTCAAATCCCAGACCATTCCCAGACTTAACTTGCGTTATCCTCCAAAATATTGATCCTAACCAGGTTTAATCGTCTGTTTCAGTGTGGTACCACATTACTACGTGATCCAAACCAGAAAAAACCCAGGATCTAGCCATCAAGTATGAGAAATATGCGAAAGAATGAGCCTGATGAGAGCAAATCCCAGACCCAACCAAGACCTTACATGCGTTATCCTCTAAAATATTGAGCGAAACCAGGTTTAATGGACTGTTTCAGTGTGGTACCACACTACTTCGTGATCCAAACCAGAAAAAACCCAGGATCTGTTCAACAAGTATGTGAAAAACGCTAAACTGTGAGCCTGATGAGGGCAAATCTTAGACCTAACCCAGACCTAAGATGCGTTATCCTATAAAATATTTATCCAGACCAGGTTTCATTGAATGTTTCAGAGTGGTACCACTTTACTACGTGATCCAATCCAGATATAGCCCAGGATCTAGCCCTGAAGTATGAGAAATATGCGAAAGTAAGAGCCTGATGAGGGCAAATCCTAGACCTAACCCAGACCTAACATGCGTTATCCTCTAAAATATTTATCAAGACCAGGTTTAATTGATTGTTTCAGTGTGGTCCCACATTACTACGTGATCCAAACCAGAAATAACCCAGGATCCGTTCAACAAGTAAGTGAAGAATGCGAAGGTATGAGTCTGATGAGTGAAAATCCCAGGCCTAACCTAGACCTAACATGCGTTATCCTCTAAAATATTGAGCGAAACCAGGTTTAATGGACTGTTTCAGCGTGGTACCACACTACTACGTGATCCAATCCAGAAAAAACCCAGGATCTGTTCAACAAGTATGTGAAAAACCCGAAAGTATGAGCCTGATGAGGGCAAATCCTAGACCTATCCCAGACCTAACTTGCGTTATCCTCTGAAATATTTATCAAGACCAGGTTTAATTGAATGTTTCAGTGTGGTACCACATTACTACGTGATCCAAACTAGAAAAAACCCAGGATCCGTTCAACAAGTATGTGAGGAATGCGAAAGTATGAGTCTGATCAGTGAAAATCTCAGGCCTTACCTAGACCTAACTTGCGTTGTCCTCTAAAATATTGATGGAAACCAGGTTTCATTGACTGTTTCAGTGTGGTACTACATTACTATGTGATCCAAACCAGAAAATAACCCAGGATCTGTTCAAGGAGTATGTGAAGTGTGCGAAAGTACGAGTCTCATGAGGTCAAATCCCAGACTTATCCCAGACCTAACTTGCGTTATCCTCAAAAATATTGATCGAAACCAGGTTTAATCGACTGTTTCAGTGTGGTACCACATTACTACGTGATCCAAACCAGAAAAAACCCAGGATCCGTTCAACAAGTGTGTGAAGAATGCGAAAGTATGAGTCTGATGAGTGAGAATCCCAGGGCTAACATAGACCTAACATGCGTTATCCTCTAAAATATTGATCGAAACCATGTTTAATCGACTGTTTCAGTGTGGTACCACATTACTACGTGATCCAAACCAGAAAAAACCCCGGGATCAGTTCAACAAGTATGTGAAGAATGCGAAAGTATGAGTCCGATGAGTGAGAATCCCAGGGCTAACATAGACCTAACATGCGTTATCCTCTAGAATATTGATCGAAACCAGGTTTAATCGACTGTTTCAGTGTGGTACCACATTACTACGTGATCCAAACCAGAAAAAACCCAGGATCAGTTCGACAAGTATGTGAAAAATACGAAAGTATGAGTCCGATCAGTGAAAATCTCAGGCCTTACCTAGACCTAACTTGCGTTGTCGTCTAAAATATTGATTGAAACCAGGTTTCATTGACTGTTTCAGTGTGGTACCACATTACTACGTGATCCAAACCAGAAAAAACCCAGGATCCGTTCAACAAGTATGTGAAGAATGCGAAAGTATGAGTCTGATGAGTGAAAATCCCAGGCCTAACCTAGACCTAACATGCGCTGTACTCTAAAATATTGATGGAAACCAGGTTTCATTGACTGTTTCAGTGTGGTACCACAATACTACGTGATCCAAACCAAAAAAAACCCAGGATCAGTTCAACAAGTATGTGAAGAATGCGAAAGTATGAGTCTGATGAGTGTAATTCCCAGGGCTAACCTAGACCTAACATGCGTTGTCCTCTAAAATATTGATAGAAACCAGGTTTCTTTGACTGTTTCAGTGTGGTACTACATTACTACGTGATGCAATCCAGAAAAAGCCCAGGATCTAGCCATCAAGTATGAGAAATATGCGAAACAATGAGCCTGATGAGAGCAAATCCCTGACCTAACCTAGACCTAACATGCGCTATCCTCTAAAATATTGAGCGAAACCAGGTTTAATTGACTGTTTCAGCGTGGTACCACATTACTACGTGATACAATCCAGAAACAGCCCAGGATCTAGCCATGAAGTATGAGAAATATGCGAAGGAATGAGCCTGATGAGAGCAAATCCCAGACCTAACCTTGACCTAACATGAATTATTCTCTAAAATATTGATCGAAACCAGGTTTAATTGACCGTTTCAGTGTGGTACCACATTACTACGTGATCCAAACCAGAAAAAACCCAGGATCAGTTCGACAAGTATGTGAAAAATGCGAAAGTATGAGTCCGATCAGTGAGAATCTCAGGCCTTACCTAGACCTACCATGCGATGTCCTCTAAAATATTGATGGAAGCCAGGTTTCATTGTCTGTTTCAGTGTGGTACTACACTACTACGTGATGCAATCCAGAAAAAGCCCAGGATCTAGCCATCAAGTATGAGAAATATGCGAAAGAATGAGCCTGATGAGTGCTAATCCCAGACCTAACCTAGACCTAACATGCGTTATCCTCTAAAATATTGAGCGAAACCAGGTTTAATGGACTGTTTCAGTGTGGTACCACACTACTTCGTGATCCAAACCAGAAAAAACCCAGGATCTGTTCAACAAGTACGTGAAAAACGCGAAACTGTGAGCCTGATGAGGGCAAATCTTAGACCTAACCCAGACCTAACTTGCGTTATCCTCTAAAATATTGATCGAATCCAGGTTTAATTGACTGTTTCAGCGTGGTACCACATTACTACGTGATACAATCCAGAAACAGCCCAGCATCTAGCCATGAAGTATGAGAAATATGCGAAAGAATGAGCCTGATGAGAGCAAATACCAGACCTAACCTTGACCTAACATGAATTATTCGCTAAAATATTGATCGAAACCAGGTTTAATTGACTGTTTCAGTGTGGTCCCACATTACTACGTGATCCAAACCAGAAAAAACCCAGGATCCGTTCAACAAGAATGTGAAGAATGCGAAAGTATGAGTCTGATGAGGTCAAAACCCAGACATATCCCAGACCTAACTTGCGTTGTCCTCTAAGATATTGATGGAAACCAGGTTTAATTGACTGTTTCAGTGTTGTACTTCATTACTACGTGATGCAATCCAGAAATAGCCCAGGATCTAGCCATGAAGTGTGAGAAATATGCGAAAGTATGAGTCTGATGTGGGCAAATCCTAGACCTATCCCAGACCTAACTTGCGTTATCCTCCAAAATATTGATCGAAACCAGGTTTAATTGACTGTTTCAGTGTGGTCCCACATTACTACGTGATCCAAACCTGAAAAAACCCAGGATCCGTTCAACAGGAATGTGAAGAATGCGAAAGTATGAGTCTGATGAGGTCAAAACCCAGACATATCCCAGACCTAACTTGCGTTGTCCTCTAAGATATTGATGGAAACCAGGTTTAATTGACTGTTTCAGTGTGGTCCCACATTACTACGTGATCCAAACCAGAAATAACCCAGGATCCGTTCAGCAAGTATGTGAAGAATGCGAAAGTATGAGTCTGATGAGTGAAAATCCCAGGCCTAACCTAGACCTAACATGCGTTATCCTCTAAAATATTGATCCAAACCAGGTTTAATGGACTGTTTCAGTGTGGTACTACACTACTACGTGATGCAATCCAGAAAAAGTCCAGGATCTAGCCATCAAGTATGAGAAATATGCGAAAGAATGAGCCTGATGAGAGCAAATCCCAGACCTAACCTAGACCTAACATGCGTTATCCTCTAAAATATTGAGCGAAACCAGGTTTAATGGACTGTTTCAGTGTGGTACCACACTACTTCGTGATCCAAACCAGAAAAAACCCAGGATCTGTTCAACAGGTATGTGAAAAACGCGAAACTGTGAGCCTGATGAGGGCAAATCTTAGACCTAACCCAGACCTAAGATGCGTTACCCTCTAAAATATTTATCCAGACCAGGTTTCATTGAATGTTTCAGTGTGGTACCACTTTACTACGTGATCCAATCCAGAAATAGCCCAGGAGCTAGCCATGAAGTATGAGAAATATGCGAAAGTAAGAGCCTGATGAGGGCAAATCCTAGACCTATCCCAGACCTAACTTGCGTTATCCTCTAAAATATTGATCGAATCCAGGTTTAATTGACTGTTTCAGCGTGGTACCACATTACTACGTGATACAATCCAGAAACAGCCCAGCATCTAGCCATGAAGTATGAGAAATATGCGAAAGAATGAGCCTGATGAGAGCAAATACCAGACCTAACCTTGACCTAACTTGCGTTGTCCTCTAAGATATTGATCGAAACCAGGTTTAATCGACTGTTTTAGTCTGGCACCACATTACTACGTGATCCAAACCAGAAAAAACCCAGGATCCGTTCAACAAGAATGTGAAGAATGCGAAAGTATGAGTCTGATGAGGTCAAAACCCAGACATATCCCAGACCTAACTTGCGTTGTCCTCTAAGATATTGATGGAAACCAGGTTTAATTGACTGCTTCAGTGTGGTCCCACATTACTACGTGATCCAAACCAGAAATAACCCAGGATCCGTTCAACAAGTATGTGAAGAATGCGAAAGTATGAGTCTGATGATTGAAAATCCCAGGCCTAACCTAGACCTAACATGCGTTATCCTCTAAAATATTGATCCAAACCAGGTTTAATGGACTGTTTCAGTGTGGTACTACACTACTACGTGATGCAATCCAGAAAAAGTCAAGGATCTAGCCATCAAGTAAGAGAAATATGCGAAAGAATGAGCCTGATGAGAGCAAATCCCAGACCTAACCTAGACCTAACATGCGTTATCCTCTAAAATATTGAGCGAAACCAGGTTTAATGGACTGTTTCAGTGTGGTACCACACTACTTCGTGATCCAAACCAGAAAAAACCCAGGATCTGTTCAACAAGTATGTGAAAAACGCGAAACTGTGAGACTGATGAGGGCAAATCTTAGACCTAACCCAGACCTAAGATGCGTTACCCTCTAAAATATTTATCCAGACCAGGTTTCATTGAATGTTTCAGTGTGGTACCACTTTACTACGTGATCCAATCCAGAAATAGCCCAGGATCTAGCCATGAAGGATGAGAAATATGCGAAAGTAAGAGCCTGATGAGGGCAAATCCTAGACCTATCCCAGACCTAACTTTCGTTATCCTCTACAATATTGATCGAATCCAGGTTTAATTGACTGTTTCAGCGTGGTACCACATTACTACGTGATACAATCCAGAAACAGCCCAGCATCTAGCCATGAAGTATGAGAAATATGCGAAAGAATGAGCCTGATGAGAGCAAATACCAGACCTAACCTTGACCTAACTTGCGTTGTCCTCTAAGATATTGATCGAAACCAGGTTTAATCGACTGTTTTAGTCTGGCACCACATTACTACGTGATCCAAACCAGAAAAAACCCAGGATCCGTTCAACAAGTATGTAAAGACTGCGAAAGTATGAGTCTGATGAGTGAAAATCCCAGACCTAACCTAGACCTAACATGAATTATTCTCTAAAATATTGATCGAAACCAGGTTTAATTGACTGTTTCAGTGTGGTCCCACATTACTACGTGATCCAAACCAGAAATAACCCACGATCCGTTCAACAAGTATGTAAAGACTGCGAAAGTATGAGTCTGATGAGTGAAAATCCCAGGCCTAACCTAGACCTAACATGCGTTGTCCTCTAAAATATTGATCCATACCAGGTTTAATGGACTGTTTCAGTGTGGTACTACACTACTACGTGATGCAATCCAGAAAAAGCCCAGGATCTAGCCATCAAGAATGAGAAATATGCGAATGAATGAGCCTGATGAGAGCAAATCCCAGACCTAACCTAGACCTAACATGCGTTATCCTCTAAAATATTGAGCGAAACCAGGTTTAATGGACTGTTTCAGTGTGGTAGCACACTACTTCGTGATCCAAACCAGAAGAAACCCAGGATCTGTTCAAGAAGTATGTGAAAAACCCAAAACTGTGAGCCTGATGGGGGCGAATCGTAGACCTAACCCAGACCTAAGATGCGTTATCCTCCAAAATATTGATCGAAACCAAGTTTAATTGACTGTTTCAGCGTGGTACCACATTACTACGTGATACAATCCAGAAACAGCCCAGGATCTAGCCATGAAGTATGAGAAATATGCGAAAGTATGAGCCTGATGAGGGCAAATCCTAGACCTAACCCAGACCTAACATGCGTTATCCTCTAAAATATTTATCAAGATCAGGTTTAATTGACCGTTTCGGTGTGGTACCATATTACTACGTGATCCAAACCAGAAAAAACCCAGGATCTAGCCATCAAGTATGAGTAATATGCGAAAGAATGAGCCTGATGAGAGTAAATCCCATACCTAACCTAGACCTAACATGCGTTATCCTCTAAAATATTGATCGAAACCAGGTTTAATTGACTGTTTCAGTGTGGTCCCACATTACTACGTGATCCAAACCAGAAAAAACCCAGGATCCGTTCAACAAGTATGTGAAGAATGCGAAAGTATCAGTCTGATGAGGTCAAATCCCAGACCTGTCCCAGACCTAATTTGCGTTATCCTCTAAAATATTGATCGAAACCAGGTTCAATTGACCGTTTCGGTGTGGCACCACATTACTACGTGATCCAAACCAGAAAAAACCCAGGATCCGTTCAACAAGTATGTGAAGAATGCGAAAGTATGAGTCTGATGAGTGAAAATCCCAGGCCTAACCTAGACCTAACATGCGTTAGCCTCAAAAATATTTATCCAGACCAGGTTTCATTGAATGTTTCAGTGTGGTACCACTTTACTACGTGATCCAATCCAGAAATAGCCCAGGATCTAGCCATGAAGTATGAGAAATATGCGAAAGTAAGAGCCTGATGAGGGCAAATCCTAGACCTATCCCAGACCTAACTTGCGTTATCCTCTAAAATATCGATCGAATCCAGGTTTAATTGACTGTTTCAGCGTGGTACCACATTACTACGTGATACAATCCAGAAACAGCCCAGCATCTAGCCATGAAGTATGAGAAATATGCGAAAGAATGAGCCTGATGAGAGCAAATACCAGACCTAACCCTGACCTAACATGAATTATTCTCTAAAATATTGATCGAAACCAGGTTTAATTGACTGTTTCAGTGTGGTCCCACATTACTACGTGATCCAAACCAGAAAAAACCCAGGATCCGTTCAACAAGAATGTGAAGAATGCGAAAGTATGAGTCTGATGAGGTCAAAACCCAGATATATCCCAGACCTAACTTGCGTTGTCCTCTAAGATATTGATGGAAACCAGGTTTAATTGACTGTTTCAGTGTTGTACTTCATTACTACGTGATGCAATCCAGAAAAAGCCCAGGATCTAGCCATGAAGTATGAGAAATATGCGAAAGTATGAGCCTGATGAAGGCAAATCCTAGGCCTATCCCAGACCTAACTTGCGTTATCCTCCAAAATATTGATCGAACCAGGTTTAATTGACTGTTTCAGTGTGGTCCCACATTACTACGTGATCCAAACCAGAAATAACCCAGGATCCGTTCAACAAGTATGTAAAGACTGCGAAAGTATGAGTCTGATGAGTGAAAATCCCAGGCCTAACCTAGATCTAACATGCTTTATCCTCTAAAATATTGATCCAAACCAGGTTTAATGGACTGTTTCAGTGTGGTACCACTTTACTACGTGATCCGATCCAGAAATAGCCCAGGACCTAGCCATGAAGTATGAGAAATATGCGAAAGTAAGAGCCTGATGAGGGCAAATCCTAGACCTATCCCAGACCTAACTTGCGTTATCCTCCAAAATATTGATCGAAACCAAGTTTAATTGACTGTTTCAGCGTGGTACCACATTACTACGTGATACAATCCAGAAACAGCCCAGGATCTAGCCATGAAGTATGAGAAATATGCGAAAGTATGAGTCTGATGAGAGCAAATCCCAGACCTAACCTAGACCTAACATGCGTTATCCTCTAAAATATTTATCAAGATCAGGTTTAATTGACCGTTTCGGTTTGGTACCACATTACTACGTGATCCAAACCAGAAAAAACCCAGGATCCGTTCAACAAGTATGTGAAGAATGCGAAAGTATCAGTCTGATGAGGTCAAATCCCAGACCTGCCCCAGACCTAATTTGCGTTATCTTCTAAAATATTGATCGAAACCAGGTTTAATTGACTGTTTCAGTGTGGTCCCACATTACTACGTGATCCAAACCAGAAAAAACCCAGGATCCGTTCAACAAGTATGTGAAGAATGCGAAAGTATGAGTCTGATGAGGTCAAATCCCAGACCTATCCCAGACCTAACTTGCGTTATCCTCTAAAATATTGATCGAAACCAGGTTCAATTGACCGTTTCGGTGTGGTACCACATTGCTACGTGATCCAAACCAGAAAAAACCCAGGATCCGTTCAACATGTATGTGAAGAATGCGAAAGTATGAGTCTGATGAGTGAAAATCCCAGGCCTAACCTAGACCTAACATGCGTTAGCCTCAAAAATATTGATCGAAACCTGGTTTAATCGACTGTTTCATTGTGGTACCACATTACTATGTGATCCAAACCAGAAAATAACCCAGGATCTGTTCAACGAGTATGTGAAGGGTGCGAAAGTATGAGTCTGATGAGGTCAAATCCCAGACCTCTCCCAGACCTAACTTGCGTTATCCTCTAAAATATTGATCGAAACCAGGTTTAGTGGACTGTTTCAGTGTGGTACTACACTACTACGTGATGCAATCCAGAAAAAGCCCAGGATCTAGCCATCAAGTATGAGAAATATGCGAAAGAATGAGCCTGATGAGAGCAAAACCCAGACCTAACCTAGACCTAACATGCGTTATCCTCTAAAATATTGAGCGAAACCAGGTTTAATGGACTGTTTCAGCGTGGTACAACACTACTACGTGATCCAAACCAGAAAAAACCCAGGATCTGTTCAACAAGTATGTGAAAAACGCGAAACTGTGAGACTGATGAGGGCAAATCTTAGACCTAACCCAGACCTAAGATGCGTTACCCTCTAAAATATTTATCCAGACCAGGTTTCATTGAATGTTTCAGTGTGGTACCACTTTACTACGTGATCCAATCCAGAAATAGCCCAGGATCTAGCCATGAAGGATGAGAAATATGCGAAAGTAAGAGCCTGATGAGGGCAAATCCTAGACCTATCCCAGACCTAACTTTCGTTATCCTCTACAATATTGATCGAATCCAGGTTTAATTGACTGTTTCAGCGTGGTACCACATTACTACGTGATACAATCCAGAAACAGCCCAGCATCTAGCCATGAAGTATGAGAAATATGCGAAAGAATGAGCCTGATGAGAGCAAATACCAGACCTAACCTTGACCTAACTTGCGTTGTCCTCTAAGATATTGATCGAAACCAGGTTTAATCGACTGTTTTAGTCTGGCACCACATTACTACGTGATCCAAACCAGAAAAAACCCAGGATCCGTTCAACAAGTATGTAAAGACTGCGAAAGTATGAGTCTGATGAGTGAAAATCCCAGACCTAACCTAGACCTAACATGAATTATTCTCTAAAATATTGATCGAAACCAGGTTTAATTGACTGTTTCAGTGTGGTCCCACATTACTACGTGATCCAAACCAGAAATAACCCACGATCCGTTCAACAAGTATGTAAAGACTGCGAAAGTATGAGTCTGATGAGTGAAAATCCCAGGCCTAACCTAGACCTAACATGCGTTGTCCTCTAAAATATTGATCCATACCAGGTTTAATGGACTGTTTCAGTGTGGTACTACACTACTACGTGATGCAATCCAGAAAAAGCCCAGGATCTAGCCATCAAGAATGAGAAATATGCGAATGAATGAGCCTGATGAGAGCAAATCCCAGACCTAACCTAGACCTAACATGCGTTATCCTCTAAAATATTGAGCGAAACCAGGTTTAATGGACTGTTTCAGTGTGGTAGCACACTACTTCGTGATCCAAACCAGAAGAAACCCAGGATCTGTTCAAGAAGTATGTGAAAAACCCAAAACTGTGAGCCTGATGGGGGCGAATCGTAGACCTAACCCAGACCTAAGATGCGTTATCCTCCAAAATATTGATCGAAACCAAGTTTAATTGACTGTTTCAGCGTGGTACCACATTACTACGTGATACAATCCAGAAACAGCCCAGGATCTAGCCATGAAGTATGAGAAATATGCGAAAGTATGAGCCTGATGAGGGCAAATCCTAGACCTAACCCAGACCTAACATGCGTTATCCTCTAAAATATTTATCAAGATCAGGTTTAATTGACCGTTTCGGTGTGGTACCATATTACTACGTGATCCAAACCAGAAAAAACCCAGGATCTAGCCATCAAGTATGAGTAATATGCGAAAGAATGAGCCTGATGAGAGTAAATCCCATACCTAACCTAGACCTAACATGCGTTATCCTCTAAAATATTGATCGAAACCAGGTTTATTTGACTGTTTCAGTGTGGTCCCACATTACTACGTGATCCAAACCAGAAAAAACCCAGGATCCGTTCAACAAGTATGTGAAGAATGCGAAAGTATCAGTCTGATGAGGTCAAATCCCAGACCTGTCCCAGACCTAATTTGCGTTATCCTCTAAAATATTGATCGAAACCAGGTTCAATTGACCGTTTCGGTGTGGCACCACATTACTACGTGATCCAAACCAGAAAAAACCCAGGATCCGTTCAACAAGTATGTGAAGAATGCGAAAGTATGAGTCTGATGAGTGAAAATCCCAGGCCTAACCTAGACCTAACATGCGTTAGCCTCAAAAATATTTATCCAGACCAGGTTTCATTGAATGTTTCAGTGTGGTACCACTTTACTACGTGATCCAATCCAGAAATAGCCCAGGATCTAGCCATGAAGTATGAGAAATATGCGAAAGTAAGAGCCTGATGAGGGCAAATCCTAGACCTATCCCAGACCTAACTTGCGTTATCCTCTAAAATATCGATCGAATCCAGGTTTAATTGACTGTTTCAGCGTGGTACCACATTACTACGTGATACAATCCAGAAACAGCCCAGCATCTAGCCATGAAGTATGAGAAATATGCGAAAGAATGAGCCTGATGAGAGCAAATACCAGACCTAACCCTGACCTAACATGAATTATTCTCTAAAATATTGATCGAAACCAGGTTTAATTGACTGTTTCAGTGTGGTCCCACATTACTACGTGATCCAAACCAGAAAAAACCCAGGATCCGTTCAACAAGAATGTGAAGAATGCGAAAGTATGAGTCTGATGAGGTCAAAACCCAGATATATCCCAGACCTAACTTGCGTTGTCCTCTAAGATATTGATGGAAACCAGGTTTAATTGACTGTTTCAGTGTTGTACTTCATTACTACGTGATGCAATCCAGAAAAAGCCCAGGATCTAGCCATGAAGTATGAGAAATATGCGAAAGTATGAGCCTGATGAAGGCAAATCCTAGGCCTATCCCAGACCTAACTTGCGTTATCCTCCAAAATATTGATCGAACCAGGTTTAATTGACTGTTTCAGTGTGGTCCCACATTACTACGTGATCCAAACCAGAAATAACCCAGGATCCGTTCAACAAGTATGTAAAGACTGCGAAAGTATGAGTCTGATGAGTGAAAATCCCAGGCCTAACCTAGATCTAACATGCTTTATCCTCTAAAATATTGATCCAAACCAGGTTTAATGGACTGTTTCAGTGTGGTACCACTTTACTACGTGATCCGATCCAGAAATAGCCCAGGACCTAGCCATGAAGTATGAGAAATATGCGAAAGTAAGAGCCTGATGAGGGCAAATCCTAGACCTATCCCAGACCTAACTTGCGTTATCCTCCAAAATATTGATCGAAACCAAGTTTAATTGACTGTTTCAGCGTGGTACCACATTACTACGTGATACAATCCAGAAACAGCCCAGGATCTAGCCATGAAGTATGAGAAATATGCGAAAGTATGAGTCTGATGAGAGCAAATCCCAGACCTAACCTAGACCTAACATGCGTTATCCTCTAAAATATTTATCAAGATCAGGTTTAATTGACCGTTTCGGTTTGGTACCACATTACTACGTGATCCAAACCAGAAAAAACCCAGGATCCGTTCAACAAGTATGTGAAGAATGCGAAAGTATCAGTCTGATGAGGTCAAATCCCAGACCTGCCCCAGACCTAATTTGCGTTATCTTCTAAAATATTGATCGAAACCAGGTTTAATTGACTGTTTCAGTGTGGTCCCACATTACTACGTGATCCAAACCAGAAAAAACCCAGGATCCGTTCAACAAGTATGTGAAGAATGCGAAAGTATGAGTCTGATGAGGTCAAATCCCAGACCTATCCCAGACCTAACTTGCGTTATCCTCTAAAATATTGATCGAAACCAGGTTCAATTGACCGTTTCGGTGTGGTACCACATTGCTACGTGATCCAAACCAGAAAAAACCCAGGATCCGTTCAACATGTATGTGAAGAATGCGAAAGTATGAGTCTGATGAGTGAAAATCCCAGGCCTAACCTAGACCTAACATGCGTTAGCCTCAAAAATATTGATCGAAACCTGGTTTAATCGACTGTTTCATTGTGGTACCACATTACTATGTGATCCAAACCAGAAAATAACCCAGGATCTGTTCAACGAGTATGTGAAGGGTGCGAAAGTATGAGTCTGATGAGGTCAAATCCCAGACCTCTCCCAGACCTAACTTGCGTTATCCTCTAAAATATTGATCGAAACCAGGTTTAGTGGACTGTTTCAGTGTGGTACTACACTACTACGTGATGCAATCCAGAAAAAGCCCAGGATCTAGCCATCAAGTATGAGAAATATGCGAAAGAATGAGCCTGATGAGAGCAAAACCCAGACCTAACCTAGACCTAACATGCGTTATCCTCTAAAATATTGAGCGAAACCAGGTTTAATGGACTGTTTCAGCGTGGTACAACACTACTACGTGATCCAAACCAGAAAAAACCCAGGATCTGTTCAACAAGTATGTGAAAAACGCGAAAGTATGAGCCTGATGAGGGCAAATCCCAGACATATCCCAGACCTAACTTGCGTTGTCCTCTAAGATATTGATCGAAACCAGGTTTAATCGACTGTTTTAGTCTGGCACCACATTACTACGTGATCCAAACCAGAAAAAACCCAGGATCCGTTCAACAAGTATGTAAAGACTGCGAAAGTATGAGTCTGATGAGTGAAAATCCCAGACCTAACCTAGACCTAACATGAATTATTCTCTAAAATATTGATCGAAACCAGGTTTAGTTGACTGTTTCAGTGTGGTCCCACATTACTACGTGATCCAAACCAGAAAGAACCCAGGATCCGTTCAACAAGTATGTGAAGTATGCGAAAGTATGAGTCTGATGAGTGAAAATCCCAGACCTAACCTAGACCTAACATGCTTTATCCTCTAAAATATTGATCCAAACCAGGTTTAATGGACTGTTTCAGTGTGGTACTACACTACTACGTGATGCAATCCAGAAAAAGCCCAGGATCTAGCCATCAAGTATGAGAAATATGCGAATGAATGAGCCTGATGAGAGCAAATCTCAGACCTAACCTAGACCTAACATGCGTTATCCTCTAAAATATTGAGCGAAACCAGGTTTAATGGACTGTTTCAGTGTGGTACCACACTACTTCGTGATCCAAACCAGAAAAAACCCAGGATCTGTTCAAGAAGTATGTGAAAAACCCTAAACTGTGAGCCTGATGAGGGCGAATCGTAGACCTAACCCAGACCTAAGATGCGTTATCCTCCAAAATATTGATCGAAACCAAGTTTAATTGACTGTTTCAGCGTGGTACCACATTACTACGTGATACAATCCAGAAACAGCCCAGGATATGTTCAACATGTATGAGAAATATGCGAAAGAAAGAGCCTGATGAGAGCAAATCCCAGACCTAACCTAGACCTAACATGAATTATTCTCTAAAATATTGATCGAAACCAGGTTTAATTGACTGTTTCAGTGTGGTACCACACTACTTCGTGATCCAAACCAGACAAAACCCAGGATTTTCAACAAGAAAGTGAAAAACGCGAAACTGTGAGCCTGATGAGGGCAAATCTTAGACCTAACCCAGACCTAAGATGCGTTATCCTCTAAAATATTTATCCAGACCAGGTTTCATTGAATGTTTCAGTGTGGTACCACATTACTATGTGATCCAAACCAGAAAAAACCCAGGATCTGTTCAACGAGTATGTGAAGTGTGCGAAAGTATGAGTCTGATGAGGTCAAATCCCAGACCAATCCCAGACTTAACTTGCGTTATCCTCTAAAATATTGATCGAAACCTGGTTTAATCGACTGTTTCAGTGTGGTACCACATTACTATGTGATCCAAAACAGAAAATAACCCAGGATCTCTTCAAGGAGTATGTGAAGTGTGCGAAAGTATGAGTCTGATGAGGTCAAATCCCAGACCTATCCCAGACCTAACTTGCGTTATCCTCTAAAATTTTGATCGAAACCAGGTTTAATCGACTGTTTCAGTGTGGTACCACATTACTACGTGATCCAAACCAGAAAAAACCCAGGATCCGTTCAACAAGTATGTGAAGAATGCGAAAGTATGAGTCTGATGAGTGAAAATCCCAGTCCTAACCTAGACCTAACATGCGTTATCCTCTAAAATATTGATCCAAACCAGGTTTAATGGACTGTTTCAGTGTGGTACCACACTACGACGTGATCCAAACCAGAAAAAACCTAGGATCTAGCCATGAAGTATGAGAAATATGCGAAAGTATGAGCCTGATGAGGGCAAATCCTAGACTTAACCCAACCCTAACATGCGTTATCCTCTCAAATATTTATCAAGATCAGGTTTAATTGAATGTTTCAGTGTGGTACCTCATTACTACGTGAAACAAACCAGAAAAAACCCAGGATCCGTTCAACAAGTATGTGAAGAATGCGAAAGTATGAGTCTGATGAGGGCGAATCCCAGACCTATGCCAGACCTAACTTGCGTTATCCTCTAAAATATTGATCGAAACCAGGTTTAATTGACTGTTTCAGCGTGGTACCACATTACTACGTGATACAATCCAGAAACAGCCCAGGATCTAGCCATCAAGTATGAGAAATATGCGAAAGTATGAGCCTGATGAGGGCAAATCCTAGACTTGACCCAAACCTAACATACGTTATCCTCTCAAATATTTATCAAGATCAGGTTTAGTTGAATGTTTCAGTGTGGTACCACATTACTACGTGAACCAAACCAGAAAAAACCCAGGATCCGTTCAACAAGTATGTGAAGAATGCGAAAGTATGAGTCTGATGAGTGATAATCCCAGGGCTAACCTAGACCTAACATGCGTTATCCTCTAAAATATTGATCCAAACCAGGTTTAATGGACTGTTTCAGTGTGGTACCACTTTACTACGTGATGCAAAGCAGAAAAAACCCTCGATCAGGTCAACATGTATGCTAAAACTGCGAAAGAATGCCCCTGATGAGGTCAAATCCCAGGCCTAACCTAGACCAAGCATGCGTTGTCCTCTAAAATATTGATGGAAACCAGGTTTAATTGACTGTGTCAGTGTTGTACTTCATCACTACGTGATGCAATCCAGAAAAAGCCCAGGATCTAGCCATCAAGTATGAGAAATATGCGAAAGAATGAGCCTGATGAGAGCAAATCCCAGACCTAACCTAGACCTAACATGAATTATTCTCTAAAATATTTATCAAAACCAGGTTTAATTGACTGTTTCAGTGTGGTACCACATTACTACGTGATCCAATCCAGAAATAGCCCAGGATCTAGCCATGAAGTATGAGAAATATGCGAAAGTATGTGCCTGATGAGGGCAAATCCTAGACCTAACCCAGACCTAACATGCGTTATCCTCTAAAACATTGATGGAAACCAGGTTTAATTGACTGTTTCAGTGTTGTACTTCATTACTACGTGATGCAATCCAGAGAAAGCCCAGGATCTATCCAAGAAGTATGAGAAATATGCGAAAGTATGAGCCTGATGAGGGCAAATCCTAGACCTAACCCAGACCTAACATGCGTTATCCTCTAAAATATTGATGGAAACCAGGTTTAATGGACTGTTTCAGCGTGGTACCACATTACTACGTGATACAATCCAGAAACAGCCCAGGATCTAGCCATCAAGTATGAGAAATATGCGAAAGTATGAGCCTGATGAGGGCAAATCCTAGACTTAACCCAAACCTAACATGCGTTATCCTCTCAAATATTTATCAAGATCAGGTTTAATTGACCGTTTCGGTGTGGTACCACATTACTACGTGATCCAAACCAGAAAAAACCCAGTATCTAGCCGTCAAGTAAGAGTAATATGCGAAAGAATGAGCCTGATGAGAGTAAATCCCAGACCTAACCTAGACCTAACATGCGTTATCTTCTAAAATATTGATCGAAACCAGGTTTAATTGACTGTTTCAGTGTGGTCCCACATTACTACGTGATCCAAACCAGAAAAAACCCAGGATCCGTTCAACAAGTATGTGAAGAATGCGAAAGTATGAGTCTGATGAGGTCAAATCCCAGACCTATCCCAGACCTAACTTGCGTTATCCTCTAAAATATTGATCGAAACCAGGTTCAATTGACCGTTTCGGTGTGGTACCACATTGCTACGTGATCCAAACCAGAAAAAACCCAGGATCCGTTCAACAAGTATGTGAAGAATGCGAAAGTATGAGTCTGATGAGTGAAAATCCCAGGCCTAACCTAGACCTAACATGCGTTAGCCTCAAAAATATTGATCGAAACCTGGTTTAATCGACTGTTTCATTGTGGTACCACATTACTATGTGATCCAAACCAGAAAATAACCCAGGATCTGTTCAACGAGTATGTGAAGGGTGCGAAAGTATGAGTCTGATGAGGTCAAATCCCAGACCTCTCCCAGACCTAACTTGCGTTATCCTCTAAAATATTGATCGAAACCAGGTTTAATTGACTGTTTCAGTGTGGTCCCACATTACTACGTGATCCAAACCAGAAAAAACCCAGGATCCGTTCAACAAGTATGTGAAGAATGCGAAAGTATGAGTCTGATGAGTGAAAATCCCAGGCCTAACCTAGACCAAACATGCGTTATCCGCTAAAATATTGATCGAAACCTGGTTTAATCGACTGTTTCAGTGTGGTACCACATTAATATGTGATCCAAACCAGAAAATAACCCAGGATCTGTTCAAGGAGTATGTGAAGTGTGCGAAAGTATGAGTCTGATGAGGTCAAATTCCAGACCTATCCCAGACCTAACTTGCGTTATCCTCTAAAATTTTGATCGAAACCAGGTTTAATCGACTGTTTCAGTGTGGTACCACATTACTACGTGATCCAAACCAGAAAAAACCCAGGATCCGTTCAACAAGTATGTGAAGAATGCGAAAGTTTGAGTCTGATGAGTGAAAGTCCCAGACCTAACCTAGACCTAACATGCGTTATCCTCTAAAATATTGATCCAACCCAGGTTTAATGGACTGTTTCAGTGTGGCACCACACTACTACGTGTTCCAAACCAGAAGAAACCCAGGATCTGTTCAACAAGTATGTGAAAAACGCGAAAGTATGAGCCTGATGAGGGCAAATCCCAGACATATCCCAGACCTAACTTGCGTTGTCCTCTAAGATATTGATGGAAACCAGATTTAATTGACTGTTTCAGTGTTGTACTTCATTACTACGTGATGCAATCCAGAAAAAGCCCAGGATCTAGCCATCAAGTATGAGAAATATGCGAAAGAATGAGCCTGATGAGAGCAAATCCCAGACCTAACCTAGACCTAACATGAATTATTCTCTAAAATATTGATCGAAACCAGGTTTAATTGACTGTTTCAGTGTGGTCCCACATTACTACGTGATCCAAACCAGAAAATAACACAGGATCTGTTCAAGGAGTATGTGAAGTGTGCGAAAGTATGAGTCTGATGAGGTCAAATCCCAGACCTATCCCAGACCTAACTTGCGTTATCCTCTAAAATATTGATCGAAACCAGGTTTAAACGACTGTTTCAGTGTGGTACCACATTACTACGTGATCCAAACCAGAAAAAACCCAGGATCCGTTCAACAAGTATGTGAAGAATGCGAAAGTTTGAGTCTGATGAGTGAAAGTCCCAGACCTAACCTAGACCTAACATGCGTTATCCTCTAAAATATTGATCCAACCCAGGTTTAATGGACTGTTTCAGTGTGGCACCACACTACTACGTGTTCCAAACCAGAAGAAACCCAGGATCTGTTCAACAAGTATGTGAAAAACGCGAAAGTATGAGCCTGATGAGGGCAAATCCCAGACATATCCCAGACCTAACTTGCGTTGTCCTCTAAGATATTGATGGAAACCAGGTATAATTGACTGTTTCAGTGTTGTACTTCATTACTACGTGATGCAATCCAGAAAAAGCCCAGGATCTAGCCGACAAGTATGAGAAATATGCGAAAGAATGAGCCTGATGTGAGCAAATCCCAGACCTAACCTAGACTTAACATGAATTATTCTCTAAAATATTGATCAAAACCAGGTTTAATCGACTGTTTCAGTGTGGTACCACATTACTACGTGACCCAATCCAGAAATAGCCCAGGATCCGTTCAACAAGTATGTGAAGAATGCGAAAGTATGAGTCTGATGAGTGAAAATCCCAGACCTATCCTAGACCTAACATGCGTTATCCTCTAAAATATTGATCCAAACCAGGTTTAATGGACTGTTTCAGTGTGGTACCACACTACTCCGTGATCCAAACCAGAAAAAACCCAGGATCTGTTCAACAAGTATGTGAAAAACGCGAAAGTATTAGCCTGATGAGAGCAAATCCCAGGCATATCCCAGACCTAACTTGAGTTGTCCTCTAAGATATTGATGGAAACCAGGTTTAATTGACTGTTTCAGTGCTGTACTTCATTACTACGTGATGTAATCCAGAAAAAGCCCAGGATCTGTTCAACAAGTATGTGAAGAATGCGAAAGTATGAGTCTGATGAGTGAAAATCCCAGGTCTAACCCAGAACTAACATGCGTTATCCTCCAAAATATTGATCCAAACCAGGTTTAATGGACTGTTTCAGTGTGGTACCACTTTACTACGTGATCCAAAGCATTAAGAATACTCGATCAGGTCAACATGCATGTTAAAACTGCGAAAGTATGACCCTGATGAGGTCAAATCCCAGACTTATCCCAGACCTGACATGCGTTATCCTCTAAAATAGTTATCAAGACCAGGTTTAATTGACTGTTTCAGCGTGGTACCACATTACTATGTGATACAATCCAGAAACAGCCAAGGATCTAGCCATGAAGTATGAGAAATATGCGAATGTATGAGCCTGATGAGGATAAATCCTAGACCTAACCCAAACCTAACATGCGTTATCCTCTAAAATATTTATCAAGACCAGGTTTAATTGAATGTTTCAGTGTGGTACCACATTACTACGTGAATCAAACCAGAAAAAACCCAGGATCCGTTCAACAAGTATGTGAAGAATGCGAAAGTATGAGTCTGATGAGTGAAAATCCCAGGTCTAACCCAGACCTAACATGCGTTATCCTCCAAAATATTGATCCAAACCAGGTTTAATGGACTGTTTCAGTGTGGTACCACTTTACTACGTGATCCAAAGCATTAAGAATCCTCGATCAGGTCAACATGCATGTTAAAACTGCGAAAGTATGACCCTGATGAGGGCAAATCCCAGGCCTTACCTAGACCTAACATGCGTTGTCCTCTAAAATATTGATGGAAACCAGGTTTAATTGACTGTTTCAGTGTGGTACCACCTTAATACGTGAACCAAACCAGAAAAAACCCAGGATCCGTTCAACAAGTATGTGAGGAATGCGAAAGTATGAGTCTGATGAGTGAAAATCCCAGGGCTAACCTAGACCTAACATGCGTTATCCTCTAAAATATTGATCCAAACCAGGTTTAATGGACTGTTTCAGTGTGATACCACTTTACTACGTGATCGAAAGCATTAAGAACCCTCGATCAGGTCAACATGTATGTTAAAACTGCGAAAGTATGACCCTGATGAGGGCAAATCCCAGGCCTTACCTAGACCTAACATGCGTTGTCCTCTAAAATATTGATGGAAACCAGGTTTAATTGACTGTTTCAGTGTTGTACTTCATTACCACGTGATGCGATCCAGAAAAAGCCCAGGATCTAGCCATCAAGTATGAGAAATATGCGAAAGAATGAGCCTGATGGGAGCAAATCCCAGACCTAACCTAGACATAACATGAATTATTCTCTAAAATATTGATCAAAACCAGGTTTAATTGACTGTTTCAGTGTGGTACCACATAACTACGTGATCCAATCCAGAAATAGCCCAGGATCTAGCCATGAAGTATGAGAAATATGCGAAAGTATGAGCCTGACGAGGGCAAATCCTAGACCTTACCCAGACCTAACATGCGTTATCCTCTAAAATATTTATCATAACCAGGTTTAATTGATTGTTTCAGTGTGGTCCCACATTACTACGTGATCCAAACCAGAAAAAACCCAGGATCCGTTCAACAAGTATGTGAAGAATGCGAAAGTATGAGTCTGATGAGGGCTAATCCCAGACCTATTCCAGACCTAACTTGCGTTATCGTCTAAAATAATGATCGAAACCAGGTTTAATTGACTGTTTTAGTTGTGGTACCACATTACCACGTGATCCAAAGCAGAAAAAACCCTCGATCAGGTCAACATGCATGTTAAAACTGCGAAAGTATGACCCTGATGAGGTCAAATCCCAGACTTATCCCAGACCTGACATGCGTTATCCTCTAAAATAGTTATCAAGACCAGGTTTAATTGATTGTTTCGGTGTGGTCCCACATTACTACGTGATCCAAACCAGAAAAAACCCAGGATCCGTTCAACAAGTATGTGAAGAATGCGTAAGTATGAGTCTGATGAGTGAAAATCCCAGCCATAACTTAGACCTAACATGCGTTATCCTCTAAAATATTGATCCAAACCAGGTTTAATGGACTGTTTCAGTGGGGTACCACTTTACTACGTGATCCAAAGCAGAAAAAACACTCGATCAGGTCAACATGTATGTTAAAACTGCGAAGGTATGACCCTGATGAGGGCAAATCCCAGACCAATCCGAGACCTAACTTGCGTTGTCCTCTAAGATATTGATCCAAACCAGGTTTAATTGACCGTTTCAGTGTGGTCCCACATTACTACGTGATCCAAACCAGAAAAAACCCAGGATCTAGCCATCAAGTATGAGAAACATTGCGAAAGAATGAGCCTGATGATAGCAAATCCCAGACCTAACCTAGACCTAACATGAATTATTCTCTAAAATATTGATCGAAACCAGGTTTAATTGATTGTTTCAGTGTGGTCCCACATTACTACGTGATCCAAACCAGAAAAAACCCAGGATCCATTCAACAAGTATGTGAAGAATGCGAAAGTATGAGTCTGATGAGTGAAAATCCCAGGCCTAACCTAGACCTAACATGAATTATTCTCTAAAATATTGATCGAAACCTGGTTTAATCTATTGTTTCAGTGTGGTACCACATTACTATTAGATCCAAACCAGAAAATAACCCAGGATCTGTTCAACGAGTATGTGAAGTGTGCGAAAGTATGAGTCTGATGAGTGAAAATCCCAGACCTAACCTAGACCTAACATGAATTATTCTCTAAAATATTGATCGAAACCAGGTTTAATTGACTGTTTCAGCGTGGTACCACATTACTACGTGATACAATCCAGAAACAGCCAAGGATCTAGCCATGAAGTATGAGAAATATGCGAATGTATGAGCCTGATGAGGATAAATCCTAGACCTAACCCAAACCTAACATGCGTTATCCTCTAAAATATTTATCAAGACCAGGTTTAATTGAATGTTTCAGTGTGGTACCACATTACTACGTGAATCAAACCAGAAAAAACCCAGGATCCGTTCAACAAGTATGTGAAGAATGCGAAAGTATGAGTCTGATGAGTGAAAATCCCAGGTCTAACCCAGACCTAACATGCGTTATCCTCCAAAATATTGATCCAAACCAGGTTTAATGGACTGTTTCAGTGTGGTACCACTTTACTACGTGATCCAAAGCATTAAGAATCCTCGATCAGGTCAACATGCATGTTAAAACTGCGAAAGTATGACCCTGATGAGGGCAAATCCCAGGCCTTACCTAGACCTAACATGCGTTGTCCTCTAAAATATTGATGGAAACCAGGTTTAATTGACTGTTTCAGTGTGGTACCACCTTACTACGTGAACCAAACCAGAAAAAACCCAGGATCCGTTCAACAAGTATGTGAGGAATGCGAAAGTATGAGTCTGATGAGTGAAAATCCCAGGGCTAACCTAGGCCTAACATGCGTTATCCTCTAAAATATTGATCCAAACCAGGTTTAATGGACTGTTTCAGTGTGGTACCACTTTACTACGTGATCGAAAGCATTAAGAACCCTCGATCAGGTCAACATGTATGTTAAAACTGCGAAAGTATGACCCTGATGAGGGCAAATCCCAGGCCTTACCTAGACCTAACATGCGTTGTCCTCTAAAATATTGATGGAAACCAGGTTTAATTGACTGTTTCAGTGTTGTACTTCATTACCACGTGATGCGATCCAGAAAAAGCCCAGGATCTAGCCATCAAGTATGAGAAATATGCGAAAGAATGAGCCTGATGAGAGCAAATCCCAGACCTATCCTAGACATAACATGAATTATTCTCTAAAATATTGATCAAAACCAGGTTTAATTGACTTTTTCAGTGTGGTACCACATTACTACGTGATCCAATCCAGAAATAGCCCAGGATCTAGCCATGAAGTATGAGAAATATGCGAAAGTATGAGCCTGACGAGGGCAAATCCTAGACCTTACCCAGACCTAACATGCGTTATCCTCTAAAATATTTATCATAACCAGGTTTAATTGATTGTTTCAGTGTGGTCCCACATTACTACGTGATCCAAACCAGAAAAAACCCAGGATCCGTTCAACAAGTATGTGAAGAATGCGAAAGTATGAGTCTGATGAGGGCTAATCCCAGACCTATACCAGACCTAACTTGCGTTATCGTCTAAAATAATGATCGAAACCAGGTTTAATTGACTGTTTTAGTTGTGGTACCACATTACCACGTGATCCAAAGCAGAAAAAACCCTCGATCAGGTCAACATGCATGTTAAAACTGCGAAAGTATGACCCTGATGAGGTCAAATCCCAGACTTATCCCAGACCTGACATGCGTTATCCTCTAAAATAGTTATCAAGACCAGGTTTAATTGATTGTTTCGGTGTGGTCCCACATTACTACGTGATCCAAACCAGAAAAAACCCAGGATCCGTTCAACAAGTATGTGAAGAATGCGTAAGTATGAGTCTGATGAGTGAAAATCCCAGACATAACTTAGACCTAACATGCGTTATCCTCTAAAATATTGATCCAAACCAGGTTTAATGGACTGTTTCAGTGGGGTACCACTTTACTACGTGATCCAAAGCAGAAAAAACACTCGATCAGGTCAACATGTATGTTAAAACTGCGAAGGTATGACCCTGATGAGGGCAAATCCCAGACCAATCCGAGACCTAACTTGCGTTGTCCTCTAAGATATTGATCCAAACCAGGTTTAATTGACCGTTTCAGTGTGGTCCCACATTACTACGTGATCCAAACCAGAAAAAACCCAGGATCTAGCCATCAAGTATGAGAAACATTGCGAAAGAATGAGCCTGATGATAGCAAATCCCAGACCTAACCTAGACCTAACATGAATTATTCTCTAAAATATTGATCGAAACCAGGTTTAATTGATTGTTTCAGTGTGGTCCCACATTACTACGTGATCCAAACCAGAAAAAACCCAGGATCCATTCAACAAGTATGTGAAGAATGCGAAAGTATGAGTCTGATGAGTGAAAATCCCAGGTCTAACCCAGACCTAACATGCGTTATCCTCCAAAATATTGATCCAAACCAGGTTTAATGGACTGTTTCAGTGTGGTACCACTTTACTACGTGATCCAAAGCATTAAGAATCCTCGATCAGGTCAACATGCATGTTAAAACTGCGAAAGTACGACCCTGATGAGGGCAAATCCCAGGCCTTACCTAGACCTAACATGCGTTGTCCTCTAAAATATTGATGGAAACCAGGTTTAATTGACTGTTTCAGTGTGGTACCACCTTACTACGTGAACCAAACCAGAAAAAACCCAGGATCCGTTCAACAAGTATATGAGGAATGCGAAAGTATGAGTCTGATGAGTGAAAACCCCAGGTCTAACCCAGACCTAACATGCGTTATCCTCCAAAATATTGATCCAAACCAGGTTTAATGGACTGTTTCAGTGTGGTACCACTTTACTACGTGATCCAAAGCATTAAGAATCCTCGATCAGGTCAACATGCATGTTAAAACTGCGAAAGTATGACCCTGATGAGGGCAAATCCCAGGCCTTACCTAGACCTAACATGCGTTGTCCTCTAAAATATTGATGGAAACCAGGTTTAATTGACTGTTTCAGTGTGGTACCACCTTACTACGTGAACCAAACCAGAAAAAACCCAGGATCCGTTCAACAAGTATATGAGGAATGCGAAAGTATGAGTCTGATGAGTGAAAATCCCAGGGCTAACCTAGACCTAACATGCGTTATCCTCCAAAATATTTATCAAGACCAGGTTTAATTGAATGTTTCAGTGTGGTACCACATTACTACGTGAACCAAACCAGAAAAAACCCAGGATCCGTTCAACAAGTATGTGAAGAATGCGAAAGCATGAGTCTGATGAGTGAAAATCCCAGGGCTAACCTAGACCTAACATGCGTTATCCTCTAAAATATTGATCCAAACCAGGTTTAATGGACTGTATCAGTGTGGTACCACTTTACTACGTGATCGAAAGCATTAAGAACCCTCGATCAGGTCAACATGTATGTTAAAACTGCGAAAGTATGACCCTGATGAGGGCAAATCCCAGGCCTTACCTAGACCTAACATGCGTTGTCCTCTAAAATATTGATGGAAACCAAGTTTAATTGACTGTTTCAGTGTTGTACTTCATTACCACGTGATGCGATCCAGAAAAAGCCCAGGATCTAGCCATCAAGTATGAGAAATATGCGAAAGAATGAGCCTGATGAGAGCAAATCCCAGACCTAACCTAGACATAACATGAATTACTTTCTAAAATATTGATCAAAACCAGGTTTAATTGACTGTTTCAGCGTGGTACCACATTACTACGTGATACAATCCAGAAACAGCCAAGGATCTAGCCATGAAGTATGAGCAATATGCGAATGTATGAGCCTGATGAGGATAAATCCTAGACCTAACCCAAACCTAACATGCGTTATCCTCTAAAATATTTATCAAGACCAGGTTTAATTGAATGTTTCAGTGTGGTACCACATTACTACGTGAATCAAACCAGAAAAAACCCAGGATCCGTTCAACAAGTATGTGAAGAATGCGAAAGTATGAGTGTGATGAGTGAAAATCCCAGGTCTAACCCAGAACTAACATGCGTTATCCTCCAAAATATTGATCCAAACCAGGTTTAATGGACTGTTTCAGTGTGGTACCACTTTACTACGTGATCCAAAGCATTAAGAATCCTCGATCAGGTCAACATGCATGTTAAAACTGCGAAAGTATGACCCTGATGAGGGCAAATCCCAGGCCTTACCTAGACCTAACATGCGTTGTCCTCTAAAATATTGATGGAAACCAGGTTTAATTGACTGTTTCAGTGTGGTACCACCTTACTACGTGAATCAAACCAGAAAAAACCCAGGATCCGTTCAACAAGTATGTGAAGAATGCGAAAGTATGAGTGTGATGAGTGAAAATCCCAGGTCTAACCCAGAACTAACATGCGTTATCCTCCAAAATATTGATCCAAACCAGGTTTAATGGACTGTTTCAGTGTGGTACCACTTTACTACGTGATCCAAAGCATTAAGAATCCTCGATCAGGTCAACATGCATGTTAAAACTGCGAAAGTATGACCCTGATGAGGGCAAATCCCAGGCCTTACCTAGACCTAACATGCGTTGTCCTCTAAAATATTGATGGAAACCAGGTTTAATTGACTGTTTCAGTGTGGTACCACCTTACTACGTGAACCAAACCAGAAAAAACCCAGGATCCGTTCAACAAGTATGTGAGGAATGCGAACGTATGAGTCTGATGAGTGAAAATCCCAGGGCTAACCTAGACCTAACATGCGTTATCCTCTAAAATATTGATCCAAACCAGGTTTAATGGACTGTTTCAGTGTGGTACCACTTTACTACGTGATCGAAAGCATTAAGAACCCTCGATCTGGTCAACATGTATGTTAAAACTGCGAAAGTATGACCCTGATGAGGGCAAATCCCAGGCCTTACCTAGACCTAACATGCGTTGTCCTCTAAAATATTGATGGAAACCAGGTTTAATTGACTGTTTCAGTGTTGTACCACCTTACTACGTGAACCAAACCAGAAAAAACCCAGGATCCGTTCAACAAGTATGTGAGGAATGCGAAAGTATGAGTCTGATGAGTGAAAATCCCAGGGCTAACCTAGACCTAACATGCGTTATACTCTAAAATATTGATCCAAACCAGGTTTAATGGACTGTTTCAGTGTGGTACCACTTTACTACGTGATCCAAAGCATTAAGAACCCTCGATCAGGTCAACATGTATGTTAAAACTGCGAAAGTATGACCCTGATGTGGGCAAATCCCAGGCCTTACCTAGACCTAACATGCGTTGTCCTCTAAAATATTGATGGAAACCAGGTTTAATTGACTGTTTCAGTGTTGTACTTCATTACCACGTGATGCGATCCAGAAAAAGCCCAGGATCTAGCCATCAAGTATGAGAAATATGCGAAAGAATGAGCGTGATGAGAGCAAATCCCAGACCTATCCCAGACCTGACATGCGTTATCCTCTAAAATATTGATCCAAACCAGGTTTAATGGACTGTTTCAGTGTGGTACCACTTTACTACGTGATCCAAAGCAGAAAAAACCCTCGATCATGTCAACATGCATGTTAAAACTGCGAAAGTATGACCCTGATGAGGTCAAATCCCAGACCTATCCCAGACCTGACATGCGTTATCCTCTAAAATATTGAGCCAAACCAGGTTTAATTGACTGTTTCAGTGTGGTCCCACATTACTACGTGATACAATCCAGAAACAGCCCAGGATCTAGCCATGAAGTATGAGAAATATGCGAATGTATGAGCCTGATGAGGACAAATCCTAGACCTAACCCAAACCTAACATGCGTTATCCTCCAAAATATTTATCAAGACCAGGTTTAATTGAATGTTTCAGTGTGGTACCACATTACTACGTGAACCAAACCAGAAAAAACCCAGGATCCGTTCAACAAGTATGTGAAGAATGCGAAAGTATGAGTCTGATGAGTGAAAATCCCAGGGCTAACCTAGACCTAACATGCGTTATCCTCTAAAATATTGATCCAAACCAGGTTTAATGGACTGTTTCGGTGTGGTACCACTTTACTACGTGATCCAAAGCATTAAGAACCCTCGATCAGGTCAACATGTATGTTAAAACTGCGAAAGTATGACCCTGATGAGGGCAAATCCCAGGCCTTACCTAGACCTAACATGCGTTGTCCTCTAAAATATTGATGGAAACCAGGTTTAATTGACTGTTTCAGTGTTGTACTTCATTACCACGTGATGCGATCCAGAAAAAGCCCAGGATCTAGCCATCAAGTATGAGAAATATGCGAAAGAATGAGCCTGATGAGAGCAAATCCCAGACCTAACCTAGACATAACATGAATTATTCTCTAAAATATTGATCAAAACCAGGTTTAATTGATTGTTTCAGTGTGGTCCCACATTACTACGTGATCCAAACCAGAAAAAACCCAGGATCCGTTCAACAAGTATGTGAAGAATGCGAAAGTATGAGTCTGATGAGGGCTAATCCCAGACATATCCCAGACCTAACTTGCGTTATCGTCTAAAATAATGATCGAAACCAGGTTTAATTGACGGTTTTAGTTGTGGTACCACTTTACCACGTGATCCAAAGCAGAAAAAACCCTCGATCAGGTCAACATGCATGTTAAAACTGCGAAAGTATGACCCTGATGAGGTCAAATCCCAGACTTATCCCAGACCTGACATGCGTTATCCTCTAAAATAGTTATCAAGACCAGGTTTAATTGATTGTTTCGGTGTGGTCCCACATTACTACGTAATCCAAACCAGAAAAAACCCAGGATCCGTTCAACAAGTATGTGAAGAATGCGAAATTATGAGTCTGATGAGTGAAAATCCCAGACATAACCTAGACCTAACATGCGTTATCCTCTAAAATATTGATCCAAACCAGGTTTAATGGACTGTTTCAGTGGGGTACCACTTTACTACGTGATCCAAAGCAGAAAAAACCCAGGATCCGTTCAACAAGTATGTGAAGAATGCGAAAGTATGAGTCTGATGAGTGAAAATCCCAGGCCTAACCTAGACCAAACATGCGTTATCCGCTAAAATATTGATCGAAACCTGGTTTAATCGACTGTTTCAGTGTGGTACCACATTAATATGTGATCCAAACCAGAAAATAACCCAGGATCTGTTCAAGGAGTATGTGAAGTGTGCGAAAGAATGAGCCTGATGAGAGCAAATCCCAGACCTAACCTAGACCTAACATGAATTATTCTCTAAAATATTGATCGAAACCAGGTTTAATTGACTGTTTCAGTGTGGTCCCACATTACTACGTGATCCAAACCAGAAAATAACACAGGATCTGTTCAAGGAGTATGTGAAGTGTGCGAAAGTATGAGTCTGATGAGGTCAAATCCCAGACCTATCCCAGACCTAACTTGCGTTATCCTCTAAAATATTGATCGAAACCAGGTTTAAACGACTGTTTCAGTGTGGTACCACATTACTACGTGATCCAAACCAGAAAAAACCCAGGATCCGTTCAACAAGTATGTGAAGAATGCGAAAGTTTGAGTCTGATGAGTGAAAGTCCCAGACCTAACCTAGACCTAACATGCGTTATCCTCTAAAATATTGATCCAACCCAGGTTTAATGGACTGTTTCAGTGTGGCACCACACTACTACGTGTTCCAAACCAGAAGAAACCCAGGATCTGTTCAACAAGTATGTGAAAAACGCGAAAGTATGAGCCTGATGAGGGCAAATCCCAGACATATCCCAGACCTAACTTGCGTTGTCCTCTAAGATATTGATGGAAACCAGGTATAATTGACTGTTTCAGTGTTGTACTTCATTACTACGTGATGCAATCCAGAAAAAGCCCAGGATCTAGCCGACAAGTATGAGAAATATGCGAAAGAATGAGCCTGATGTGAGCAAATCCCAGACCTAACCTAGACTTAACATGAATTATTCTCTAAAATATTGATCAAAACCAGGTTTAATCGACTGTTTCAGTGTGGTACCACATTACTACGTGACCCAATCCAGAAATAGCCCAGGATCCGTTCAACAAGTATGTGAAGAATGCGAAAGTATGAGTCTGATGAGTGAAAATCCCAGACCTATCCTAGACCTAACATGCGTTATCCTCTAAAATATTGATCCAAACCAGGTTTAATGGACTGTTTCAGTGTGGTACCACACTACTCCGTGATCCAAACCAGAAAAAACCCAGGATCTGTTCAACAAGTATGTGAAATACGCGAAAGTATTAGCCTGATGAGAGCAAATCCCAGGCATATCCCAGACCTAACTTGAGTTGTCCTCTAAGATATTGATGGAAACCAGGTTTAATTGACTGTTTCAGTGCTGTACTTCATTACTACGTGATGTAATCCAGAAAAAGCCCAGGATCTGTTCAACAAGTATGTGAAGAATGCGAAAGTATGAGTCTGATGAGTGAAAATCCCAGGTCTAACCCAGAACTAACATGCGTTATCCTCCAAAATATTGATCCAAACCAGGTTTAATGGACTGTTTCAGTGTGGTACCACTTTACTACGTGATCCAAAGCATTAAGAATACTCGATCAGGTCAACATGCATGTTAAAACTGCGAAAGTATGACCCTGATGAGGTCAAATCCCAGACTTATCCCAGACCTGACATGCGTTATCCTCTAAAATAGTTATCAAGACCAGGTTTAATTGACTGTTTCAGCGTGGTACCACATTACTATGTGATACAATCCAGAAACAGCCAAGGATCTAGCCATGAAGTATGAGAAATATGCGAATGTATGAGCCTGATGAGGATAAATCCTAGACCTAACCCAAACCTAACATGCGTTATCCTCTAAAATATTTATCAAGACCAGGTTTAATTGAATGTTTCAGTGTGGTACCACATTACTACGTGAATCAAACCAGAAAAAACCCAGGATCCGTTCAACAAGTATGTGAAGAATGCGAAAGTATGAGTCTGATGAGTGAAAATCCCAGGTCTAACCCAGACCTAACATGCGTTATCCTCCAAAATATTGATCCAAACCAGGTTTAATGGACTGTTTCAGTGTGGTACCACTTTACTACGTGATCCAAAGCATTAAGAATCCTCGATCAGGTCAACATGCATGTTAAAACTGCGAAAGTATGACCCTGATGAGGGCAAATCCCAGGCCTTACCTAGACCTAACATGCGTTGTCCTCTAAAATATTGATGGAAACCAGGTTTAATTGACTGTTTCAGTGTGGTACCACCTTAATACGTGAACCAAACCAGAAAAAACCCAGGATCCGTTCAACAAGTATGTGAGGAATGCGAAAGTATGAGTCTGATGAGTGAAAATCCCAGGGCTAACCTAGACCTAACATGCGTTATCCTCTAAAATATTGATCCAAACCAGGTTTAATGGACTGTTTCAGTGTGATACCACTTTACTACGTGATCGAAAGCATTAAGAACCCTCGATCAGGTCAACATGTATGTTAAAACTGCGAAAGTATGACCCTGATGAGGGCAAATCCCAGGCCTTACCTAGACCTAACATGCGTTGTCCTCTAAAATATTGATGGAAACCAGGTTTAATTGACTGTTTCAGTGTTGTACTTCATTACCACGTGATGCGATCCAGAAAAAGCCCAGGATCTAGCCATCAAGTATGAGAAATATGCGAAAGAATGAGCCTGATGGGAGCAAATCCCAGACCTAACCTAGACATAACATGAATTATTCTCTAAAATATTGATCAAAACCAGGTTTAATTGACTGTTTCAGTGTGGTACCACATAACTACGTGATCCAATCCAGAAATAGCCCAGGATCTAGCCATGAAGTATGAGAAATATGCGAAAGTATGAGCCTGACGAGGGCAAATCCTAGACCTTACCCAGACCTAACATGCGTTATCCTCTAAAATATTTATCATAACCAGGTTTAATTGATTGTTTCAGTGTGGTCCCACATTACTACGTGATCCAAACCAGAAAAAACCCAGGATCCGTTCAACAAGTATGTGAAGAATGCGAAAGTATGAGTCTGATGAGGGCTAATCCCAGACCTATTCCAGACCTAACTTGCGTTATCGTCTAAAATAATGATCGAAACCAGGTTTAATTGACTGTTTTAGTTGTGGTACCACATTACCACGTGATCCAAAGCAGAAAAAACCCTCGATCAGGTCAACATGCATGTTAAAACTGCGAAAGTATGACCCTGATGAGGTCAAATCCCAGACTTATCCCAGACCTGACATGCGTTATCCTCTAAAATAGTTATCAAGACCAGGTTTAATTGATTGTTTCGGTGTGGTCCCACATTACTACGTGATCCAAACCAGAAAAAACCCAGGATCCGTTCAACAAGTATGTGAAGAATGCGTAAGTATGAGTCTGATGAGTGAAAATCCCAGCCATAACTTAGACCTAACATGCGTTATCCTCTAAAATATTGATCCAAACCAGGTTTAATGGACTGTTTCAGTGGGGTACCACTTTACTACGTGATCCAAAGCAGAAAAAACACTCGATCAGGTCAACATGTATGATAAACTGCGAAGGTATGACCCTGATGAGGGCAAATCCCAGACCAATCCGAGACCTAACTTGCGTTGTCCTCTAAGATATTGATCCAAACCAGGTTTAATTGACCGTTTCAGTGTGGTCCCACATTACTACGTGATCCAAACCAGAAAAAACCCAGGATCTAGCCATCAAGTATGAGAAACATTGCGAAAGAATGAGCCTGATGATAGCAAATCCCAGACCTAACCTAGACCTAACATGAATTATTCTCTAAAATATTGATCGAAACCAGGTTTAATTGATTGTTTCAGTGTGGTCCCACATTACTACGTGATCCAAACCAGAAAAAACCCAGGATCCATTCAACAAGTATGTGAAGAATGCGAAAGTATGAGTCTGATGAGTGAAAATCCCAGGCCTAACCTAGACCTAACATGAATTATTCTCTAAAATATTGATCGAAACCTGGTTTAATCTATTGTTTCAGTGTGGTACCACATTACTATTAGATCCAAACCAGAAAATAACCCAGGATCTGTTCAACGAGTATGTGAAGTGTGCGAAAGTATGAGTCTGATGAGTGAAAATCCCAGACCTAACCTAGACCTAACATGAATTATTCTCTAAAATATTGATCGAAACCAGGTTTAATTGACTGTTTCAGCGTGGTACCACATTACTACGTGATACAATCCAGAAACAGCCAAGGATCTAGCCATGAAGTATGAGAAATATGCGAATGTATGAGCCTGATGAGGATAAATCCTAGACCTAACCCAAACCTAACATGCGTTATCCTCTAAAATATTTATCAAGACCAGGTTTAATTGAATGTTTCAGTGTGGTACCACATTACTACGTGAATCAAACCAGAAAAAACCCAGGATCCGTTCAACAAGTATGTGAAGAATGCGAAAGTATGAGTCTGATGAGTGAAAATCCCAGGTCTAACCCAGACCTAACATGCGTTATCCTCCAAAATATTGATCCAAACCAGGTTTAATGGACTGTTTCAGTGTGGTACCACTTTACTACGTGATCCAAAGCATTAAGAATCCTCGATCAGGTCAACATGCATGTTAAAACTGCGAAAGTATGACCCTGATGAGGGCAAATCCCAGGCCTTACCTAGACCTAACATGCGTTGTCCTCTAAAATATTGATGGAAACCAGGTTTAATTGACTGTTTCAGTGTGGTACCACCTTACTACGTGAACCAAACCAGAAAAAACCCAGGATCCGTTCAACAAGTATGTGAGGAATGCGAAAGTATGAGTCTGATGAGTGAAAATCCCAGGGCTAACCTAGGCCTAACATGCGTTATCCTCTAAAATATTGATCCAAACCAGGTTTAATGGACTGTTTCAGTGTGGTACCACTTTACTACGTGATCGAAAGCATTAAGAACCCTCGATCAGGTCAACATGTATGTTAAAACTGCGAAAGTATGACCCTGATGAGGGCAAATCCCAGGCCTTACCTAGACCTAACATGCGTTGTCCTCTAAAATATTGATGGAAACCAGGTTTAATTGACTGTTTCAGTGTTGTACTTCATTACCACGTGATGCGATCCAGAAAAAGCCCAGGATCTAGCCATCAAGTATGAGAAATATGCGAAAGAATGAGCCTGATGAGAGCAAATCCCAGACCTATCCTAGACATAACATGAATTATTCTCTAAAATATTGATCAAAACCAGGTTTAATTGACTTTTTCAGTGTGGTACCACATTACTACGTGATCCAATCCAGAAATAGCCCAGGATCTAGCCATGAAGTATGAGAAATATGCGAAAGTATGAGCCTGACGAGGGCAAATCCTAGACCTTACCCAGACCTAACATGCGTTATCCTCTAAAATATTTATCATAACCAGGTTTAATTGATTGTTTCAGTGTGGTCCCACATTACTACGTGATCCAAACCAGAAAAAACCCAGGATCCGTTCAACAAGTATGTGAAGAATGCGAAAGTATGAGTCTGATGCGGGCTAATCCCAGACCTATACCAGACCTAACTTGCGTTATCGTCTAAAATAATGATCGAAACCAGGTTTAATTGACTGTTTTAGTTGTGGTACCACATTACCACGTGATCCAAAGCAGAAAAAACCCTCGATCAGGTCAACATGCATGTTAAAACTGCGAAAGTATGACCCTGATGAGGTCAAATCCCAGACTTATCCCAGACCTGACATGCGTTATCCTCTAAAATAGTTATCAAGACCAGGTTTAATTGATTGTTTCGGTGTGGTCCCACATTACTACGTGATCCAAACCAGAAAAAACCCAGGATCCGTTCAACAAGTATGTGAAGAATGCGTAAGTATGAGTCTGATGAGTGAAAATCCCAGACATAACTTAGACCTAACATGCGTTATCCTCTAAAATATTGATCCAAACCAGGTTTAATGGACTGTTTCAGTGGGGTACCACTTTACTACGTGATCCAAAGCAGAAAAAACACTCGATCAGGTCAACATGTATGTTAAAACTGCGAAGGTATGACCCTGATGAGGGCAAATCCCAGACCAATCCGAGACCTAACTTGCGTTGTCCTCTAAGATATTGATCCAAACCAGGTTTAATTGACCGTTTCAGTGTGGTCCCACATTACTACGTGATCCAAACCAGAAAAAACCCAGGATCTAGCCATCAAGTATGAGAAACATTGCGAAAGAATGAGCCTGATGATAGCAAATCCCAGACCTAACCTAGACCTAACATGAATTATTCTCTAAAATATTGATCGAAACCAGGTTTAATTGATTGTTTCAGTGTGGTCCCACATTACTACGTGATCCAAACCAGAAAAAACCCAGGATCCATTCAACAAGTATGTGAAGAATGCGAAAGTATGAGTCTGATGAGTGAAAATCCCAGGTCTAACCCAGACCTAACATGCGTTATCCTCCAAAATATTGATCCAAACCAGGTTTAATGGACTGTTTCAGTGTGGTACCACTTTACTACGTGATCCAAAGCATTAAGAATCCTCGATCAGGTCAACATGCATGTTAAAACTGCGAAAGTACGACCCTGATGAGGGCAAATCCCAGGCCTTACCTAGACCTAACATGCGTTGTCCTCTAAAATATTGATGGAAACCAGGTTTAATTGACTGTTTCAGTGTGGTACCACCTTACTACGTGAACCAAACCAGAAAAAACCCAGGATCCGTTCAACAAGTATATGAGGAATGCGAAAGTATGAGTCTGATGAGTGAAAACCCCAGGTCTAACCCAGACCTAACATGCGTTATCCTCCAAAATATTGATCCAAACCAGGTTTAATGGACTGTTTCAGTGTGGTACCACTTTACTACGTGATCCAAAGCATTAAGAATCCTCGATCAGGTCAACATGCATGTTAAAACTGCGAAAGTATGACCCTGATGAGGGCAAATCCCAGGCCTTACCTAGACCTAACATGCGTTGTCCTCTAAAATATTGATGGAAACCAGGTTTAATTGACTGTTTCAGTGTGGTACCACCTTACTACGTGAACCAAACCAGAAAAAACCCAGGATCCGTTCAACAAGTATATGAGGAATGCGAAAGTATGAGTCTGATGAGTGAAAATCCCAGGGCTAACCTAGACCTAACATGCGTTATCCTCCAAAATATTTATCAAGACCAGGTTTAATTGAATGTTTCAGTGTGGTACCACATTACTACGTGAACCAAACCAGAAAAAACCCAGGATCCGTTCAACAAGTATGTGAAGAATGCGAAAGCATGAGTCTGATGAGTGAAAATCCCAGGGCTAACCTAGACCTAACATGCGTTATCCTCTAAAATATTGATCCAAACCAGGTTTAATGGACTGTATCAGTGTGGTACCACTTTACTACGTGATCGAAAGCATTAAGAACCCTCGATCAGGTCAACATGTATGTTAAAACTGCGAAAGTATGACCCTGATGAGGGCAAATCCCAGGCCTTACCTAGACCTAACATGCGTTGTCCTCTAAAATATTGATGGAAACCAAGTTTAATTGACTGTTTCAGTGTTGTACTTCATTACCACGTGATGCGATCCAGAAAAAGCCCAGGATCTAGCCATCAAGTATGAGAAATATGCGAAAGAATGAGCCTGATGAGAGCAAATCCCAGACCTAACCTAGACATAACATGAATTACTTTCTAAAATATTGATCAAAACCAGGTTTAATTGACTGTTTCAGCGTGGTACCACATTACTACGTGATACAATCCAGAAACAGCCAAGGATCTAGCCATGAAGTATGAGCAATATGCGAATGTATGAGCCTGATGAGGATAAATCCTAGACCTAACCCAAACCTAACATGCGTTATCCTCTAAAATATTTATCAAGACCAGGTTTAATTGAATGTTTCAGTGTGGTACCACATTACTACGTGAATCAAACCAGAAAAAACCCAGGATCCGTTCAACAAGTATGTGAAGAATGCGAAAGTATGAGTGTGATGAGTGAAAATCCCAGGTCTAACCCAGAACTAACATGCGTTATCCTCCAAAATATTGATCCAAACCAGGTTTAATGGACTGTTTCAGTGTGGTACCACTTTACTACGTGATCCAAAGCATTAAGAATCCTCGATCAGGTCAACATGCATGTTAAAACTGCGAAAGTATGACCCTGATGAGGGCAAATCCCAGGCCTTACCTAGACCTAACATGCGTTGTCCTCTAAAATATTGATGGAAACCAGGTTTAATTGACTGTTTCAGTGTGGTACCACCTTACTACGTGAACCAAACCAGAAAAAACCCAGGATCCGTTCAACAAGTATGTGAGGAATGCGAACGTATGAGTCTGATGAGTGAAAATCCCAGGGCTAACCTAGACCTAACATGCGTTATCCTCTAAAATATTGATCCAAACCAGGTTTAATGGACTGTTTCAGTGTGGTACCACTTTACTACGTGATCGAAAGCATTAAGAACCCTCGATCTGGTCAACATGTATGTTAAAACTGCGAAAGTATGACCCTGATGAGGGCAAATCCCAGGCCTTACCTAGACCTAACATGCGTTGTCCTCTAAAATATTGATGGAAACCAGGTTTAATTGACTGTTTCAGTGTTGTACCACCTTACTACGTGAACCAAACCAGAAAAAACCCAGGATCCGTTCAACAAGTATGTGAGGAATGCGAAAGTATGAGTCTGATGAGTGAAAATCCCAGGGCTAACCTAGACCTAACATGCGTTATACTCTAAAATATTGATCCAAACCAGGTTTAATGGACTGTTTCAGTGTGGTACCACTTTACTACGTGATCCAAAGCATTAAGAACCCTCGATCAGGTCAACATGTATGTTAAAACTGCGAAAGTATGACCCTGATGTGGGCAAATCCCAGGCCTTACCTAGACCTAACATGCGTTGTCCTCTAAAATATTGATGGAAACCAGGTTTAATTGACTGTTTCAGTGTTGTACTTCATTACCACGTGATGCGATCCAGAAAAAGCCCAGGATCTAGCCATCAAGTATGAGAAATATGCGAAAGAATGAGCGTGATGAGAGCAAATCCCAGACCTATCCCAGACCTGACATGCGTTATCCTCTAAAATATTGATCCAAACCAGGTTTAATGGACTGTTTCAGTGTGGTACCACTTTACTACGTGATCCAAAGCAGAAAAAACCCTCGATCATGTCAACATGCATGTTAAAACTGCGAAAGTATGACCCTGATGAGGTCAAATCCCAGACCTATCCCAGACCTGACATGCGTTATCCTCTAAAATATTGAGCCAAACCAGGTTTAATTGACTGTTTCAGTGTGGTCCCACATTACTACGTGATACAATCCAGAAACAGCCCAGGATCTAGCCATGAAGTATGAGAAATATGCGAATGTATGAGCCTGATGAGGACAAATCCTAGACCTAACCCAAACCTAACATGCGTTATCCTCCAAAATATTTATCAAGACCAGGTTTAATTGAATGTTTCAGTGTGGTACCACATTACTACGTGAACCAAACCAGAAAAAACCCAGGATCCGTTCAACAAGTATGTGAAGAATGCGAAAGTATGAGTCTGATGAGTGAAAATCCCAGGGCTAACCTAGACCTAACATGCGTTATCCTCTAAAATATTGATCCAAACCAGGTTTAATGGACTGTTTCGGTGTGGTACCACTTTACTACGTGATCCAAAGCATTAAGAACCCTCGATCAGGTCAACATGTATGTTAAAACTGCGAAAGTATGACCCTGATGAGGGCAAATCCCAGGCCTTACCTAGACCTAACATGCGTTGTCCTCTAAAATATTGATGGAAACCAGGTTTAATTGACTGTTTCAGTGTTGTACTTCATTACCACGTGATGCGATCCAGAAAAAGCCCAGGATCTAGCCATCAAGTATGAGAAATATGCGAAAGAATGAGCCTGATGAGAGCAAATCCCAGACCTAACCTAGACATAACATGAATTATTCTCTAAAATATTGATCAAAACCAGGTTTAATTGATTGTTTCAGTGTGGTCCCACATTACTACGTGATCCAAACCAGAAAAAACCCAGGATCCGTTCAACAAGTATGTGAAGAATGCGAAAGTATGAGTCTGATGAGGGCTAATCCCAGACATATCCCAGACCTAACTTGCGTTATCGTCTAAAATAATGATCGAAACCAGGTTTAATTGACGGTTTTAGTTGTGGTACCACTTTACCACGTGATCCAAAGCAGAAAAAACCCTCGATCAGGTCAACATGCATGTTAAAACTGCGAAAGTATGACCCTGATGAGGTCAAATCCCAGACTTATCCCAGACCTGACATGCGTTATCCTCTAAAATAGTTATCAAGACCAGGTTTAATTGATTGTTTCGGTGTGGTCCCACATTACTACGTAATCCAAACCAGAAAAAACCCAGGATCCGTTCAACAAGTATGTGAAGAATGCGAAATTATGAGTCTGATGAGTGAAAATCCCAGACATAACCTAGACCTAACATGCGTTATCCTCTAAAATATTGATCCAAACCAGGTTTAATGGACTGTTTCAGTGGGGTACCACTTTACTACGTGATCCAAAGCAGAAAAAACACTCGATCAGGTCTACATGTATGTTAAAACTGCGAAAGTATGACCCTGATGAGGGCAAATCCCAGACCTATCCCAGACCTAACTTGCGTTGTCCTCTGAGATGTTGATCCAAACCAGGTTTAATTGACTGTTTCAGTGTGGTCCCACATTACTACGTGATCCAAACCAGAAAAAACCCAGGATCTAGCCATCAAGTATGAGAAACATGCGAAAGAATGAGCCTGATGATAGCAAATCCCAGACCTAACCTAGACCTAACATGAATTATTCTCTAAAATATTGATCGAAACCAGGTTTAATTGACTGTTTCAGTGTGGTCCCACATTACTACGTGATCCAAACCAGAAAAAACCCAGGATCCATTCAACAAGTATGTGAAGAATGCGAAAGTATGAGTCTGATGAGTGAAAATCCCAGGCCTAACCTAGACCTAACATGAATTATTCTCTAAAATATTGATCGAAACCTGGTTTAATCTATTGTTTCAGTGTGGTACCACATTACTATTAGATCCAAACCAGAAAATAACCCAGGATCTGTTCAACGAGTATGTGAAGTGTGCGAAAGTATGAGTGTGATGAGGTCAAATCCCTGACCTATCCCAGACCTAACCTGCGTTATCCTCAAAAATATTGATCGAAACCAGGTTTAATTGACTGTTTCAGCGTGGTACCACATTACTACGTGATACAATCCGGAAACAGCCCAGGATCTAGCCATGAAGTATGAGAAATATGCGAATGTATGAGCCTGATGAGGACAAATCCTAGACCTAACCCAAACCTAACATGCGTTATCCTCCAAAATATTTATCAAGACCAAGTTTAATTGAATGTTTCAGTGTGGTACCACATTACTACGTGAACCAAACCAGAAAAAACCCAGGATCCGTTCAACAAGTATGTGAAGAATGCGAAAGTATGAGTCTGATGAGTGAAAATCCCAGGGCTAACCTAGACCTAACATGCGATATACTCTAAAATATTGATCCAAACCAGGTTTAATGGACTGTTTCAGTGTGGTACCACTTTACTACGTGATCCAAAGCATTAAGAACCCTCGATCAGGTCAACATGTATGTTAAAACTGCGAAAGTATGACCCTGATGAGGGCAAATCCCAGGCCTTACCTAGACCTAACATGCGTTGTCCTCTAAAATATTGATGGAAACCAGGTTTAATTGACTGTTTCAGTGTTGTACTTCATTACCACGTGATGCGATCCAGAAAAAGCGCAGGATCTAGCCATCAAGTATGAGAAATATGCGAAAGAATGAGCCTGATGAGAGCAAATCCCAGACCTATCCTAGACCTGACATGCGTTATCCTCTAAAATATTGATCGCAACCAGGTTTAATTGACTGTTTCTGCGTGGTACCACATTACTACATGATACAATCCAGAAACAGCCAAGGATCTAGCCATGAAGTATGAGAAATATGCGAATGTATGAGCCTGATGAGGACAAATCCTAGACCTAACCCAAACCTAACATGCGTTATCCTCTAAAATATTTATCAAGACCAGGTTTAATTGAATGTTTCAGTGTGGTACCACATTACTACGTAAACCAAACCAGAAAAAACCCAGGATCCGTTCAACAAGTATGTGAAGAATGCGAAAGTATGAGTCTGATGAGTGAAAATCCCAGGCCTAACCTAGACCTAACATGCGTTATCCTCAAAAATATTGATCGAAACCAGGTTTAATTGACTGTTTCAGTGTGGTACCACATTACTATGTGATCCAATCCAGAAATAGCCCAGGATCTAGCCGTGAAGTATGAGAAATATGCGAAAGTATGAGTCTGACGAGGGCAAATCCTAGACCTAACTCAGACCTAACATGCGTTATCCTCTAAAATATTTATCATGACCAGGTTTAATTGATTGTTTCAGTGTGGTCCCACATTACTACGTAATCCAAACCAGAAAAAACCCAGGATCCGCTTAACAAGTATGTGAAGATTGCGAAAGTATGAATCTGATGAGTGAAAATCCCCGGCCTAGCCTAGACCTAACATGCGTTATCCTCAAAAATATTGATCAAAACCAGGTTTAATTGACTGTTTCAGTGTGGTACCACACTACTACGTGACCCAAACCGGAAAAAACCCAGTATCTGTTCAACAAGTATGTGAAAAACGCGAAAGCATGAGCCTGATGAGGGTAAATCCCAGACCTACCCCAGACCTAACTTGCGTTATCCTCTAACATATTGAACGAAACCAGGTTTAATTGACTGTTTCAGCGTGGTACCACATTACTACGTGATACAATACAGAAACAGCCCAGGATCTAGCCATGAAGTATGAGAAATATGCGAAAGTATGAGCCTGATGAGGGCAAATCCTAGACCTAACCCAAACCTAACATTTGTTATCCTCTAAAATATTTATCAAGACCAGATTTAATTGAATGTTCCAGTGTGGTACCACATTACTACGTGAACCAAACCAGAAAAAACCCAGGATCCGTTCAACAAGTATGTGAAGAATGCGAAAGTATGAGACTGATGAGTGAAAATCCCAGGCCTAACCTAGACCTAACATGCGTTATCCTCAAAACTATTGCTCGAAACCTGGTTTAATCGACTGTTTCAGTGTGGTACCACATTACTATGTGATCCAAACCAGAAAATAACCCAGGTTCTGTTCAACGAGTATGTGAAGTGTGCGAAAGTATGAGTCTGATGAGGGCAATTCCTAGACCTATCCCAGACCTAACATGCGTTATCCTCTAAAATATTTATCAAGACCAGGTTTAATTGACTGTTTCAGTGTGGTACCACATTGCTACGTGATCCAAACCAGAGAAAACCCAGGATCCGTTCAACAAGTATGAGAAATATGCGAAAGTATGAGCCTGATGTGGGCAAATCCCAGGCCTAACCTAGACCTAACATGCGTTGTCCTCTAAAATATTGATGGAAACCAGGTTTAATTGACTGTTTCAGTGTTGTACTTCATTACTACGTGACGCAATCCAGAAAAAGCCCAGGATCTAGCCATCAAGTATGAGAAATATGCGAAAGAATGAGCCTGATGAGAGCAAATCCCAGACCTAACCTAGACCTAACATGAATTATTCTCTAAAATATTGATGAAAACCAGGTTTAATTGACTGTTTCAGTGTGGTACCACATTACTACGTGATCTAATCCAGAAATAGCCCAGGATCTAGCCATGAAGTATGAGAAATATGCGAATGTATGAGCCTGACGAGGGCAAATCCTAGACCTAACCCAGACCTAACTTGCGTTATCCTCTAAAATATTTATCAAGACCAGGTTTAATTGATCGTTTCAGTGTGGTCCGACATTACTACGTGATCCAAACCACAAAAAACCCAGGATCCGTTCAACAAGTATGTGAAGAATGCGAAAGTATGAGTCTGATGAGTGAAAATCTCAGGCCTAACCTAGACCTAACATGCGTTATCCTCAAAACTATTGCTCGAAACCTGGTTTAATCGACTGTTTCAGTGTGGTACCACATTACTATGTGATCCAAACCATAAAATAACCCAGGTTCTGTTCAACGAGTATGTGAAGTGTGCGAAAGTATGAGTCTGATGAGGGCAATTCCTAGACCTATCCCAGACCTAACATGCGTTATCCTCTAAAATATTTATCAAGACCAGGTTTAATTGACTGTTTCAGTGTGGTACCACATTGCTACGTGATCCAAACCAGAGAAAACCCAGGATCCGTTCAACAAGTAAGAGAAATATGCGAAAGTATGAGCCTGATGTGGGCAAATCCCAGGCCTAACCTAGACCTAACATGCGTTGTCCTCTAAAATATTGATGGAAACCAGGTTTAATTGACCGTTTCAGTGTTGTACTTCATTACTACGTGACGCAATCCAGAAAAAGCCCAGGATCTAGCCATCAAGTATGAGAAATATGCGAAAGAATGAGCCTGATGAGAGCAAATCCCAGACCTAACCTAGACCTAACATGAATTATTCTCTAAAATATTGATGAAAACCAGGTTTAATTGACTGTTTCAGTGTGGTACCACATTACTACGTGATCTAGTCCAGAAATAGCCCAGGATCTAGCCATGAAGTATGAGAAATATGCGAAAGTATGACCCTGACGATGGCAAATCCTAGACCTAGCCCAGACATAACTTGCGTTATCCTCTAAAATATTTATCAAGACCAGGTTTAATTGATTGTTTCAGTGTGGTCCGACATTACTACGTGATCCAAACCAGAAAAAACCCAGGATCCGTTCAACAAGTATGTGAAGAATGCGAAAGTATGAGTCTGATGAGTGAAAATCCCAGGCCTAACCTAGACCTAACATGCGTTATCCTCAAAAATATTGATCGAAACCTGGTTTCATCGACTGTTTCAGTGTGGTACCACATTACTATGTGATCCCAACCAGAAAATAACCCAGGATCTGTTCAACGGGTATGTGAAGTGTGCGAAAGTATGAGTCTGATGAGGGTAAATCCTAGACCTATCCCAGACCTAACATGCGTTACCCTCTAAAATATTGATCGAAACCAGGTTTAATTGACTGTTTCAGCGTGGTACCACATTACTACGTGATACAATCCAGAAACAGCCCAGGGTCTAGCCATGAAGTATGAGAAATATGCGAAAGTATGAGCCTGATGAGGGCGAATCCCAGACCTATCCCAGACCTAACTTGCGTTATTCTCTAAAATATTGATGAAAACCAGGTTTAATTGACTGTTTCAGTGTGGTACCACATTACTACGTGATCTAGTCCAGAAATAGCCCAGGATCTAGCCATGAAGTATGAGAAATATGCGAAAGTATGACCCTGACGATGGCAAATCCTAGACCTAGCCCAGACATAACTTGCGTTATCCTCAAAAATATTTATCAAGACCAGGTTTAATTGATTGTTTCAGTGTGGTCCGACATTACTACGTGATCCAAACCAGAAAAAACCCAGGATCCGTTCAACAAGTATGTGAAGAATGCGAAAGTATGAGTCTGATGAGTGAAAATCCCAGGCCTAACCTAGACCTAACATGCGTTATCCTCAAAAATATTGATCGAAACCTGGTTTAATCGACTGTTTCAGTGTGGTACCACATTACTATGTGATCCCAACCAGAAAATAACCCAGGATCTGTTCAACGGGTATGTGAAGTGTGCGAAAGTATGAGTCTGATGAGGGCAAATCCTAGACCTATCCCAGACCTAACATGCGTTACCCTCTAAAATATTGATCGAAACCAGGTTTAATTGACTGTTTCAGCGTGGTACCACATTACTACGTGATACAATCCAGAAACAGCCCAGGGTCTAGCCATGAAGTATGAGAAATATGCGAAAGTATGAGCCTGATGAGGGCGAATCCCAGACCTATCCCAGACCTAACTTGCGTTATCCTCTAAAATATTGATCGAAATCAGGTTTAATTGACTGTTTCAGCGTGGTACCACATTACTACGTGATACAATCCAGAAACAGCCCAGGGTCTAGCCATGAAGTATGAGAAATATGCGAAAGTATGAGCCTGATGAGGGCAAATCCAAGACCTAACCCAAACCTAACATGAGTTATCCTCTAAAATATTTATCATGACCAGGTTTAATTGAATGTTTCAGTGTGGTACCACATTACTACGTGAACCAAACCAGAAAAAACCCAGGATCCGTTCAACAAGTATGTGAAGAATGCGAAAGTATGAGACTGATGAGTGAAAATCCCAGGCCTAACCTAGACCTAACATGCGTTATCCTCAAAACTATTGCTCGAAACCTGGTTTAATCGACTGTTTCAGTGTGGTACCACATTACTATGTGATCCAAACCAGAAAATAACCCAGGATCTGTTCAACGAGTATGTGAAGTGTGCGAAAGTATGAGTCTGATGAGGGCAATTCCTAGACCTATCCCAGACCTAACATGCGTTATCTTCTAAAATATTTATCAAGACCAGGTTTAATTGACTGTTTCAGGGTGGTACCACATTGCTACGTGATCCAAACCAGAGAAAACCCAGGATCCGTTCAACAAGTATGAGAAATATGCGAAAGTATGAGCCTGATGTGGGCAAATCCCAGGCCTAACCTAGACCTAACATGCGTTGTCCTCTAAAATATTGATGGAAACCAGGTTTAATTGACTGTTTCAGTGTTGTACTTCATTACTACGTGACGCAATCCAGAAAAAGCCCAGGATCTAGCCATCAAGTATGAGAAATATGCGAAAGAATGAGCCTGATGAGAGCAAATCCCAGACCTAACCTAGACCTAACATGAATTATTCTCTAAAATATTGATGAAAACCAGGTTTAATTGACTGTTTCAGTGTGGTACCACATTACTACGTGATCTAATCCAGAAATAGCCCAGGATCTAGCCATGAAGTATGAGAAATATGCGAATGTATGAGCCTGACGAGGGCAATTCCTAGACCTATCCCAGACCTAACATGCGTTATCCTCTAAAATATTTATCAAGACCAGGTTTAATTGACTGTTTCAGTGTGGTACCACATTGCTACGTGATCCAAACCAGAGAAAACCCAGGATCCGTTCAACAAGTATGAGAAATATGCGAAAGTATGAGCCTGATGTGGGCAAATCCCAGGCCTAACCTAGACCTAACATGCGTTGTCCTCTAAAATATTGATGGAAACCAGGTTTAATTGACTGTTTCAGTGTTGTACTTCATTACTACGTGACGCAATCCAGAAAAAGCCCAGGATCTAGCCATCAAGTATGAGAAATATGCGAAAGAATGAGCCTGATGAGAGCAAATCCCAGACCTAACCTAGACCTAACATGAATTATTCTCTAAAATATTGATGAAAACCAGGTTTAATTGACTGTTTCAGTGTGGTACCACATTACTACGTGATCTAGTCCAGAAATAGCCCAGGATCTAGCCATGAAGTATGAGAAATATGCGAAAGTATGACCCTGACGATGGCAAATCCTAGACCTAGCCCAGACATAACTTGCGTTATCCTCTAAAATATTTATCAAGACCAGGTTTAATTGATTGTTTCAGTGTGGTCCGACATTACTACGTGATCCAAACCAGAAAAAACCCAGGATCCGTTCAACAAGTATGTGAAGAATGCGAAAGTATGAGTCTGATGAGTGAAAATCCCAGGCCTAACCTAGACCTAACATGCGTTATCCTCAAAAATATTGATCGAAACCTGGTTTAATCGACTGTTTCAGTGTGGTACCACATTACTATGTGATCCAAACCAGAAAATAACCCAGGATCTGTTCAACGGGTATGTGAAGTGTGCGAAAGTATGAGTCTGATGAGGGCAAATCCTAGACCTATCCCAGACCTAACATGCGTTATCCTCTAAAATATTGATCGAAACCAGGTTTAATTGACTGTTTCAGCGTGGTACCACATTACTACGTGATACAATCCAGAAACAGCCCAGGGTCTAGCCATGAAGTATGAGAAATATGCGAAAGTATGAGCCTGATGAGGGCGAATCCCAGACCTATCCCAGACCTAACTTGCGTTACCCTCTAAAATATTGATCGAAATCAGGTTTAATTGACTGTTTCAGCGTGGTACCACATTACTACGTGATACAATCCAGAAACAGCCCAGGGTCAGCCATGAAGTATGAGAAATATGCGAAAGTATGAGCCTGATGAGGGCAAATCCAAGACCTAACCCAAACCTAACATGAGTTATCCTCTAAAATATTTATCATGACCAGGTTTAATTGAATGTTTCAGAGTGGTACCACATTACTACGTGAACCAAACCAGAAAAAACCCAGGATCCGTTCAACAAGTATGTGAAGAATGCGAAAGTATGAGTCTGATGAGTGAAAGTCCCAGGGCTAACCTAGACCTAACAAGCGTTATCCTCTAAAATATTCATCCAAACCAGGTTTAATGGACTGTTCCAGTGTGGTACCACTTTACTGCGAGATCCAAAGCAGAAGAAACCCTCGATCAGGTCAACATGTATGTTAAAACTGCGAAAGTATACCCTGGTGTGGGCAAATCCCAGGCCTAACCTAGACCTAACATGCGTTGTCCTCTAAAATATTAATGGAAACCAGGTTTAATTGACTGTTTCAGTGTTGCACTTCATTACTACGTGATCCATACCAGTAAAAACCCAGGATCCGTTCAACAAGTATGTGAAGAATGCGAAAGTATGAGTGTGGTGAGTGAAAAACCCCGGCCTAACCTAGACCTAACATGCGTTATCCTCAAATATATTGATCGAAACCTGGTTTAATCGTCGGTTTCAGTGTGTTACCACATTACTACGTGATCCAATCCAGAAATAGCCCAGGATCTAGCCATGAAATATGAGAAATATGCGAAAGTATGAGCCTGACGAGGGCAAATCCTAGACCTAACCCAGACCTAACATGCGTTATCCTCTAAAATATTGATCGAAACCAGGTTTAATCGACTATTTCAGTGTGGTACCACATTACTACGTGATCCAAACCAGAGAATGACCCAGGATCTGCTCAACGAGTATGTGAAAAACGCGAAAGTATGAGCCTGATGAGGGCAAATCCCAGTCCTATCCCAGACCTAACTTGCGTTATCCTCAAAAATATTGATCGAAACCTGGTTTAATCGACTGTTTCAGTGTGGTACCACATTACTACGTGACCCAATCCAGAAATAGCCGAGGATCTAGCCATGAAGTATGAGAAATATGCGAAAGTATGAGCCTGACGAGGACAAATCCTAGACCTAACCCAGACCAAACATGCGATATCCTCAAAAATATTGATCGAAACCGGGTTTAATCGACTGTTTCAGAGTGGTACCACATTACTACGTGATCCAAACCAGAAAAAACCCAGGATCCGTTCAACAAGTATGTGAAGAATGCGAAAGTATGAGTCTGATGAGTGAAAATCCCAGGCCTAACCTAGACCTAACAAGCGTTATCCTCAAAAATATTGATCAAAACCTGGTTTAATCGACTGTTTCAGTGAGGTACCACATTACTATGTGATCCAAACCAGAAAATAACCCAGGATCTGTTCAACGAGTATGTGAAGTGTGCGAAAGTATGAGTATGATGAGGGTAAATCCCAGACCTATCCCAGACCTAACATGCGTTATCCTCTAAAATATTTATCAAGACCAGGTTTAATCGACTGTTTCAGTGTGGTACCACATTACTACGTGATCCAAACCAGTAAAAACCCAGGATCCGTTCAACAAGTATGTGGAGAATGCGAAAGTATGAGTCTGATGAGTGAAAATCCTCGGCCTAACCTAGACCTAACATGCGTTGTCCTCTAAAATATTGATCGAAACCAGGTTTAATTGACTGTTTCAGTGTTGCACTTCATTACTACGTGATCCAAACCAGTAAAAACCCAGGATCCGTTCAACAAGTATGTGAAGAATGCGAAAGTATGAGTGTGATGAGTGAAAAACCCCGGCCTAACCTAGACCTAACATGCGTTATCCTCAAAAATATTGATCGAAACCTGGTTTAATCGACTGTTTCAGTGTGGTAACACACTACTACGTGATCCAATCCAGAAATAGCCCAGGATCTAGCCATGAGATATGAGAAATATGCGAAAGTATGAGCCTGACGAGGGCAAACCCTAGACCTAACCCAGACCTAACATGCGTTATACTCTAAAATATTTATGAAGACCAGGTTTAATTGATTGCTTCAGTGTGGTCCCACATTACTACGTGATCCAAACCAGAAAAAACCCAGGATCCGTTCAACAAGTATGTGAAGAATGCGAAAGTATGAGTCTGATGAGTGAAATTCCCCGGCCTAACCTGGACCTAACATGCGTTATCCTCAAAAATATTGATCGAAACCAGGTTTAATCGACTGTTTCAGTGTGGTACCACAATACTACGTGACCCAAACCGGAAAAAACCCAGGATCTGTTCAACAAGTATGTGAAAACGCGAAAGTATGAGTCTGATGAGTGAAAATCCCAGAGCTATCCCAGACCTAACATGCGTTATCCTGTAAAATATTTATCAAGACCAGGTTTAATCGACTGTTTCAGTGTGGTACCACATTACTACGTGATCCAAACCAGTAAAAACCCAGGATCCGTTCAACAAGTATGTGGAGAATGCGAAAGTATGAGTCTGATGAGTGAAAATCCCAGGGCTAACCTAGACCTAACAAGCGTTATCCTCTAAAATATTTATCAAGACCAGGTTTGATTGACTGTTTCAGCGTGGTACCACATTACTACGTGACACAATCCAGAAACAGCCCAGGATCTAGCCATGAAGTATGAGAAATATGCGAAAGTATGAGCCTGATGAGGGCAAATCCTAGACCTAACCCAAACCTAACATGCGTTATCCTCTAAAATATTCATCAAGACCAGGTTTAATTGATTGTTTCAGTGTGGTCCCACATTACTACGTAATCCAAACCAGTAAAAACCCAGGATCCGTTCAACAAGTATGTGGAGAATGCGAAAGTATGAGTCTGATGAGTGAAAATCCTCGGCCTAACCTATACCTAACATGCGTTATCCTAAAAAATATTGATCAAAACCAGGTTTAATCGACTGTTTCAGTGTGGTAGCACATGACTACGTGATCCAAACCAGAAAAAAACCCAGGACCTGTTCAACAAGTATTTGAAGTATGCGAAAGAATGAGTCTGATGAGGGCAAATCCCAGGCCTAAACTAGACCTAACATGCGTTATCCTCAAAAATATTGGGCAAAACCTGGTTTAATCGACTGTTTCAGTGTGGTACCACATTACTATGTGATCCAAACCTGAGAATAATCCAGGATCTGTTCAAGGAGTATGTGAAGTGTGCGAAAGTATGAGTATGATGAGGGCAAATCCCAGACCTATCCCAGACCTAACATGCGTTATCCTCTAAAATATTTATCTAGACCAGCTTTAATGGAATGTTTCAGTGTGGTACCACATTACTACGTGATCCAAACCAGTAAAAACCCAGAATCCGTTCAACAAGTATGTGGAGAATGCGAAAGTACGAGTTTGATGAGTGAAAATCCTCGGCCTAACCTAGACCTAACATGCGTTATCCTCAAAAATATTCATCGAAACCAGGTTTAATCGACTGTTTCAGTGTGGTATCACATTACTACGTGATCCAAACCAGTAAAAACCCAGGATCCGTTCAACAAGTATGTGGAGAATGCGAAAGTATGAGTCTGATGAGTGAAAATCCTCGGCCTAACCTAGACCTAACATGCGTTGTCCTCTAAAATATTGATGGAAACCAGGTTTAATTGACTGTTTCAGTGTTGCACTTCATTACTACGTGATCCAAACCAGTAAAAACCCAGGATCCGTTCAACAACTATGTGAAGAATGCGACAGTATGAGTGTGATGAGTGAAAACCCCCGGCCTAACCTAGACCTAACATGCGTTATCCTCAAAAATATTTATCAAGACCAGGTTTAATTGATTGTTTCAGTGTGGTCCCACATTACTACGTGACACAATCCAGAAACAGCCCAGGATCTAGCCATGAAGTATGAGAAATAAGCGAAAGTATGAGCCTGATGAGGGCAAATCCTAGACCTAACCCAGACCTAACATGCGTTATCCTCAAAAATATTGATCGAAACCAGGTTTAATCGACTGTTTCAGTGTGGTACCACATTACTATGTGATACAAACCTGAAAATAATCCAGGATCTGTTCAAGGAGTATGTGAAGTGTGCGAAAGTATGAGTATGATGAGGGCAAATCCCAGACCTATCCCAGACCTAACATGCGTTATCCTCTAAAATATTTATCAAGACCAGGTTTAATTGATTGTTTCAGTGTGGTCCCACATTACTACGTGACACAATCCAGAAACAGCCCAGGATCTAGCCATGAAGTATGAGAAATATGCGAAAGTATGAGCCTGATGAGGGCAAATCCTAGACCTAACCCAAACCTAACATGCGTTATCCTCTAAAATATTTATCAAGACCAGCTTTAATTGAATGTTTCAGTGTGGTACCACATTACTACGTGATCCAAACCAGTAAAAATCCAGGATCCGTTCAACAAGTATGTGAAGAATTCGAAAGTATGAGTGTTATGAGTGAAAAACCCCGGCCTAACCTAGACCTAACATGCGTTATCCTCAAAAATATTGATCGAAACCTGGTTTTATCGTCTGTTTCAGTGTGGTACCACATTACTATGTGATCCAAACCAGAAAATACTCAGGATCCGTTCAACAAGTATGTGGAGAATGCGAAAGTATGAGTCTGATGAGTGAAAATCCTCGGCCTAACCTATACCTAACATGCGTTATCCTCAAAAATATTGATCGAAACCAGGTTTAATCGACTGTTTCAGTGTGGCGCCACATTACTACGTGATCCAAACCAGAAAAAAACCCAGGACCTGTTCAACAAGTATTTGAAGTATGCGAAAGTATGAGTCTGATGAGGGCAAATCCCAGGCCTAAACTAGACCTAACATGCGTTATCCTCAAAAATATCGATCAAAACCTGGTTTAATGTACTGTTTCAGTGTGGTACCACATTACTATGTGATCCAAACCAGAAAATAACCCAGGATCTGTTCAACGAGTTTGTGAAGTGTGCGAAAGTATGAGTATGATGAGGGCAAATCCCAGACCTATCCCAGACCAAACATGCGTTATCCTCTAAAATATTTATCAAGACCAGGTTTAATTGATTGTTTCAGTGTGGTCCCACATTACTACGTGATCCAAACCAGAAAAAACCCAGGATCCGTCCTACAAGTATGTGAAGAATGCGAAAGTATGAGTCTGATGACTGAAAATCCCCGGCCTAACCCAGACCTAACATGCGTTATCCTCAAAAATATTGATCGAAGCCAGGTTTAATCGACTGTTTCAGTGTGGTGCCACACTACTACGTGACCCAAACCGGAAAAAACCCAGGATCTGTTCAACAAGTATGTGAAAAACGCGAAAGTATGGGCCTGATGAGGGCAAATCCCAGACCTATCCCAGACCTAACTTGCGTTATCCTCAAAAATATTTATCAAGACCAGGTTTAATTCATTGTTTCAGTGTGGTCCCACATTACTACGTGATCCAAACCAGAAAAAACCCAGGATCCGTTCAACAAGTATGTGAAGAATGCGAAAGTATGAGTCTGATGAGTGAAAGTCGCAGGCCTAACCTAGACCAAACATGCGTTATCCTCAAAAATATTGATCGAAACCTGGTTTAATTGACTGTTTCAGTGTGGTACCACATTACTACGGGACCCAAACCAGAAAAAACCCAGGATCTGTTCAACAAGTATGTGAAGAATGCGAAGGTATGAGTCTGATGAGTGAAAATCCCAGACCTATCCCAGACCAAACTTGGGTTATCCTCTAAAATATTGATCCAAACCAGGTTTAATCGACTGTTTCAGTGTGGTACCACACTACTACGTGACCCAAACCGGAAAAGACCTAGGATCTGTTCAACAAGTATGTGAAAAACGCGAAAGTATGAGCCTGATGAGGGCAAATCCCAGACCTATCCCAGACCTAACATGCGTTATCCTCTAAAATATTTATCAAGACCAGGTTTAATTGATTGTTTCAGTGTGGTCCCACATTACTACGTGATCCAAACCAGAAAAAACCCAGGATCCGTCCAACAAGTATGTGGAGAATGCGAAAGTATGCGTCTGATCAGTGAAAATCCCCGGCCTAACCTAGACCTAACATGCGTTATCCTCAAAAATATTGATCGAAACCAGGTTTAATCGACTGTTTCAGTGTGGTACCACACTACTACGTGACCCATACCGGAAAAAACCCAGGATCTGTTCAACAAGTATGTGAAGAATGCGAAAGTATGAGTATGATGAGGGCAAATCCCAGACCTATCCCAGACCTAACATGCGTTATCCTCTAAAATATTTATCAAGACCAGGTTTAATTGATTGTTTCAGTGTGGTCCCACATTACTACGTGATCCAAACCAGAAAAAACCCAGGATCCGTCCAACAAGTATGTGCAGAATGCGAAAGTATGAGTCTGATGAGTGAAAATCCCCGGCCTAACCTAGACCTAACATGCGTTATCCTCAAAAATATTGATCGAAACCAGGTTTAATCGACTGTTTCAATGTGGTACCACATTACTACGTGATCCAAGCCAGAAAAAAACCCAGGACCTGTTCAACAAGTATTTGAAGTACGCGAAAGTATGAGTCTGATGAGGGCAAATCCCAGACCTATCCCAGACCTAACATGCGTTATCCTCTAAAATATTTATCAAGACCAGGTTTAATTAATTGTTTCAGTGTGGTCCCACATTACTACGTGATCCAAACCAGAAAAAACCCAGGATCCGTCCAACAAGTATGTGAAGAATGCGAAAGAATGAGTCTGATGAGTGAAAATCCCCGGCCTAACCTAGACCTAACATGCGTTATCCTCAAAAATATTGATCGAAACCAGGTTTAATCGACTGTTTCAGTGTGGTACCACATTACTACGTGATCCAAACCAGAAAAAAACCCAGGACCTGTTCAACAAGTATTTGAAGTATGCGAAAGTATGAGTCTGATGAGGGCAAATCCCAGGCCTAAACTAGACCTAACATGCGTTATCCTCAAAAATATTGATCAAAACCTGGTTTAATCGACTGTTTCAGTGTGGTACCACATTACTATGTGATCCAAACCAGAAAATAACCCAGGATCTGTTCAACGAGTTTGTGAAGTGTGCGAAAGTATGAGTATGGTGAGGGCAAATCCCAGACCTATCCCAGACCTAACATGCGTTATCCTCTAAAATATTTATCATGACTAGGTTTAATTGATTGTTTCAGTGTGGTCCCACATTACTACGTGATCCAAACCGGAAAAAACCCAGGATCTGTTCAACAAGTATGTGAAGAATGCGAAAGTATGAGTCTGATGAGTGAAAATCCCAGACCTAACTTGCGTTATCCTCTAAAATATTGATCGAAACCAGGTTTAATTGGCTGTTTCAGCGTGGTACCACATTACTACGTGATACAATCCAGAAACAGCCCAGGATCTAGCCATGAAGTATGAGAAATATGCGAAAGTATGACCCTGACGATGGCAAATCCTAGACCTAGCCCAGACATAACTTGCGTTATCCTCTAAAATATTTATCATGACTAGGTTTAATTGATTGTTTCAGTGTGGTCCCACATTACTACGTGATCCAAACCGGAAAAAACCCAGGATCTGTTCAACAAGTATGGGAAGAATGCGAAAGTATGAGCCTGACGAGGGCAAATCCTAGACCTAACCCAGACCTAACATGCGTTACCCTCAAAAATATTGATCGAAACCTGGTTTAATCGACTGTTTCAGTGTGGTACCACATTACTACCGGACCCAAACCAGAAAAAACCCAGGATCTGTTCAACAAGTATGTGAAGAATGCGAAAGTATGAGTCTGATGAGTGAAAATCCCAGACCTAACTTGCGTTATCCTCTAAAATATTGATCGAAACCAGGTTTAATTGGCTGTTTCAGCGTGGTACCACATTACTACGTGATACAATCCAGAAACAGCCCAGGATCTAGCCATGAAGTATGAGAAATATGCGAAAGTATCAGCCTGATGAGGACAAATCCTAGACCTAACCCAAACCTAACATGCGTTATCCTCTAAAATATTGATCCAAACCAGGTTTAATGGACTGCTTCAGTGTGGTACCTCTTTACTACGTGATCCAAACCAGAAAAAAACCCAGGATCAGTTCAACAAGTATGTGAAGTATGCGAAAATATGAGTCTGATGAGGGCAAATCCCAGGCCTAAACTAGACATAACTTTCGTTATCCTCTAAAATATTGATCGAAACCAGGTTTAATTGACTGTTTTAGTGTGGTACCACTTTACTACGTGATCCAAAGCAGAAAAAACCCTCGATCAGGTCAACATGCATGTTAAAACTGTGAAAGTATGACCCTGATGAGGGCAAATCCCAGGCCTAACCTAAACCTAACACGCGTCATCTTCTAAAATATTGAGCGAAACCAGGTTTAATTGATTGTTTCAGTGTGGTACCACATTACTACGTGATGCAATCCAGAAATATCCCAGGATATAGCCATGAAGTATAAGAAATATGCGATAGTATGAGTCTGATGGGGGCAAATCCCAGACCTATCCCAGACCAAACTTGCGTTATCCTCTAAAATATTGATCCAAACCAGGTTTAATGGACTGTTTCAGTGAGGTCCCACATTACTACGTGATCCAAACCAGAAAAAACCCAGGATCCGTTCAACAAGTATGTGAAGAATACGAAAGTATGTGTCTGATGAGTGAAAATCCAGGCCTAACCTAGACCTAACATGCGTTATCCTCATAAATATTGATCGAAACCTGGTTTAATCGACTGTTTCAGTGTGGTACCACATTACTACGTGACCCAAACCAGAAAACACCCAGGATCTGTTCAACAAGTATGTGAAAAACGCGAAAGTATGAGCCTGATGAGGGCAAATCCCAGACCTATCCCAGACCTAACTTCCGTTATCCTCTAAAATATTGATCGAAGCCAGGTTTAATTGACTGTTTCAGTGTGGTACCACATTACTACGTGATCCAGTCCAGAAATAGCCCAGGATCTAGCCATGAAGTATGAGAAACATGCGAAAGTATGAGCCTGACGAGGGCAAAGCCTAGACCTAACCCAGACCTAACATGCGTTATCCTCTAAAATATTTACCATGACCAGGTTTAATTGATTGTTACAGTGTGGCCCCACATTACTACGTGATCCAAACCAGAAAAAACCCAGGATCCGTTCAACAAGTATGTGAAGAATGCGAATGTATGAGTCTGATGAGTGAAAATCCCAGGCCTAACCTAGACCTTACATGCGTTATCCTCAAAATTATTGATCGAAACCTGGTTTAATCGACCGTTTCAGTGTGGTACCACATTACTACGTGACCCAAACCAGAAAAAACCCAGAATCTGTTCAACAAGTATGTGAAAAACTCGTAAGTATGAACCTGATGAGGGCCAATCCCAGACCTATCCCAGACTAAACTTGCGTTATCCTCTAAAATATTGATCGAAACCTGGTTTAATCGACTGTTTCAGTGTGGTACCACATTACTACGTGACCCAAACCAGAAAAAACCCAGAATCTGTTCAACAAGTATGTGAAAAACGCGTAAGTATGAGCCTGATGAGGGCAAATCCCAGACCTATCCCAGACCAAACTTGCGTTGTCCTCTAAAATATTTATCAAGACCAGATTTAATTGATTGTTTCAGTGTGGTCCCACATTACTACGTGATGCAATCCAGAAAAAGCCCAGGATCAAGCCATCATGTATGAGAAATATGCGAAAGAATGAGCCTGATGAGAGGAAATCCCAGACCTAACCTAGACCTAACATGCGTTATCCTCTAAAATATTTATCAAGACCAGATTTAATTGATTGTTTCAGTGTGGTCCCACATTACTACGTGATGCAATCCAGAAAAAGCCCAGGATCAAGCCATCATGTATGAGAAATATGCGAAAGAATGAGCCTGATGAGAGCAAATCCCAGACCTATCCCAGACCTAACTTCCGTTATCCTCTAAAATATTGATCGAAACCTGGTTTAATCGACTGTTTCAGTGTGGTACCACATTACTACGTGACCCAAACCAGAAAAAACCCAGAATCTGTTCAACAAGTATGTGAAAAACGCGTAAGTATGAGCCTGATGAGGGCAAATCCCAGACCTATCCCAGACCTAACTTCCGTTATCCTCTAAAATATTGATCGAAGCCAGGTTTAATTGACCGTTTCAGCGTGGTACCGCATTACTACGTGATACAATCCAGAAACAGCCCAGGATCTAGCCATGAAGTATGAGAAATATGCGAAAGTATGAGCCTGATGAGGGCAAATCCTAGACCTAACCCAGACCTAACATGCGTTGTCCTCTAAAATATTTATCAAGACCAGATTTAATTGATTGTTTCAGTGTGGTCCCACATTACTACGTGATGCAATCCAGAAAAAGCCCAGGATCAAGCCATCATGTATGAGAAATATGCGAAAGAATGAGCCTGATGAGAGCAAATCCCAGACCTAACCTAGACCTAACATGCGTTATCCTCTAAAATATTGATTCAAACCAAGTTTAATGGACTGCTTCAGTGTGGTACCACTTTACTACGTGATGCAAAGCAGAAAAAACCCTCGATCAGGTCAACATGTATGTTAAAACTACGAAAGTATGATCCTGATGAGGGCAAATCCCAGGCCTATCCCAGACCTAACATGCGTTGTCCTCTAAAATATTGATTCAAACCAGGTTTAATTGACTGTTTCAGTGTGGTACCACATTACTACGTGATGCAATCCAGAAAAACTCCAGGATCTAGCCATCAAGTATGAGAAATATGCGAAAGAATGTGCCTGACGAGAGCAAATCCCAGACCTAACCTAGACCTAACATGAATTATTCTCTAAAATATTTATCAAGACCAGGTTTCATTGATTGTTTCAGTGTGGTCCCACATTACTACGTGATGCAAATCAGAAAAAACCCAGGATCCGTTCAACAAGTATGTGAAAAACGCGAAAGTATGAGCCTGATGAGGGCAAATCCCAGGCCTAACCTAGACCTAACATGCGTGGTCCTCTAAAATATTGATGGAAACCAGGTTTAATTGTCTGTTTCAGTGTTGTACTTCCTTACTACGTGATGCAATCCAGAAAAAGCCCAGGATCTATCCATCAAGTATGAGAAATATGCGAAAGAACGAGCCTGATGAGAGCAAATCCCAGACCTAACCTAGACCTAACATGGATTATTCTCTAAAATATTGATCAAAACCAGGTTTAATTGACTGTTTCAGTGTGGTACCACATTACTACGTGATCCAATCCAGAAATAGCCCAGGATCCAGCCATGAAGTACGAGAAATATGCGAAAGTATGAGCCTGATGGGGGCAAATCCTAGACCTAACCCTAACCTAACATGCGTTATCCTCTAAAATATTTATCAAGACCAGGTTTAATTGAATGTTTCAGTGTGGTACCACATTACTACGTGAACCAAACTAGAAAAAACCCAGGAGCCGTTCAACAACTATGTGAAGAATGCGAAAGTGTGAGTCTGATGAGTGAATATCCCCGGCCTAATCTAGACCTAACATGCGTTATCCCCAAAAATATTGATCGAAACCAGGTTTAATCGACTGTTTCAGTGTGGTACCACACTACTACGTGACCCAAACCGGAAAAAACCCAGGATCTGTTCAACAAGTATGTGAAAAACGCGAAAGTATGAGCCTGATGAGGGCAAATCCCAGACCTATCCCAGACCTAACATGCGTTGTCCTCTAAAATATTTATCAAGACCAGCTTTAATTGAATGTTTCAGTGTGGTACCACATTACTACGTGATCCAAACCAGTAAAAACCCAGGATCCGTTCAACAAGTATGTGAAGAATTCGAAAGTATGAGTGTGTTGAGTGAAAAACCCCGGCCTAACCTAGACCTAACATGCGTTATCCACAAAAATATCGATCGAAACCTGGTTTAATCGTCTGTTTCAGTGTGGTACCACATTACTATGTGATCCAAACCAGAAAAAACTCAGGATCCGTTCAACAAGTATGTGGAGAATGCGAAAGTATGAGTCTGATGAGTGAAAATCCACGGCCTAACCTATACCTAACATGCGTTATCCTCAAAAATATTGATCGAAACCAGGTTTAATCGACCGTTTCAGTGTGGCGCCACATTACTACGTGATCGAAACCAGAAAAAAACCCAGGACCTGTTCAACAAGTATTTGAAGTATGCGAAAGTATGAGTCTGATGAGGGCAAATCCCAGGCCTAAACTAGACCTAACATGCGTTATCCTCAAAAATATTGATCAAAACCTGGTTTAATCTACTGTTTCAGTGTGGTACCACATTACTATGTGATCCAAACGAGAAAATAACCCAGGATCTGTTCAACGAGTTTGTGAAGTGTGCGAAAGTATGAGTATGATGAGGGCAGATCCCAGACCTATCCCAGACCAAACATGCGTTATCCTCTAAAATATTTATCAAGACCAGGTTTAATTGATTGTTTCAGTGTGGTCCCACATTACTACGTGATCCAAACCAGAAAAAACCCAGGATCCGTCCTACAAGTATGTGAAGAATGCGAAAGTATGAGTCTGATGACTGAAAATCCCCGGCCTAACCTAGACCTAACATGCGTTATCCTCAAAAATATTGATCGAAACCTGGTTTAATTGACTGTTTCAGTGTGGTGCCACATTACTACGGGACCCAAACCAGAAAAAACCCAGGATCTGTTCAACAAGTATGTGAAGACTGCGAAGGTATGAGTCTGATGAGTGAAAATCCCAGACCTATCCCAGACCAAACTTGGGTTATCCTCTAAAATATTGATCCAAACCAGGTTTAATCGACTGTTTCAGTGTGGTACCACACTACTACGTGACCCAAACCAGAAAAAACCCAGGATCTGTTCAACAAGTATGTGAAGACTGCGAAGATATGAGTCTGATGAGTGAAAATCCCAGACCTATCCCAGACCAAACTTGGGTTATCCTCTAAAATATTGATCCAAACCAGGTTTAATCGACTGTTTCAGTGTGGTACCACACTACTACGTGACCCAAACCGGAAAAAACCCAGGATCTGTTCAACAAGTATGTGAAAAACGCGAAAGTATGGGCCTGATGAGGGCAAATCCCAGACCTATCCCAGACCTAACTTGCGTTATCCTCAAAAATATTTATCAAGACCAGGTTTAATTCATTGTTTCAGTGTGGTCCCACATTACTACGTGATCCAAACCAGAAAAAACCCAGGACCTGTTCAACAGGTATTTGAAGTATGCGAAAGTATGACTCTGATCAGGGCAAATCCCAGGCCTAAACTAGACCTAACATGCGTTATCCTCAAAAATATTGATCAAAACCTGGTTTAATCTACTGTTTCAGTGTGGTACCACATTACTACGTGACCCAAACCGGAAAAAACCCAGGATCTGTTCAACAAGTATGTGAAAAACGCGAAAGTATGGGCCTGATGAGGGCAAATCCCAGACCTATCCCAGACCTAACTTGCGTTATCCTCAAAAATATTTATCAAGACCAGGTTTAATTCATTGTTTCAGTGTGGTCCCACATTACTACGTGATCCAAACCAGAAAAAACCCAGGATCCGTTCAACAAGTATGTGGAGAATGCGAAAGTATGAGTCTGATGAGTGAAAATCCTCGGCCTAACCTATACCTAACATGCGTTATCCTCAAAAATATTGATCGAAACCAGGTTTAATCGACTGTTTCAGTGTGGCGCCACATTACTACGTGATCGAAACCAGAAAAAAACCCAGGACCTGTTCAACAGGTATTTGAAGTATGCGAAAGTATGACTCTGATGAGGGCAAATCCCAGGCCTAAACTAGACCTAACATGCGTTATCCTCAAAAATATTGATCAAAACCTGGTTTAATCTACTGTTTCAGTGTGGTACCACATTACTACGTGACCCAAACCGGAAAAAACCCAGGATCTGTTCAACAAGTATGTGAAAAACGCGAAAGTATGGGCCTGATGAGGGCAAATCCCAGACCTATCCCAGACCTAACTTGCGTTATCCTCAAAAATATTTATCAAGACCAGGTTTAATTCATTGTTTCAGTGTGGTCCCACATTACTACGTGATCCAAACCAGAAAAAACCCAGGATCCGTTCAACAAGTATGTGAAGAATGCGAAAGTATGAGTCTGTGAGTGAAAGTCCCAGGCCTAACCTAGACCAAACATGCGTTATCCTCAAAAATATTGATCGAAACCTGGTTTAATTGACTGTTTCAGTGTGGTACCACATTACTACGGGACCCAAACCAGAAAAAACCCAGGATCTGTTCAACAAGTATGTGAAGACTGCGAAGATATGAGTCTGATGAGTGAAAATCCCAGACCTATCCCAGACCAAACTTGGGTTATCCTCTAAAATATTGATCCAAACCAGGTTTAATCGACTGTTTCAGTGTGGTACCACACTACTACGTGACCCAAACCGGAAAAAACCCAGGATCTGTTCAACAAGTATGTGAAAAACGCGAAAGTGTGAGCCTGATGAGGGCAAATCCCAGACCTATCCCAGACCTAACATGCGTTATCCTCTAAAATATTTATCAAGACCAGGTTTAATTGATTGTTTCAGTGTGGTCCCACATTACTACGTGATCCAAACCAGAAAAAACCCAGGATCCGTCCAACAAGTATGTGCAGAATGCGAAAGTATGAGTCTGATGAGTGAAAATACCCAGCCTAACCTAGACCTAACATGCGTTATCCTCAAAAATATTGATCGAAACCAGGTTTAATCGACTGTTTCAGTGTGGTACCACATTACTACGTGATCCAAACCGGAAAAAACCCAGGATCCGTTTAACATGTATGGGAAGAATGCGAAAGTATGAGCCTGATGGGGGCAAATCCTAGACCTAACCCTGACCTAACATGCGTTATCCTCAAAAATATTGACCGAAACCTGGTTTAATCGACTGTTTCAGTGTGGTACCACATTACTACGTGATCCAAACCAGAAAAAAACCCAGGACCTGTTCAACAAGTATGTGAAGAATGCGAAAGTATGAGTCTGATGAGGGCAAATCCCAGGCCTAAACTAGACCTAACATGCGTTATCCTCAAAAATATTGATCAAAACCTGGTTTAATCGACTGTTTCAGTGTGGTACCACATTACTATGTGATCCAAACCAGAAAATAACCCAGGATCTGTTCAACGAGTTTGTGAAGTGTGCGAAAGTATGAGTATGGTGAGGGCAAATCCCAGACCTATCCCAGACCTAACATGCGTTATCCTCTAACATATTTATCATGACTAGGTTTAATTGAGTGTTTCAGTGTGGTCCCACATTACTACGTGATCCAAACCGGAAAAAACCCAGGATCCGTTTAACAAGTATGGGAAGAATGCGAAAGTATGAGCCTGACGAGGGCAAATCCTAGACCTAACCCAGACCTAACATGCGTTATCCTCAAAAATATTGACCGAAACCTGGTTTAATCGACTGTTTCAGTGTGGTACCACATTACTACCGGACCCAAACCAGAAAAAACCCAGGATCTGTTCAACAAGTATGTGAAGAATGCGAAAGTATGAGTCTGATGTGTGAAAATCCCAGACCTATCCCAGACCTAACTTGCGTTATCCTCTAAAATATTGACCGAAACCAGGTTTAATTGGCTGTTTCAGCGTGGTACCACATTACTACGTGATACAATCCAGAAACAGCCCAGGATCTAGCCATGAAGTATGAGAAATATGCGAAAGTATGAGCCTGATGAGGGCAAATCCTAGACCTAACCAAAACCTAACATGCGTTATCCTCTAAAATATTGATCCAAACCAGGTTTAATGGACTGCTTCAGTGTGGTACCTCTTTACTACGTGAACCAAAGCAGAAAAAAACCCAGGATCGGTTCAATAAGTATGTGAAGTATGCGAAAGTATGAGTCTGATGAGGGCAAATCCCAGGCCTAAACTAGACCTAACATGCGTTATCCTCTAAAATATTCATCAAGACCAGGTTTAATTGATTGTTTCAGTGTGGTCCCACATTACTACGTGATCCAAACCAGAAAAAACCCAGGATCCGTTCAACAAGTATGTGAAGAATGCGAAAGTATGAGTCTGATGAGTGAAAATCCCCGTCCTAACCTAGACCTAACATGCGTTATCCTCAAAAATATTGATCGAAAGCTGGTTTAATCGTCTGTTTCAGTGTGGTACCACACTACTACGTGACCCAAACCGGAAAAAACCCAGGATCTGTTCAACAAGTATGTGAAGAACGCGAAAGTATGAGCCTGATGAGGGCAAATCCCAAACCTATCCCAGACCTAACTTGCGTTATCCTCAAAAATATTGATAGAAACCTGGTTTAATCGACTGTTTCAGTGTGGTACCACATTACTACCTGATCCAATCCAGAAATAGCCCAGGATCTAGCCATGAAATATGAGAAATATGCGAAAGTATGAGCCTGACGAGGGCAAATCCCAGACCTAACCCAGACCTAACATGCGTTATCCTCTAAAATATTTATCAAGACCAGGTTTAATTGATTGTTTCAGTGTGGTCCCACATTACTACGTGATCCAAACCAGAAAAAACCCAGGATCCGTTCAACAAATATGTGAAGAATGCGAAAGTATGAGTGTGATGAGTGAAAAACGCCGGCCTAACCTAGACCTAACATGCGTTATCCTCAAAAATATTGATCGAAAGCTGGTTTAATCGTCTGTTTCAGTGTGGTACCACATTACTATGTGATCCAAACCAGAAAATAACACAGGATCTGTTCAACGAGTATGTGAAGTGTGCGAAAGTATGAGTCTGATGAGGGCAAATCCCAGACCTATCCCAGACCTAACATGCATTATCCTCTAAAATATTTATCAAGACCAGGTTTAATTGATTGTTTCAGTGTGGTCCCACATTACTACCTGACACAATCCAGAAACAGCCCAGGATCTAGCCATGAAGTATGAGAAATATGCGAAAGTATGAGCCTGATGAGGGCAAATCCTAGACCTAACCCAAACCTAACATGCGTTATCCTCTAAAATATTGATCGAAACCAGGTTTAATTGACTGTTTCAGCGTGGTACCACATTACTACGTGATACAATCCAGAAACAGCCCAGGATCTAGCCATGAAGTATGAGAAATATGCGAAAGTATGAGCCTGATGAGGGCAAATCCTAGACCTAACCCAAACCTAACATGCGTTATCCTCTAAAATAGTGATCGAAACCAGGTTTAATTGACTGTTTCAGTGTGGTACCACATTACTACGTGATCCAGTCCAGAAATAGCCCAGGATCTAGCCATGAAGTATGAGAAACATGCGAAAGTATGAGCCTGACGAGGGCAAAGCCTAGACCTAACCCAGACCTAACATGCGTTATCCTCTAAAATATTTACCATGACCAGGTTTAATTGATTGTTTCAGTGTGGCCCCACATTTCTACGTGATCCAAACCAGAAAAAACCCAGGATCCGTTCAACAAGTATGTGAAGAATGCGAATGTATGAGTCTGATGAGTGAAAATCCCAGGCCTAGCCTAGACCTAACATGCGTTATCCTCAAAATTATTGATCGAAACCTGGTTTAATCGACTGTTTCAGTGTGGTACCACATTACTACGTGACCCAAACCAGAAAAAACCCAGAATCTGTTCAACAAGTATGTGAAAAACGCGTAAGTATGAGCCTGATGAGGGCAAATCCCAGACCAAACTTGCGTTATCCTCTAAAATATTGATGGAAACCAGGTTTAATTGACTGTTTCAGTGTGGTACCACATTACTACGTGATGCAATCCAGAAAAACTCCAGGATCTAGCCATCAAGTATGAGAAATATGCGAAAGAATGAGCCTGATGAGAGCAAATCCCAGACCTAACCTAGACCTAACATGAATTATTCTCTAAAATATTTATCAAGACCAGGTTCCATTGATTGTTACAGTGTGGTCCCACATTACTACGTGATGCAAACCAGAAAAAACCCAGGATCCGTTCAACAAGTATGTGAAAAACGCGAAAGTATGAGCCTGATGGGGGCAAATCCCAGGCCTAACCAAGACCTAACATGCGTGGTCCTCTAAAATATTGATGGAAACCAGGTTTAATTGTCTGTTTCAGTGTTGTACTTCCTTACTACGTGATGCAATCCAGAAAAAGCCCAGGATCTATCCATCAAGTATGAGAAATATGCGAAAGAATGAGCCTGATGAGAGCAAATCCCAGACCTAACCTAGACCTAACATGGATTATTCTCTAAAATATTGATCAAAACCAGGTTTAATTGACTGTTTCAGTGTGGTACCACATTACTACGTGATCCAATCCAGAAATAGCCCAGGATCCAGCCATGAAGTATGAGAAATATGCGAAAGTATGAGCCTGATGGGGGCATAGCCTAGACCTAACCCAGACCTAACATGCGTTATCCTCTAAAATATTTACAATGACCAGGTTTAATTGATTGTTTCAGTGTGGACCCACATTACTACGTGATCCAAATCAGAAAAAACCCAGGATCCGTTCAACAAGTATGTGAAGAATGCCAAAGTATGAGTCTGATGAGTGAAAATCCCAGACCTAACCTAGACCTAACATGCGTTATCCTCTAAAATATTGATCCAAACCAGGTTTAATTGATTGTTTCAGTGTGGTCCCACATTACTACCTGATCCAAACCAGAAAAAACCCAGGATCTGTTCAACAAGTATGTGAAAATCGCGAAAGTATGAGCCTGATGAGGGCAAATCCCAGACCTATCCCAGACCGAACTTGCATTATCCTCTAAAATATTGATCGAAACCAGGTTTAGTCGATTGTTTCAGTGTGGTACCACATTGCTACGTGATCCAAACCAGAAAAAACCCAGGATCAGTTCAACAAGTATGTGAAAAACTCGAAAGTATGAGCCTGATGAGGGCAAGTCCCAGACCTATCCCAGACCTAACTTGCGTTATCCTCAAAAATATTGATCAAAACCTGGTTTAATCGACTGTTTCAGTGTGGTACCACATTACTATGTGATCCAAACCAGAAAATAACCCAGGATCTGTTCAACGAGTTTGTGAAGTGTGCGAAAGTATGAGTATGGTGAGGGCAAATCCCAGACCTATCCCAGACCTAACATGCGTTATCCTCTAACATATTTATCATGACTAGGTTTAATTGAGTGTTTCAGTGTGGTCCCACATTACTACGTGATCCAAACCGGAAAAAACCCAGGATCCGTTTAACAAGTATGGGAAGAATGCGAAAGTATGAGCCTGACGAGGGCAAATCCTAGACCTAACCCAGACCTAACATGCGTTATCCTCAAAAATATTGACCGAAACCTGGTTTAATCGACTGTTTCAGTGTGGTACCACATTACTACCGGACCCAAACCAGAAAAAACCCAGGATCTGTTCAACAAGTATGTGAAGAATGCGAAAGTATGAGTCTGATGTGTGAAAATCCCAGACCTATCCCAGACCTAACTTGCGTTATCCTCTAAAATATTGACCGAAACCAGGTTTAATTGGCTGTTTCAGCGTGGTACCACATTACTACGTGATACAATCCAGAAACAGCCCAGGATCTAGCCATGAAGTATGAGAAATATGCGAAAGTATGAGCCTGATGAGGGCAAATCCTAGACCTAACCAAAACCTAACATGCGTTATCCTCTAAAATATTGATCCAAACCAGGTTTAATGGACTGCTTCAGTGTGGTACCTCTTTACTACGTGAACCAAAGCAGAAAAAAACCCAGGATCTGTTCAATAAGTATGTGAAGTATGCGAAAGTATGAGTCTGATGAGGGCAAATCCCAGGCCTAAACTAGACCTAACATGCGTTATCCTCTAAAATATTCATCAAGACCAGGTTTAATTGATTGTTTCAGTGTGGTCCCACATTACTACGTGATCCAAACCAGAAAAAACCCAGGATCCGTTCAACAAGTATGTGAAGAATGCGAAAGTATGAGTCTGGTGAGTGAAAATCCCAGGGCTAACCTAGACCTAACATGCGTTATCCTCAAAAATATTGATCGAAAGCTGGTTTAATCGTCTGTTTCAGTGTGGTACCACACTACTACGTGACCCAAACCGGAAAAAACCCAGGATCTGTTCAACAAGTATGTGAAGAACGCGAAAGTATGAGCCTGATGAGGGCAAATCCCAAACCTATCCCAGACCTAACTTGCGTTATCCTCAAAAATATTGATAGAAACCTGGTTTAATCGACTGTTTCAGTGTGGTACCACATTACTACCTGATCCAATCCAGAAATAGCCCAGGATCTAGCCATGAAATATGAGAAATATGCGAAAGTATGAGCCTGACGAGGGCAAATCCCAGACCTAACCCAGACCTAACATGCGTTATCCTCTAAAATATTTATCAAGACCAGGTTTAATTGATTGTTTCAGTGTGGTCCCACATTACTACGTGATCCAAACCAGAAAAAACCCAGGATCCGTTCAACAAATATGTGAAGAATGCGAAAGTATGAGTGTGATGAGTGAAAAACGCCGGCCTAACCTAGACCTAACATGCGTTATCCTCAAAAATATTGATCGAAAGCTGGTTTAATCGTCTGTTTCAGTGTGGTACCACATTACTATGTGATCCAAACCAGAAAATAACCCAGGATCTGTTCAACGAGTATGTGAAGTGTGCGAAAGTATGAGTCTGATGAGGGCAAATCCCAGACCTATCCCAGACCTAACATGCATTATCCTCTAAAATATTTATCAAGACCAGGTTTAATTGATTGTTTCAGTGTGGTCCCACATTACTACCTGACACAATCCAGAAACAGCCCAGGATCTAGCCATGAAGTATGAGAAATATGCGAAAGTATGAGCCTGATGAGGGCAAATCCTAGACCTAACCCAAACCTAACATGCGTTATCCTCTAAAATATTGATCGAAACCAGGTTTAATTGACTGTTTCAGCGTGGTACCACATTACTACGTGATACAATCCAGAAACAGCCCAGGATCTAGCCATGAAGTATGAGAAATATGCGAAAGTATGAGCCTGATGAGGGCAAATCCTAGACCTAACCCAAACCTAACATGCGTTATCCTCTAAAATAGTGATCGAAACCAGGTTTAATTGACTGTTTCAGTGTGGTACCACATTACTACGTGATCCAGTCCAGAAATAGCCCAGGATCTAGCCATGAAGTATGAGAAACATGCGAAAGTATGAGCCTGACGAGGGCAAAGCCTAGACCTAACCCAGACCTAACATGCGTTATCCTCTAAAATATTTACCATGACCAGGTTTAATTGATTGTTTCAGTGTGGCCCCACATTTCTACGTGATCCAAACCAGAAAAAACCCAGGATCCGTTCAACAAGTATGTGAAGAATGCGAATGTATGAGTCTGATGAGTGAAAATCCCAGGCCTAGCCTAGACCTAACATGCGTTATCCTCAAAATTATTGATCGAAACCTGGTTTAATCGACTGTTTCAGTGTGGTACCACATTACTACGTGACCCAAACCAGAAAAAACCCAGAATCTGTTCAACAAGTATGTGAAAAACGCGTAAGTATGAGCCTGATGAGGGCAAATCCCTGACCAAACTTGCGTTATCCTCTAAAATATTGATGGAAACCAGGTTTAATTGACTGTTTCAGTGTGGTACCACATTACTACGTGATGCAATCCAGAAAAACTCCAGGATCTAGCCATCAAGTATGAGAAATATGCGAAAGAATGAGCCTGATGAGAGCAAATCCCAGACCTAACCTAGACCTAACATGAATTATTCTCTAAAATATTTATCAAGACCAGGTTCCATTGATTGTTACAGTGTGGTCCCACATTACTACGTGATGCAAACCAGAAAAAACCCAGGATCCGTTCAACAAGTATGTGAAAAACGCGAAAGTATGAGCCTGATGGGGGCAAATCCCAGGCCTAACCAAGACCTAACATGCGTGGTCCTCTAAAATATTGATGGAAACCAGGTTTAATTGTCTGTTTCAGTGTTGTACTTCCTTACTACGTGATGCAATCCAGAAAAAGCCCAGGATCTATCCATCAAGTATGAGAAATATGCGAAAGAATGAGCCTGATGAGAGCAAATCCCAGACCTAACCTAGACCTAACATGGATTATTCTCTAAAATATTGATCAAAACCAGGTTTAATTGACTGTTTCAGTGTGGTACCACATTACTACGTGATCCAATCCAGAAATAGCCCAGGATCCAGCCATGAAGTATGAGAAATATGCGAAAGTATGAGCCTGATGGGGGCATAGCCTAGACCTAACCCAGACCTAACATGCGTTATCCTCTAAAATATTTACAATGACCAGGTTTAATTGATTGTTTCAGTGTGGACCCACATTACTACGTGATCCAAATCAGAAAAAACCCAGGATCCGTTCAACAAGTATGTGAAGAATGCCAAAGTATGAGTCTGATGAGTGAAAATCCCAGACCTAACCTAGACCTAACATGCGTTATCCTCTAAAATATTGATCCAAACCAGGTTTAATTGATTGTTTCAGTGTGGTCCCACATTACTACCTGATCCAAACCAGAAAAAACCCAGGATCTGTTCAACAAGTATGTGAAAATCGCGAAAGTATGAGCCTGATGAGGGCAAATCCCAGACCTATCCCAGACCGAACTTGCATTATCCTCTAAAATATTGATCGAAACCAGGTTTAGTCGATTGTTTCAGTGTGGTACCACATTGCTACGTGATCCAAACCAGAAAAAACCCAGGATCAGTTCAACAAGTATGTGAAAAACTCGAAAGTATGAGCCTGATGAGGGCAAGTCCCAGACCTATCCCAGACCTAACTTGCGTTATCCTCAAAAATATTGATCAAAACCTGGTTTAATCGACTGTTTCAGTGTGGTACCACATTACTATGTGATCCAAACCAGAAAATAACCCAGGATCTGTTCAACGAGTTTGTGAAGTGTGCGAAAGTATGAGTATGGTGAGGGCAAATCCCAGACCTATCCCAGACCTAACATGCGTTATCCTCTAACATATTTATCATGACTAGGTTTAATTGAGTGTTTCAGTGTGGTCCCACATTACTACGTGATCCAAACCGGAAAAAACCCAGGATCCGTTTAACAAGTATGGGAAGAATGCGAAAGTATGAGCCTGACGAGGGCAAATCCTAGACCTAACCCAGACCTAACATGCGTTATCCTCAAAAATATTGACCGAAACCTGGTTTAATCGACTGTTTCAGTGTGGTACCACATTACTACCGGACCCAAACCAGAAAAAACCCAGGATCTGTTCAACAAGTATGTGAAGAATGCGAAAGTATGAGTCTGATGTGTGAAAATCCCAGACCTATCCCAGACCTAACTTGCGTTATCCTCTAAAATATTGACCGAAACCAGGTTTAATTGGCTGTTTCAGCGTGGTACCACATTACTACGTGATACAATCCAGAAACAGCCCAGGATCTAGCCATGAAGTATGAGAAATATGCGAAAGTATGAGCCTGATGAGGGCAAATCCTAGACCTAACCAAAACCTAACATGCGTTATCCTCTAAAATATTGATCCAAACCAGGTTTAATGGACTGCTTCAGTGTGGTACCTCTTTACTACGTGAACCAAAGCAGAAAAAAACCCAGGATCTGTTCAATAAGTATGTGAAGTATGCGAAAGTATGAGTCTGATGAGGGCAAATCCCAGGCCTAAACTAGACCTAACATGCGTTATCCTCTAAAATATTCATCAAGACCAGGTTTAATTGATTGTTTCAGTGTGGTCCCACATTACTACGTGATCCAAACCAGAAAAAACCCAGGATCCGTTCAACAAGTATGTGAAGAATGCGAAAGTATGAGTCTGATGAGTGAAAATCCCCGTCCTAACCTAGACCTAACATGCGTTATCCTCAAAAATATTGATCGAAAGCTGGTTTAATCGTCTGTTTCAGTGTGGTACCACACTACTACGTGACCCAAACCGGAAAAAACCCAGGATCTGTTCAACAAGTATGTGAAGAACGCGAAAGTATGAGCCTGATGAGGGCAAATCCCAAACCTATCCCAGACCTAACTTGCGTTATCCTCAAAAATATTGATAGAAACCTGGTTTAATCGACTGTTTCAGTGTGGTACCACATTACTACCTGATCCAATCCAGAAATAGCCCAGGATCTAGCCATGAAATATGAGAAATATGCGAAAGTATGAGCCTGACGAGGGCAAATCCCAGACCTAACCCAGACCTAACATGCGTTATCCTCTAAAATATTTATCAAGACCAGGTTTAATTGATTGTTTCAGTGTGGTCCCACATTACTACGTGATCCAAACCAGAAAAAACCCAGGATCCGTTCAACAAATATGTGAAGAATGCGAAAGTATGAGTGTGATGAGTGAAAAACGCCGGCCTAACCTAGACCTAACATGCGTTATCCTCAAAAATATTGATCGAAAGCTGGTTTAATCGTCTGTTTCAGTGTGGTACCACATTACTATGTGATCCAAACCAGAAAATAACCCAGGATCTGTTCAACGAGTATGTGAAGTGTGCGAAAGTATGAGTCTGATGAGGGCAAATCCCAGACCTATCCCAGACCTAACATGCATTATCCTCTAAAATATTTATCAAGACCAGGTTTAATTGATTGTTTCAGTGTGGTCCCACATTACTACCTGACACAATCCAGAAACAGCCCAGGATCTAGCCATGAAGTATGAGAAATATGCGAAAGTATGAGCCTGATGAGGGCAAATCCTAGACCTAACCCAAACCTAACATGCGTTATCCTCTAAAATATTGATCGAAACCAGGTTTAATTGACTGTTTCAGCGTGGTACCACATTACTACGTGATACAATCCAGAAACAGCCCAGGATCTAGCCATGAAGTATGAGAAATATGCGAAAGTATGAGCCTGATGAGGGCAAATCCTAGACCTAACCCAAACCTAACATGCGTTATCCTCTAAAATAGTGATCGAAACCAGGTTTAATTGACTGTTTCAGTGTGGTACCACATTACTACGTGATCCAGTCCAGAAATAGCCCAGGATCTAGCCATGAAGTATGAGAAACATGCGAAAGTATGAGCCTGACGAGGGCAAAGCCTAGACCTAACCCAGACCTAACATGCGTTATCCTCTAAAATATTTACCATGACCAGGTTTAATTGATTGTTTCAGTGTGGCCCCACATTTCTACGTGATCCAAACCAGAAAAAACCCAGGATCCGTTCAACAAGTATGTGAAGAATGCGAATGTATGAGTCTGATGAGTGAAAATCCCAGGCCTAGCCTAGACCTAACATGCGTTATCCTCAAAATTATTGATCGAAACCTGGTTTAATCGACTGTTTCAGTGTGGTACCACATTACTACGTGACCCAAACCAGAAAAAACCCAGAATCTGTTCAACAAGTATGTGAAAAACGCGTAAGTATGAGCCTGATGAGGGCAAATCCCAGACCAAACTTGCGTTATCCTCTAAAATATTGATGGAAACCAGGTTTAATTGACTGTTTCAGTGTGGTACCACATTACTACGTGATGCAATCCAGAAAAACTCCAGGATCTAGCCATCAAGTATGAGAAATATGCGAAAGAATGAGCCTGATGAGAGCAAATCCCAGACCTAACCTAGACCTAACATGAATTATTCTCTAAAATATTTATCAAGACCAGGTTCCATTGATTGTTACAGTGTGGTCCCACATTACTACGTGATGCAAACCAGAAAAAACCCAGGATCCGTTCAACAAGTATGTGAAAAACGCGAAAGTATGAGCCTGATGGGGGCAAATCCCAGGCCTAACCAAGACCTAACATGCGTGGTCCTCTAAAATATTGATGGAAACCAGGTTTAATTGTCTGTTTCAGTGTTGTACTTCCTTACTACGTGATGCAATCCAGAAAAAGCCCAGGATCTATCCATCAAGTATGAGAAATATGCGAAAGAATGAGCCTGATGAGAGCAAATCCCAGACCTAACCTAGACCTAACATGGATTATTCTCTAAAATATTGATCAAAACCAGGTTTAATTGACTGTTTCAGTGTGGTACCACATTACTACGTGATCCAATCCAGAAATAGCCCAGGATCCAGCCATGAAGTATGAGAAATATGCGAAAGTATGAGCCTGATGGGGGCATAGCCTAGACCTAACCCAGACCTAACATGCGTTATCCTCTAAAATATTTACAATGACCAGGTTTAATTGATTGTTTCAGTGTGGACCCACATTACTACGTGATCCAAATCAGAAAAAACCCAGGATCCGTTCAACAAGTATGTGAAGAATGCCAAAGTATGAGTCTGATGAGTGAAAATCCCAGACCTAACCTAGACCTAACATGCGTTATCCTCTAAAATATTGATCCAAACCAGGTTTAATTGATTGTTTCAGTGTGGTCCCACATTACTACCTGATCCAAACCAGAAAAAACCCAGGATCTGTTCAACAAGTATGTGAAAATCGCGAAAGTATGAGCCTGATGAGGGCAAATCCCAGACCTATCCCAGACCGAACTTGCATTATCCTCTAAAATATTGATCGAAACCAGGTTTAGTCGATTGTTTCAGTGTGGTACCACATTGCTACGTGATCCAAACCAGAAAAAACCCAGGATCAGTTCAACAAGTATGTGAAAAACTCGAAAGTATGAGCCTGATGAGGGCAAGTCCCAGACCTATCCCAGACCTAACTTGCGTTATCCTCAAAAATATTGATCGAAACCAGGTTTAATTGACTGTTTCAGTGTGGTACCACATTACTACGTGATCCAATCCAGAAACAGCCCCGGATCTAGCCATGAAGTATGAGAAATATGCGAAAGTATGAGCCTGATGTGGGCAAATCCCAGGCCTAACCTAGACCTAACATGCGTTGTCCTCTAAAATATTGATCGAAACCAGGTTTAATTGACTGTTTTAGTGTGGTGCCACTTTACTACGTGATCCAAAGCAGAAAAAACCCTCGATCAGGTCAACATGCATGTTAAAACTGCAAAAGTATGAGCCTGATGAGGGCGATTCCCAGACCTATCTCAGACCTAACATGCGTTATCCTCAGAAATATTAATCGAAACCAGGCTTAATCGACTGTTTCAGTGTGGTACCACATTACTACGTGATCCAAACCAGAAAAAAACCCAGGACCTTGTCAAGGAGTATGTGAAGTGTGCGAAAGTATGAGTCTGATGAGGGCTAATCCTAGACCTATCCCAGACCTAACTCTTTTTTTATTTTTTTTTTTTTTTTTTTTTGTCGTGGGGAAAATCTTCGAAAGACTCCCTCCCACCTCCTTGGGGAGAGGTGGGAGGGGTGTGTGGGATTCCCCGCGCCCGTACAACGACAGGCGCGGGACCTACCCACTAAAAACCCCACGGTGACCCTTCGGCACGCTTTGGGAGGATACCGGGAATCGCTCGTAGCATTCTTCTGGTATCCTCCCCGTGCCCGCGCTTTCGCGCCCATCCCCCGGGGGGACAATCGGTCCCCCCAGTAGACACACTGCCTCATAGCGGCGGGACGGGGCCACTCCATCCCGCCGCTATCCGTCCCGGGGCCGCGTTTAGTGGCGGCTGCGAGCCCCAACTCGCAACCGCCCGCGACCCCGTTTCCACCCCTCGGCGGCCGGGCGTTCATGGCCGCACCAGACCGCCGAGGGTGCCTCCCCTTGCGTCGGACCGGTAGGGGGAGGCACTCCAACCCCCAACCGGTCCGACCCGGCGCCGCCTGGCGGGAGGAGGGTCCCCTCAGGACCCCCCTCCCAATCCCAGACCTAACTTGCGTTATCCTCTAAAATAGTGATCGAAACCAGGTTTAAGTGACTGTTTTAGTTGTGGAACCACTTTACTACGTGATCCAAAGCAGAAAAAACACTCGATCAGGTCAACATGCATGTTAAAACTGCGAAAGTATGAGCCTGATGAGGGCAAATCCAAGACCTAACCCAAACCTAACATGAGTTATTCTCTAAAATATTTATCAAGACCAGGTTTAATTGAATGTTTCAGTGTGGTACCACATTACTACGTGAACCAAACCAGAAAAAACCCTGTATCTGTTCAACAAGTATGTGAAGAATGCGAAAGTATGAGTCTGGTGAGTGAAAATCCCAGGGCTAACCTAGACCTAACAAGCGTTATCCTCTAAAATATTGATCCAAACCAGGTTTAATTGACTGTTTCAGTGTGGTACCACACTACTACGTGACCCAAACCGGAAAAAACCCAGGATCTGTTCAACAAGTATGTGAAGAACGCGAAAGTATGAGCCTGATGAGGGCAAATCCCAGACCTATCCCAGACCTAACTTGCGTTATCCTCAAAAATATTGATAGAAACCTGGTTTAATCGACTGTTTCAGTGTGGTACCACATTACTACGTGATCCAATCCAGAAATAGCCCAGGATCTAGCCATGAAATATGAGAAATATGCGAAAGTATGAGCCTGACGATGGCAAATCCTAGACCTAACCCAGACCTAACATGCGTTATCCTCTAATATATTTATCAAGAACAGGTTAAATTGATTGTTTCAGTGTGGTCCCACATTACTACGTGATCCAAACCAGAAAAAACCCAGGATCCGTTCAACAAATATGTGAAGAATGCGAAAGTATGAGTCTGATGAGTGAAAATCCCAGACCTATCGTCAGACCTAACATGCGTTATCCTCTAAAATATTTATCAAGACCAGGTTTAATTGAATGTTCCAGTGTGGTACCACATTACTACGTGAACCAAACCAGAAAAAACCCTGTATCTGTTCAACAAGTATATGAAGAATGCGAAAGTATGAGTGTGATGAGTGAAAAACGTCGGCCTAACCTAGACCTAACATGCGTTGTCCTCAAAAATATTGATCGAAAGCTGGTTTAATCGTCTGTTTCAGTGTGGTACCACATTACTATGTGATCCAAACCAGTAAAAACCCAGGATCCGTTCAACAAGTATGTGAAGAATGCGAAAGTATGAGTGTGATGAGTGAAAAACCCCGGCCTAACCTAGACCTAACATGCGTTATCCTCAAATATATTGATCGAAACCTGGTTTAATTGACTGTTTCAGTGTTGCACTTCATTACTACGTGATCCAAACCAGTAAAAACCCAGGATCCGTGCAACAAGTATGTGAAGAATGCGAAAGTATGAGTCTGATGAGTGAAAATCCCAGACCTATCGTCAGACCTAACATGCGTTATCCTCTAAAATATTTATCTAGACCAGGTTTAATTGAATGTTTCAGTGTGGTACCACATAACTAAGTGAACCAAACCAGAAAAAACCCTGTATCAGTTCAACAAGTATGTGAAGAATGCGAAAGTATGAGTGTGATGAGTGAAAAACGCCGGCCTAACCTAGACCTAACATGCGTTATCCTCAAAAATATTGATCGAAAGCTGGTTTAATCGTCTGTTTCAGTGTGGTACCACATTACTATGTGATCCAAACCAGAAAATAACCCAGGATCTGTTCAACGAGTATGTGATGTGTGCGAAAGTATGAGTCTGATGAGTGAAAATCCCAGACCTATCGTCAGACCTAACATGCGTTATCCTCTAAAATATTTATCTAGACCAGGTTTAATTGAATGTTTCAGTGTGGTACCACATAACTAAGTGAACCAAACCAGAACAAACCCTGCAACTGTTCAACAAGTATGTGAAGAATGCGAAAGTATGAGTCTGATAAGTGAAAATCCCAGAGCTAAACTAGACCTAACAAGCGTTATCCTCTAAAATATTTATCAAGACCAGGTTTAATTGACTGTTTCAGCGTGGTACCACATTACTACGTGACACAATCCAGAAACAGCCCAGGATCTAGCCATGAAGTATGAGAAATATGCGAAAGTATGAGCCTGATGAGGGCAAATCCTAGACCTAACCCAAACCTAACATGCGTTATCCTCTAAAATATTGATCGAAACCAGGTTTGACTGACTGTTTCAGCGTGGTACCACATTACTACGTGATACAATCCAGAAACAGCCCAGGATCTAGCCATGAAGTATGAGAAATATGCGAAAGTATGAGCCTGATGAGGGCAAATCCTAGACCTAACCCAAACCTAACATGCGTTATCCTCTAAAATATTGATCCAAACCAGGTTTAATGGACTGTTTCAGTGTGGTCCCACATTACTACGTGATCCAAACCAGAAAAAACCCAGGATCCGTTCAACAAGTATGTGAAGAATACGAAAGTATGTGTCTGATGAGTGAAAATCCCAGGCCTAACCTAGACCTAACATGCGTTATCCTCATAAATATTGATCGAAACCTGGTTTAATCGACTGTTTCAGTGTGGCACCACATTACTACGTGATCCAAACCAGTAAAAACCCAGGATCCGTTCAACAAGTACGTGAAGAATGCGAAAGTATGAGTGTGATGAGTGAAAATCCCAGGGCTTACCTAGACCTAACAAGCGTTACCCTCTAAAATATTGATGGAAACCAGGTTTAATTGACTGTTTCAGTGTTGCACTTCACTACTACGTGATCCAAACCAGTAAAAACCCAGGATCCGTTCAACAAGTATGTGAAGAATGCGAAACTATGAGTGTGATGAGTGAAAAACCCCGGCCTAACCTAGACCTAACATGCGTTATCCTCAAAAATATTGATCGAAACCTGGTTTAATCGTCTGTTTCAGTGTGGTACCACATTACTATGTGATCCAAACCAGAAGAAACCCTGTATCTGTTCAGCAAGTATGTGAAGAATGCGAAAGTATGAGTCTGATAAGTGAAAATCCCAGGGCTAAACTAGACCTAACAAGCGTTATCCTCTAAAATATTTATCAAGACCAGGTTTAATTGACTGTTTCAGCGTGGTACCACATTACTACGTGACACAATCCAGAAACAGCCCAGGATCTAGCCATGAAGTATGAGAAATATGCGAAAGTATGAGCCTGATGAGGGCAAATCCTAGACCTAACCCAAACCTAACATGCGTTATCCTCTAAAATATTGATCGAAACCAGGTTTGACTGACTGTTTCAGCGTGGTACCACATTACTACGTGATACAATCCAGAAACAGCCCAGGATCTAGCCATGAAGTATGAGAAATATGCGAAAGTATGAGCCTGATGAGGGCAAATCCTAGACCTAACCCAAACCTAACATGCGTTATCCTCTAAAATATTGATCCAAACCAGGTTTAATGGACTGTTTCAGTGTGGTCCCACATTACTACGTGATCCAAACCAGAAAAAACCCAGGATCCGTTCAACAAGTATGTGAAGAATACGAAAGTATGTGTCTGATGAGTGAAAATCCCAGGCCTAACCTAGACCTAACATGCGTTATCCTCATAAATATTGATCGAAACCTGGTTTAATCGACTGTTTCAGTGTGGCACCACATTACTACGTGATCCAAACCAGTAAAAACCCAGGATCCGTTCAACAAGTACGTGAAGAATGCGAAAGTATGAGTGTGATGAGTGAAAATCCCAGGGCTTACCTAGACCTAACAAGCGTTACCCTCTAAAATTTATGAAGACCAGGTTTAATTGACTGTTTCAGTGTGGTCCCACATTACTACGTGATGCAATCCAGGAAAAGCCCAGGATCTAGCCATCAAGTATGAGAAATATGCGAAAGAATGAGTCTGATGAGAGCAAATCCCAGACCTAACCTAGACCTCACATGAATTATTCTCTTAAATATTGATCGAAACCTGGTTTAATCGACTGTTTCAGTGTGGTACCACATTACTACCGGACCCAAACCAGAAAAAACCCAGGATCTGTTCAACAAGTATGTGAAGAATGCGAAAGTATGAGTCTGATGAGTGAAAATCCCAGACCTATCCCAGACCAGACTTGCGTTATCCTCTAAAATATTGATCGAAACCAGGTTTAATCGACTGTTTCAGTGTGGTACCACTTTGCTACGTGATCCAAACCAGAAAAAACCCAGGATCAGTTCAACAAGTATGTGAAAAACGCGAAAGTATGAGCCTGATGAGGGCGAATCCCAGACCTATCCCAGACCTAACTTGCGTTATCCTCTAAAATATTGATCGAAACGAGGTTTAATGGACTGTTTCAGTGTGGCACCACATTACTACGTGATCCAAACCAGAAAAAACCCAGGATCAGTTCAACAAGTATGTGAAGAATGCGATAGTATGAGTCTGATGAGTGAAAATCCCAGGGCTAACCTAGACCTAACATGCGTTATCCTCTAAAATATTGATCGAAACCAGGTTTAATCGACTGCTTCAGTGTGGTATCACACTACTACGTGACCCAAAACAGAAAAAACCCATGATCTGTTCAACAAGTATGTGAAAAACGCGAAAGTATAAGCCTGATGAGGGCAAGTCCTAGACCTAACCCAGACCTAACATGCGTTATCCTCTAAAATATTTACCAAGACCAGGTTTAATTTATTGTTTCAGTGTGGTCCCACATTACTACGTGATCCAAACCAGAAAAAACCCAGGATCCGTTCAACAAGTATGTGAAGAATGCGAATGTATGAGCCTGATGAGTGAAAATCCCAGGCCTAACCTAGACCAAACTTGCGTTGTCCTCTAAAATATTGATCGAAACCAGGTTTAATTGACTGTTTCAGCGTGGTACCACATTACTACGTGACACAACCCAGAAACAGCCCAGGATCTAGCCATGAAGTATGAGAAATATGCGAAAGTATGAGCCTGATGAGGGCAAATCCTAGACCTAACCCAAACCTAACATGCGTTATCCTCTAAAATATTGATCCAAACCAGGTTTAATGGACTGTTTCAGTGTGGCACCTCATTACTACGTGATGCAAACCAGAAAAAACCCAGGATCAGTTCAACAAGTATGTGAAGAATGCGAAAGTATGAGCCTGATGTGTGAAAATCCCAGGCCTAACCTAGACCAAACTTGCGTTGTCCTCTAAAATATTGATCGAAACCAGGTTTAATTGACTGTTTCAGCGTGGTACCACATTACTACGTGATACAATCCAGAAACATCCCAGGATCTAGCCATCAAGTATGAGAAATATGCGAAAGAATGGGCCAGATGAGAGCAAATCCCAGACCTAACCTAGACCTAACATGAATTATTCTCTTAAATATTGATCGAAACATGGTTTAATCGACTGTTTCAGTGTGGTACCACATTACTACATGATCCAAACCAGAAAAAACCCAGGATCTGTTCAACAAGTATGTGAAAAACGCGGAAGTATGAGCCTGATGAGGGCAAATCCCAGACATATCCCAGACCTAACTTGCGTTGTCCTCTAAGGTATTGATGGAAACCATGTTTAATTGACTGATTCAGTGTTGTACTTCATTACTACGTGATGCAATCCAGAAAGAGCCCAGGATCTAGCCATCAAGTATGAGAAATATGCGAAAGAATAAGCCTGATGAGAGAAAATCGCAGACCTAACCTAGACCTAACATGAATTATTCTCTAAAATATTGATCGAAATCAGGTTTAATTGACTGTTTCAGTGTGGTCCCACATTACTACGTGATCCAAACCAGAAAAAACCCAGGATCCGTTCAACAAGTATGTGAAGAATGCGAAAGTATGAGTCTGATGAGTGAAAATCCCCGGCCTAACCTAGACCTAACATGCGTTATCCTCAAAAATATTGATCGAAAGCTGGTTTAATCGTCTGTTTCAGTGTGGTACCACATTACTACCTGATCCAATCCAGAAATAGCCCAGGATCTAGCCATGAAATATGAGAAATATGCGAAAGTATGAGCCTGACGAGGGCAAATCCTAGACCTAACCCAGACCTAACATGCGTTATCCTCTAAAATATTTATCAAGACCAGGTTTAATTGATTGTTTCAGTGTGGTCCCACATTACTACGTGATCCAAACCAGAAAAAACCCAGGATCCGTTCAACAAGTATGTGAAAAACGCGGAAGTATGAGCCTGATGAGGGCAAATCCCAGACATATCCCAGACCTAACTTGCGTTGTCCTCTAAGGTATTGATGGAAACCATGTTTAATTGACTGATTCAGTGTTGTACTTCATTACTACGTGATGCAATCCAGAAAGAGCCCAGGATCTAGCCATCAAGTATGAGAAATATGCGAAAGAATAAGCCTGATGAGAGAAAATCGCAGACCTAACCTAGACCTAACATGAATTATTCTCTAAAATATTGATCGAAATCAGGTTTAATTGACTGTTTCAGTGTGGTTCCACATTACTACGTGATCCAAACCAGAAAAAACCCAGGATCCGTTCAACAAGTATGTGAAGAATGCGAAAGTATGAGTCTGATGAGTGAAAATCCCCGGCCTAACCTAGACCTAACATGCGTTATCCTCAAAAATATTGATCGAAAGCTGGTTTAATCGTCTGTTTCAGTGTGGTACCACATTACTACCTGATCCAATCCAGAAATAGCCCAGGATCTAGCCATGAAATATGAGAAATATGCGAAAGTATGAGCCTGACGAGGGCAAATCCTAGACCTAACCCAGACCTAACATGCGTTATCCTCTAAAATATTTATCAAGACCAGGTTTAATTGATTGTTTCAGTGTGGTCCCACATTACTACGTGATCCAAACCAGAAAAAACCCAGGATCCGTTCAACAAATATGTGAAGAATGCGAAAGTATGAGTGTGATGAGTGAAAAACGCCGGCCTAACCTAGACCTAACATGCGTTATCCTCAAAAATATTGATCGAAAGCTGGTTTAATCGTCTGTTTCAGTGTGGTACCACATTACTATGTGATCCAAACCAGAAAATAACCCAGGATCTGTTCAACGAGTATGTGAAGTGTGCGAAAGTATGAGTCTGATGAGGGCAAATCCCAGACCTATCCCAGACCTAACATGCATTATCCTCTAAAATATTTATCAAGACCAGGTTTAATTGGTTGTTTCAGTGTGGTCCCACATTACTACCTGACACAATCCAGAAACAGCCCAGGATCTAGCCATGAAGTATGAGAAATATGCGAAAGTATGAGCCTGATGAGGGCAAATCCTAGACCTAACCCAAACCTAACATGCGTTATCCTCTAAAATATTGATCGAAACCAGGTTTAATTGACTGTTTCAGCGTGGTACCACATTACTACGTGATACAATCCAGAAACAGCCCAGGATCTAGCCATGAAGTATGAGAAATATGCGAAAGTATGAGCCTGATGAGGGCAAATCCTAGACCTAACCCAAACCTAACATGCGTTATCCTCTAAAATAGTGATCGAAACCAGGTTTAATTGACTGTTTCAGTGTGGTACCACATTACTACGTGATCCAGTCCAGAAATAGCCCAGGATCTAGCCATGAAGTATGAGAAACATGCGAAAGTATGAGCCTGACGAGGGCAAAGCCTAGACCTAACCCAGACCTAACATGCGTTATCCTCTAAAATATTTACCATGACCAGGTTTAATTGATTGTTTCAGTGTGGCCCCACATTTCTACGTGATCCAAACCAGAAAAAACCCAGGATCCGTTCAACAAGTATGTGAAGAATGCGAATGTATGAGTCTGATGAGTGAAAATCCCAGGCCTAGCCTAGACCTAACATGCGTTATCCTCAAAATTATTGATCGAAACCTGGTTTAATCGACTGTTTCAGTGTGGTACCACATTACTACGTGACCCAAACCAGAAAAAACCCAGAATCTGTTCAACAAGTATGTGAAAAACGCGTAAGTATGAGCCTGATGAGGGCAAATCCCAGACCAAACTTGCGTTATCCTCTAAAATATTGATGGAAACCAGGTTTAATTGACTGTTTCAGTGTGGTACCACATTACTACGTGATGCAATCCAGAAAAACTCCAGGATCTAGCCATCAAGTATGAGAAATATGCGAAAGAATGAGCCTGATGAGAGCAAATCCCAGACCTAACCTAGACCTAACATGAATTATTCTCTAAAATATTTATCAAGACCAGGTTCCATTGATTGTTACAGTGTGGTCCCACATTACTACGTGATGCAAACCAGAAAAAACCCAGGATCCGTTCAACAAGTATGTGAAAAACGCGAAAGTATGAGCCTGATGGGGGCAAATCCCAGGCCTAACCAAGACCTAACATGCGTGGTCCTCTAAAATATTGATGGAAACCAGGTTTAATTGTCTGTTTCAGTGTTGTACTTCCTTACTACGTGATGCAATCCAGAAAAAGCCCAGGATCTATCCATCAAGTATGAGAAATATGCGAAAGAATGAGCCTGATGAGAGCAAATCCCAGACCTAACCTAGACCTAACATGGATTATTCTCTAAAATATTGATCAAAACCAGGTTTAATTGACTGTTTCAGTGTGGTACCACATTACTACGTGATCCAATCCAGAAATAGCCCAGGATCCAGCCATGAAGTATGAGAAATATGCGAAAGTATGAGCCTGATGGGGGCATAGCCTAGACCTAACCCAGACCTAACATGCGTTATCCTCTAAAATATTTACAATGACCAGGTTTAATTGATTGTTTCAGTGTGGACCCACATTACTACGTGATCCAAATCAGAAAAAACCCAGGATCCGTTCAACAAGTATGTGAAGAATGCCAAAGTATGAGTCTGATGAGTGAAAATCCCAGACCTAACCTAGACCTAACATGCGTTATCCTCTAAAATATTGATCCAAACCAGGTTTAATTGATTGTTTCAGTGTGGTCCCACATTACTACCTGATCCAAACCAGAAAAAACCCAGGATCTGTTCAACAAGTATGTGAAAATCGCGAAAGTATGAGCCTGATGAGGGCAAATCCCAGACCTATCCCAGACCGAACTTGCATTATCCTCTAAAATATTGATCGAAACCAGGTTTAGTCGATTGTTTCAGTGTGGTACCACATTGCTACGTGATCCAAACCAGAAAAAACCCAGGATCAGTTCAACAAGTATGTGAAAAACTCGAAAGTATGAGCCTGATGAGGGCAAGTCCCAGACCTATCCCAGACCTAACTTGCGTTATCCTCAAAAATATTGATCAAAACCTGGTTTAATCGACTGTTTCAGTGTGGTACCACATTACTATGTGATCCAAACCAGAAAATAACCCAGGATCTGTTCAACGAGTTTGTGAAGTGTGCGAAAGTATGAGTATGGTGAGGGCAAATCCCAGACCTATCCCAGACCTAACATGCGTTATCCTCTAACATATTTATCATGACTAGGTTTAATTGAGTGTTTCAGTGTGGTCCCACATTACTACGTGATCCAAACCGGAAAAAACCCAGGATCCGTTTAACAAGTATGGGAAGAATGCGAAAGTATGAGCCTGACGAGGGCAAATCCTAGACCTAACCCAGACCTAACATGCGTTATCCTCAAAAATATTGACCGAAACCTGGTTTAATCGACTGTTTCAGTGTGGTACCACATTACTACCGGACCCAAACCAGAAAAAACCCAGGATCTGTTCAACAAGTATGTGAAGAATGCGAAAGTATGAGTCTGATGTGTGAAAATCCCAGACCTATCCCAGACCTAACTTGCGTTATCCTCTAAAATATTGACCGAAACCAGGTTTAATTGGCTGTTTCAGCGTGGTACCACATTACTACGTGATACAATCCAGAAACAGCCCAGGATCTAGCCATGAAGTATGAGAAATATGCGAAAGTATGAGCCTGATGAGGGCAAATCCTAGACCTAACCAAAACCTAACATGCGTTATCCTCTAAAATATTGATCCAAACCAGGTTTAATGGACTGCTTCAGTGTGGTACCTCTTTACTACGTGAACCAAAGCAGAAAAAAACCCAGGATCTGTTCAATAAGTATGTGAAGTATGCGAAAGTATGAGTCTGATGAGGGCAAATCCCAGGCCTAAACTAGACCTAACATGCGTTATCCTCTAAAATATTCATCAAGACCAGGTTTAATTGATTGTTTCAGTGTGGTCCCACATTACTACGTGATCCAAACCAGAAAAAACCCAGGATCCGTTCAACAAGTATGTGAAGAATGCGAAAGTATGAGTCTGATGAGTGAAAATCCCCGTCCTAACCTAGACCTAACATGCGTTATCCTCAAAAATATTGATCGAAAGCTGGTTTAATCGTCTGTTTCAGTGTGGTACCACACTACTACGTGACCCAAACCGGAAAAAACCCAGGATCTGTTCAACAAGTATGTGAAGAACGCGAAAGTATGAGCCTGATGAGGGCAAATCCCAAACCTATCCCAGACCTAACTTGCGTTATCCTCAAAAATATTGATAGAAACCTGGTTTAATCGACTGTTTCAGTGTGGTACCACATTACTACCTGATCCAATCCAGAAATAGCCCAGGATCTAGCCATGAAATATGAGAAATATGCGAAAGTATGAGCCTGACGAGGGCAAATCCCAGACCTAACCCAGACCTAACATGCGTTATCCTCTAAAATATTTATCAAGACCAGGTTTAATTGATTGTTTCAGTGTGGTCCCACATTACTACGTGATCCAAACCAGAAAAAACCCAGGATCCGTTCAACAAATATGTGAAGAATGCGAAAGTATGAGTGTGATGAGTGAAAAACGCCGGCCTAACCTAGACCTAACATGCGTTATCCTCAAAAATATTGATCGAAAGCTGGTTTAATCGTCTGTTTCAGTGTGGTACCACATTACTATGTGATCCAAACCAGAAAATAACCCAGGATCTGTTCAACGAGTATGTGAAGTGTGCGAAAGTATGAGTCTGATGAGGGCAAATCCCAGACCTATCCCAGACCTAACATGCATTATCCTCTAAAATATTTATCAAGACCAGGTTTAATTGATTGTTTCAGTGTGGTCCCACATTACTACCTGACACAATCCAGAAACAGCCCAGGATCTAGCCATGAAGTATGAGAAATATGCGAAAGTATGAGCCTGATGAGGGCAAATCCTAGACCTAACCCAAACCTAACATGCGTTATCCTCTAAAATATTGATCGAAACCAGGTTTAATTGACTGTTTCAGCGTGGTACCACATTACTACGTGATACAATCCAGAAACAGCCCAGGATCTAGCCATGAAGTATGAGAAATATGCGAAAGTATGAGCCTGATGAGGGCAAATCCTAGACCTAACCCAAACCTAACATGCGTTATCCTCTAAAATAGTGATCGAAACCAGGTTTAATTGACTGTTTCAGTGTGGTACCACATTACTACGTGATCCAGTCCAGAAATAGCCCAGGATCTAGCCATGAAGTATGAGAAACATGCGAAAGTATGAGCCTGACGAGGGCAAAGCCTAGACCTAACCCAGACCTAACATGCGTTATCCTCTAAAATATTTACCATGACCAGGTTTAATTGATTGTTTCAGTGTGGCCCCACATTTCTACGTGATCCAAACCAGAAAAAACCCAGGATCCGTTCAACAAGTATGTGAAGAATGCGAATGTATGAGTCTGATGAGTGAAAATCCCAGGCCTAGCCTAGACCTAACATGCGTTATCCTCAAAATTATTGATCGAAACCTGGTTTAATCGACTGTTTCAGTGTGGTACCACATTACTACGTGACCCAAACCAGAAAAAACCCAGAATCTGTTCAACAAGTATGTGAAAAACGCGTAAGTATGAGCCTGATGAGGGCAAATCCCAGACCAAACTTGCGTTATCCTCTAAAATATTGATGGAAACCAGGTTTAATTGACTGTTTCAGTGTGGTACCACATTACTACGTGATGCAATCCAGAAAAACTCCAGGATCTAGCCATCAAGTATGAGAAATATGCGAAAGAATGAGCCTGATGAGAGCAAATCCCAGACCTAACCTAGACCTAACATGAATTATTCTCTAAAATATTTATCAAGACCAGGTTCCATTGATTGTTACAGTGTGGTCCCACATTACTACGTGATGCAAACCAGAAAAAACCCAGGATCCGTTCAACAAGTATGTGAAAAACGCGAAAGTATGAGCCTGATGGGGGCAAATCCCAGGCCTAACCAAGACCTAACATGCGTGGTCCTCTAAAATATTGATGGAAACCAGGTTTAATTGTCTGTTTCAGTGTTGTACTTCCTTACTACGTGATGCAATCCAGAAAAAGCCCAGGATCTATCCATCAAGTATGAGAAATATGCGAAAGAATGAGCCTGATGAGAGCAAATCCCAGACCTAACCTAGACCTAACATGGATTATTCTCTAAAATATTGATCAAAACCAGGTTTAATTGACTGTTTCAGTGTGGTACCACATTACTACGTGATCCAATCCAGAAATAGCCCAGGATCCAGCCATGAAGTATGAGAAATATGCGAAAGTATGAGCCTGATGGGGGCATAGCCTAGACCTAACCCAGACCTAACATGCGTTATCCTCTAAAATATTTACAATGACCAGGTTTAATTGATTGTTTCAGTGTGGACCCACATTACTACGTGATCCAAATCAGAAAAAACCCAGGATCCGTTCAACAAGTATGTGAAGAATGCCAAAGTATGAGTCTGATGAGTGAAAATCCCAGACCTAACCTAGACCTAACATGCGTTATCCTCTAAAATATTGATCCAAACCAGGTTTAATTGATTGTTTCAGTGTGGTCCCACATTACTACCTGATCCAAACCAGAAAAAACCCAGGATCTGTTCAACAAGTATGTGAAAATCGCGAAAGTATGAGCCTGATGAGGGCAAATCCCAGACCTATCCCAGACCGAACTTGCATTATCCTCTAAAATATTGATCGAAACCAGGTTTAGTCGATTGTTTCAGTGTGGTACCACATTGCTACGTGATCCAAACCAGAAAAAACCCAGGATCAGTTCAACAAGTATGTGAAAAACTCGAAAGTATGAGCCTGATGAGGGCAAGTCCCAGACCTATCCCAGACCTAACTTGCGTTATCCTCAAAAATATTGATCGAAACCAGGTTTAATTGACTGTTTCAGTGTGGTACCACATTACTACGTGATCCAATCCAGAAACAGCCCCGGATCTAGCCATGAAGTATGAGAAATATGCGAAAGTATGAGCCTGATGTGGGCAAATCCCAGGCCTAACCTAGACCTAACATGCGTTGTCCTCTAAAATATTGATCGAAACCAGGTTTAATTGACTGTTTTAGTGTGGTGCCACTTTACTACGTGATCCAAAGCAGAAAAAACCCTCGATCAGGTCAACATGCATGTTAAAACTGCAAAAGTATGAGCCTGATGAGGGCGATTCCCAGACCTATCTCAGACCTAACATGCGTTATCCTCAGAAATATTAATCGAAACCAGGCTTAATCGACTGTTTCAGTGTGGTACCACATTACTACGTGATCCAAACCAGAAAAAAACCCAGGACCTTGTCAAGGAGTATGTGAAGTGTGCGAAAGTATGAGTCTGATGAGGGCTAATCCTAGACCTATCCCAGACCTAACTCTTTTTTTATTTTTTTTTTTTTTTTTTTTTGTCGTGGGGAAAATCTTCGAAAGACTCCCTCCCACCTCCTTGGGGAGAGGTGGGAGGGGTGTGTGGGATTCCCCGCGCCCGTACAACGACAGGCGCGGGACCTACCCACTAAAAACCCCACGGTGACCCTTCGGCACGCTTTGGGAGGATACCGGGAATCGCTCGTAGCATTCTTCTGGTATCCTCCCCGTGCCCGCGCTTTCGCGCCCATCCCCCGGGGGGACAATCGGTCCCCCCAGTAGACACACTGCCTCATAGCGGCGGGACGGGGCCACTCCATCCCGCCGCTATCCGTCCCGGGGCCGCGTTTAGTGGCGGCTGCGAGCCCCAACTCGCAACCGCCCGCGACCCCGTTTCCACCCCTCGGCGGCCGGGCGTTCATGGCCGCACCAGACCGCCGAGGGTGCCTCCCCTTGCGTCGGACCGGTAGGGGGAGGCACTCCAACCCCCAACCGGTCCGACCCGGCGCCGCCTGGCGGGAGGAGGGTCCCCTCAGGACCCCCCTCCCAATCCCAGACCTAACTTGCGTTATCCTCTAAAATAGTGATCGAAACCAGGTTTAAGTGACTGTTTTAGTTGTGGAACCACTTTACTACGTGATCCAAAGCAGAAAAAACACTCGATCAGGTCAACATGCATGTTAAAACTGCGAAAGTATGAGCCTGATGAGGGCAAATCCAAGACCTAACCCAAACCTAACATGAGTTATTCTCTAAAATATTTATCAAGACCAGGTTTAATTGAATGTTTCAGTGTGGTACCACATTACTACGTGAACCAAACCAGAAAAAACCCTGTATCTGTTCAACAAGTATGTGAAGAATGCGAAAGTATGAGTCTGGTGAGTGAAAATCCCAGGGCTAACCTAGACCTAACAAGCGTTATCCTCTAAAATATTGATCCAAACCAGGTTTAATTGACTGTTTCAGTGTGGTACCACACTACTACGTGACCCAAACCGGAAAAAACCCAGGATCTGTTCAACAAGTATGTGAAGAACGCGAAAGTATGAGCCTGATGAGGGCAAATCCCAGACCTATCCCAGACCTAACTTGCGTTATCCTCAAAAATATTGATAGAAACCTGGTTTAATCGACTGTTTCAGTGTGGTACCACATTACTACGTGATCCAATCCAGAAATAGCCCAGGATCTAGCCATGAAATATGAGAAATATGCGAAAGTATGAGCCTGACGATGGCAAATCCTAGACCTAACCCAGACCTAACATGCGTTATCCTCTAATATATTTATCAAGAACAGGTTAAATTGATTGTTTCAGTGTGGTCCCACATTACTACGTGATCCAAACCAGAAAAAACCCAGGATCCGTTCAACAAATATGTGAAGAATGCGAAAGTATGAGTCTGATGAGTGAAAATCCCAGACCTATCGTCAGACCTAACATGCGTTATCCTCTAAAATATTTATCAAGACCAGGTTTAATTGAATGTTCCAGTGTGGTACCACATTACTACGTGAACCAAACCAGAAAAAACCCTGTATCTGTTCAACAAGTATATGAAGAATGCGAAAGTATGAGTGTGATGAGTGAAAAACGTCGGCCTAACCTAGACCTAACATGCGTTGTCCTCAAAAATATTGATCGAAAGCTGGTTTAATCGTCTGTTTCAGTGTGGTACCACATTACTATGTGATCCAAACCAGTAAAAACCCAGGATCCGTTCAACAAGTATGTGAAGAATGCGAAAGTATGAGTGTGATGAGTGAAAAACCCCGGCCTAACCTAGACCTAACATGCGTTATCCTCAAATATATTGATCGAAACCTGGTTTAATTGACTGTTTCAGTGTTGCACTTCATTACTACGTGATCCAAACCAGTAAAAACCCAGGATCCGTGCAACAAGTATGTGAAGAATGCGAAAGTATGAGTCTGATGAGTGAAAATCCCAGACCTATCGTCAGACCTAACATGCGTTATCCTCTAAAATATTTATCTAGACCAGGTTTAATTGAATGTTTCAGTGTGGTACCACATAACTAAGTGAACCAAACCAGAAAAAACCCTGTATCTGTTCAACAAGTATGTGAAGAATGCGAAAGTATGAGTGTGATGAGTGAAAAACGCCGGCCTAACCTAGACCTAACATGCGTTATCCTCAAAAATATTGATCGAAAGCTGGTTTAATCGTCTGTTTCAGTGTGGTACCACATTACTATGTGATCCAAACCAGAAAATAACCCAGGATCTGTTCAACGAGTATGTGATGTGTGCGAAAGTATGAGTCTGATGAGTGAAAATCCCAGACCTATCGTCAGACCTAACATGCGTTATCCTCTAAAATATTTATCTAGACCAGGTTTAATTGAATGTTTCAGTGTGGTACCACATAACTAAGTGAACCAAACCAGAACAAACCCTGCAACTGTTCAACAAGTATGTGAAGAATGCGAAAGTATGAGTCTGATAAGTGAAAATCCCAGAGCTAAACTAGACCTAACAAGCGTTATCCTCTAAAATATTTATCAAGACCAGGTTTAATTGACTGTTTCAGCGTGGTACCACATTACTACGTGACACAATCCAGAAACAGCCCAGGATCTAGCCATGAAGTATGAGAAATATGCGAAAGTATGAGCCTGATGAGGGCAAATCCTAGACCTAACCCAAACCTAACATGCGTTATCCTCTAAAATATTGATCGAAACCAGGTTTGACTGACTGTTTCAGCGTGGTACCACATTACTACGTGATACAATCCAGAAACAGCCCAGGATCTAGCCATGAAGTATGAGAAATATGCGAAAGTATGAGCCTGATGAGGGCAAATCCTAGACCTAACCCAAACCTAACATGCGTTATCCTCTAAAATATTGATCCAAACCAGGTTTAATGGACTGTTTCAGTGTGGTCCCACATTACTACGTGATCCAAACCAGAAAAAACCCAGGATCCGTTCAACAAGTATGTGAAGAATACGAAAGTATGTGTCTGATGAGTGAAAATCCCAGGCCTAACCTAGACCTAACATGCGTTATCCTCATAAATATTGATCGAAACCTGGTTTAATCGACTGTTTCAGTGTGGCACCACATTACTACGTGATCCAAACCAGTAAAAACCCAGGATCCGTTCAACAAGTACGTGAAGAATGCGAAAGTATGAGTGTGATGAGTGAAAATCCCAGGGCTTACCTAGACCTAACAAGCGTTACCCTCTAAAATATTGATGGAAACCAGGTTTAATTGACTGTTTCAGTGTTGCACTTCACTACTACGTGATCCAAACCAGTAAAAACCCAGGATCCGTTCAACAAGTATGTGAAGAATGCGAAACTATGAGTGTGATGAGTGAAAAACCCCGGCCTAACCTAGACCTAACATGCGTTATCCTCAAAAATATTGATCGAAACCTGGTTTAATCGTCTGTTTCAGTGTGGTACCACATTACTATGTGATCCAAACCAGAAGAAACCCTGTATCTGTTCAGCAAGTATGTGAAGAATGCGAAAGTATGAGTCTGATAAGTGAAAATCCCAGGGCTAAACTAGACCTAACAAGCGTTATCCTCTAAAATATTTATCAAGACCAGGTTTAATTGACTGTTTCAGCGTGGTACCACATTACTACGTGACACAATCCAGAAACAGCCCAGGATCTAGCCATGAAGTATGAGAAATATGCGAAAGTATGAGCCTGATGAGGGCAAATCCTAGACCTAACCCAAACCTAACATGCGTTATCCTCTAAAATATTGATCGAAACCAGGTTTGACTGACTGTTTCAGCGTGGTACCACATTACTACGTGATACAATCCAGAAACAGCCCAGGATCTAGCCATGAAGTATGAGAAATATGCGAAAGTATGAGCCTGATGAGGGCAAATCCTAGACCTAACCCAAACCTAACATGCGTTATCCTCTAAAATATTGATCCAAACCAGGTTTAATGGACTGTTTCAGTGTGGTCCCACATTACTACGTGATCCAAACCAGAAAAAACCCAGGATCCGTTCAACAAGTATGTGAAGAATACGAAAGTATGTGTCTGATGAGTGAAAATCCCAGGCCTAACCTAGACCTAACATGCGTTATCCTCATAAATATTGATCGAAACCTGGTTTAATCGACTGTTTCAGTGTGGCACCACATTACTACGTGATCCAAACCAGTAAAAACCCAGGATCCGTTCAACAAGTACGTGAAGAATGCGAAAGTATGAGTGTGATGAGTGAAAATCCCAGGGCTTACCTAGACCTAACAAGCGTTACCCTCTAAAATTTATGAAGACCAGGTTTAATTGACTGTTTCAGTGTGGTCCCACATTACTACGTGATGCAATCCAGGAAAAGCCCAGGATCTAGCCATCAAGTATGAGAAATATGCGAAAGAATGAGTCTGATGAGAGCAAATCCCAGACCTAACCTAGACCTCACATGAATTATTCTCTTAAATATTGATCGAAACCTGGTTTAATCGACTGTTTCAGTGTGGTACCACATTACTACCGGACCCAAACCAGAAAAAACCCAGGATCTGTTCAACAAGTATGTGAAGAATGCGAAAGTATGAGTCTGATGAGTGAAAATCCCAGACCTATCCCAGACCAGACTTGCGTTATCCTCTAAAATATTGATCGAAACCAGGTTTAATCGACTGTTTCAGTGTGGTACCACTTTGCTACGTGATCCAAACCAGAAAAAACCCAGGATCAGTTCAACAAGTATGTGAAAAACGCGAAAGTATGAGCCTGATGAGGGCGAATCCCAGACCTATCCCAGACCTAACTTGCGTTATCCTCTAAAATATTGATCGAAACGAGGTTTAATGGACTGTTTCAGTGTGGCACCACATTACTACGTGATCCAAACCAGAAAAAACCCAGGATCAGTTCAACAAGTATGTGAAGAATGCGATAGTATGAGTCTGATGAGTGAAAATCCCAGGGCTAACCTAGACCTAACATGCGTTATCCTCTAAAATATTGATCGAAACCAGGTTTAATCGACTGCTTCAGTGTGGTATCACACTACTACGTGACCCAAAACAGAAAAAACCCATGATCTGTTCAACAAGTATGTGAAAAACGCGAAAGTATAAGCCTGATGAGGGCAAGTCCTAGACCTAACCCAGACCTAACATGCGTTATCCTCTAAAATATTTACCAAGACCAGGTTTAATTTATTGTTTCAGTGTGGTCCCACATTACTACGTGATCCAAACCAGAAAAAACCCAGGATCCGTTCAACAAGTATGTGAAGAATGCGAATGTATGAGCCTGATGAGTGAAAATCCCAGGCCTAACCTAGACCAAACTTGCGTTGTCCTCTAAAATATTGATCGAAACCAGGTTTAATTGACTGTTTCAGCGTGGTACCACATTACTACGTGACACAACCCAGAAACAGCCCAGGATCTAGCCATGAAGTATGAGAAATATGCGAAAGTATGAGCCTGATGAGGGCAAATCCTAGACCTAACCCAAACCTAACATGCGTTATCCTCTAAAATATTGATCCAAACCAGGTTTAATGGACTGTTTCAGTGTGGCACCTCATTACTACGTGATGCAAACCAGAAAAAACCCAGGATCAGTTCAACAAGTATGTGAAGAATGCGAAAGTATGAGCCTGATGTGTGAAAATCCCAGGCCTAACCTAGACCAAACTTGCGTTGTCCTCTAAAATATTGATCGAAACCAGGTTTAATTGACTGTTTCAGCGTGGTACCACATTACTACGTGATACAATCCAGAAACATCCCAGGATCTAGCCATCAAGTATGAGAAATATGCGAAAGAATGGGCCAGATGAGAGCAAATCCCAGACCTAACCTAGACCTAACATGAATTATTCTCTTAAATATTGATCGAAACATGGTTTAATCGACTGTTTCAGTGTGGTACCACATTACTACATGATCCAAACCAGAAAAAACCCAGGATCTGTTCAACAAGTATGTGAAAAACGCGGAAGTATGAGCCTGATGAGGGCAAATCCCAGACATATCCCAGACCTAACTTGCGTTGTCCTCTAAGGTATTGATGGAAACCATGTTTAATTGACTGATTCAGTGTTGTACTTCATTACTACGTGATGCAATCCAGAAAGAGCCCAGGATCTAGCCATCAAGTATGAGAAATATGCGAAAGAATAAGCCTGATGAGAGAAAATCGCAGACCTAACCTAGACCTAACATGAATTATTCTCTAAAATATTGATCGAAATCAGGTTTAATTGACTGTTTCAGTGTGGTCCCACATTACTACGTGATCCAAACCAGAAAAAACCCAGGATCCGTTCAACAAGTATGTGAAGAATGCGAAAGTATGAGTCTGATGAGTGAAAATCCCCGGCCTAACCTAGACCTAACATGCGTTATCCTCAAAAATATTGATCGAAAGCTGGTTTAATCGTCTGTTTCAGTGTGGTACCACATTACTACCTGATCCAATCCAGAAATAGCCCAGGATCTAGCCATGAAATATGAGAAATATGCGAAAGTATGAGCCTGACGAGGGCAAATCCTAGACCTAACCCAGACCTAACATGCGTTATCCTCTAAAATATTTATCAAGACCAGGTTTAATTGATTGTTTCAGTGTGGTCCCACATTACTACGTGATCCAAACCAGAAAAAACCCAGGATCCGTTCAACAAGTATGTGAAAAACGCGGAAGTATGAGCCTGATGAGGGCAAATCCCAGACATATCCCAGACCTAACTTGCGTTGTCCTCTAAGGTATTGATGGAAACCATGTTTAATTGACTGATTCAGTGTTGTACTTCATTACTACGTGATGCAATCCAGAAAGAGCCCAGGATCTAGCCATCAAGTATGAGAAATATGCGAAAGAATAAGCCTGATGAGAGAAAATCGCAGACCTAACCTAGACCTAACATGAATTATTCTCTAAAATATTGATCGAAATCAGGTTTAATTGACTGTTTCAGTGTGGTCCCACATTACTACGTGATCCAAACCAGAAAAAACCCAGGATCCGTTCAACAAGTATGTGAAGAATGCGAAAGTATGAGTCTGATGAGTGAAAATCCCCGGCCTAACCTAGACCTAACATGCGTTATCCTCAAAAATATTGATCGAAAGCTGGTTTAATCGTCTGTTTCAGTGTGGTACCAGATTACTACCTGATCCAATCCAGAAATAGCCCAGGATCTAGCCATGAAATATGAGAAATATGCGAAAGTATGAGCCTGACGAGGGCAAATCCTAGACCTAACCCAGACCTAACATGCGTTATCCTCTAAAATATTTATCAAGACCAGGTTTAATTGATTGTTTCAGTGTGGTCCCACATTACTACGTGATCCAAACCAGAAAAAACCCAGGATCCGTTCAACAAATATGTGAAGAATGCGAAAGTATGAGTGTGATGAGTGAAAAACGCCGGCCTAACCTAGACCTAACATGCGTTATCCTCAAAAATATTGATCGAAAGCTGGTTTAATCGTCTGTTTCAGTGTGGTACCACATTACTATGTGATCCAAACCAGAAAATAACCCAGGATCTGTTCAACGAGTATGTGAAGTGTGCGAAAGTATGAGTCTGATGAGGGCAAATCCCAGACCTATCCCAGACCTAACATGCATTATCCTCTAAAATATTTATCAAGACCAGGTTTAATTGGTTGTTTCAGTGTGGTCCCACATTACTACCTGACACAATCCAGAAACAGCCCAGGATCTAGCCATGAAGTATGAGAAATATGCGAAAGTATGAGCCTGATGAGGGCAAATCCTAGACCTAACCCAAACCTAACATGCGTCATCCTCTAAAATATTTATCAAGACCAGGTTTAATGAATGTTTCAGTGTGGTACCACATTACTACGTGATCCAAACCAGTAAAAACCCAGGATCCGTTCAACAAGTACGTGGAGAATGCGAAAGTATGAGTTTGATGAGTGAAAATCCTCGGCCTAACCTAGACCTAACATGCGTTATCCTCAAAAATATTGATAGAAACCAGGTTTAATCGACTGTTTCAGTGTGGTACCACAATACTACGTGATCCAAACCAGTAAAAACCCAGGATCCGTTCAACAAGTACGTGGAGAATGCGAAAGTATGAGTCTGATGAGTGAAAATCCTCGGCCTAACCTAGACCTAACATGCGTTGTCCTCTAAAATATTGATGGAAACCAGGTTTAATTGACTGTTTCAGTGTTGCACTTCATTACTACGTGATCAAAACCAGTAAAAACCCAGGATCCGTTCAACAAGTATGTGAAGAATGCGAAAGTATGAGTGTGATGAGTGAAAAACCCCGGCCTAACCTAGACCTAACATGCGTTATCCTCAAATATATTGATCGAAACCTGGTTTAATCGTCTGTTTCAGTGTGGTACCACATTACTATGTGATCCAAACCAGAAGAAACCCTGTATCTGTTCAGCAAGTATGTGAAGAATGCGAAAGTATGAGTCTGATAAGTGAAAATCCCAGGGCTAAACTAGACCTAACAAGCGTTATCCTCTAAAATATTTATCAAGACCAGGTTTATTTGACTGTTTCAGCGTGGTACCACATTACTACGTGACACAATCCAGAAACAGCCCAGGATCTAGCCATGAAGTATGAGAAATATGCGAAAGTATGAGCCTGATGAGGGCAAATCCTAGACCTAACCCAAACCTAACATGCGTTATCCTCTAAAATATTGATCGAAACCAGGTTTGACTGACTGTTTCAGCGTGGTACCACATTACTACGTGATACAATCCAGAAACAGCCCAGGATCTTGCCATGAAGTATGAGAAATATGCGAAAGTATGAGCCTGATGAGGGCAAATCCTAGACCTAACCCAAACCTAACATGCGTTATCCTCTAAAATATTGATCCAAACCAGGTTTAATGGACTGTTTCAGTGTGGTCCCACATTACTACGTGATCCAAACCAGAAAAAACCCAGGATCCGTTCAACAAGTATGTGAAGAATACGAAAATATGTGTCTGATGAGTGAAAATCCCAGGCCTAACCTAGACCTAACATGCGTTATCCTCATAAATATTGATCGAAACCTGGTTTAATCGACTGTTTCAGTGTGGCACCACATTACTACGTGATCCAAACCAGTAAAAACCCAGGATCCGTTCAACAAGTACGTGAAGAATGCGAAAGTATGAGTGTGATGAGTGAAAATCCCAGGGCTAACCTAGACCTAACAAGCGTTACCCTCTAAAATTTATGAAGACCAGGTTTAATTGACTGTTTCAGTGTGGTCCCACATTACTACCTGATGCAATCCAGGAAAAGCCCAGGATCTAGCCATCAAGTATGAGAAATATGCGAAAGAATGAGCCTGATGAGAGCAAATCCCAGACCTAACCTAGACCTCACATGAATTATTCTCTTAAATATTGATCGAAACCTGGTTTAATCGACTGTTTCAGTGTGGTACCACATTACTACCGGACCCAAACCAGAAAAAACCCAGGATCTGTTCAACAAGTATGTGAAGAATGCGAAAGTATGAGTCTGATGAGTGAAAATCCCAGACCTATCCCAGACCAGACTTGCGTTATCCTCTAAAATATTGATCGAAACCAGGTTTAATCGACTGTTTCAGTGTGGTACCACTTTGCTACGTGATCCAAACCAGAAAAAACCCAGGATCAGTTCAACAAGTATGTGAAAAACGCGAAAGTATGAGCCTGATGAGGGCGAATCCCAGACCTATCCCAGACCTAACTTGCGTTATCCTCTAAAATATTGATCGAAACGAGGTTTAATGGACTGTTTCAGTGTGGCACCACAATACTACGTGATCCAAACCAGAAAAAACCCAGGATCAGTTCAACAAGTATGTGAAGAATGCGATAGTATGAGTCTGATGAGTGAAAATCCCAGGGCTAACCTAGACCAAACTTGCGTTGTCCTCTAAAATATTGATCGAAACCAGGTTTAATTGACTGTTTCAGTGTGGTACCACATTACTACGTGACACAACCCAGAAACAGCCCAGGATCTAGCAATCAAGTATGAGAAATATGCGAAAGAATGGGCCAGATGAGAGCAAATCCCAGGACTAACCCAGACCTAACCCAGACCCAAAACAGAAAAAACCCATGATCTGTTCAACAAGTATGTGAAAAACGCGAAAGTATAAGCCTGATGAGGGCAAGTCCTAGACCTAACCCAGACCTAACATGCGTTATCCTCTAAAATATTTACCAAGACCAGGTTTAATTTATTGTTTCAGTGTGGTCCCACATTACTACGTGATCCAAACCAGAAAAAACCCAGGATCCGTTCAACAAGTATGTGAAGAATGCGAATGTATGAGCCTGATGAGTGAAAATCCCAGGCCTAACCTAGACCAAACTTGCGTTGTCCTCTTAAATATTGATCGAAACCAGGTTTAATTGACTGTTTCAGTGTGGTACCACATTACTACGTGACACAACCCAGAAACAGCCCAGGATCTAGCAATCAAGTATGAGAAATATGCGAAAGAATGGGCCAGATGAGAGCAAATCCCAGGACTAACCTAGACCTAACATGCGTTATCCTCATAAATATTGATGGAAACCAGATTTAATTGACTGTTGCAGTGTCGTACTTCATTACTACGTGATGCAATCCAGGAAAAGCCCAGGATCTAGCCATCAAGTATGAGAAATATGCGAAAGAATGGGCCAGATGAGAGCAAATCCCAGACCTAACCTAGACCTAACGTGAATTATTCTCTTAAATATTGATCGAAACCTGGTTTAATCGACTGCTTCAGTGTGGCACCACATTACTACGTGATCCAAACCAGTAAAAACCCAGGATCCGTTCAACAAGTACGTGAAGAATGCGAAAGTATGAGTGTGATGAGCGAAAATCCCAGGGCTAACCTAGACCTAACAAGCGTTACCCTCTAAAATATTTATCAAGACCAGGTTTAATTGACTGTTTCAGCGTGGTACCACATTACTACGTGACACAACCCAGAAACAGCCCAGGATCTAGCCATGAAGTATGAGAAATATGCGAAAGTATGAGCCTGATGAGGGCAAATCCTAGACCTAACCCAAACCTAACATGCGTTATCCTCTAAAATATTGATCCAAACCAGGTTTAATGGACTGTTTCAGTGTGGCACCTCATTACTACGTGATGCAAACCAGAAAAAACCCAGGATCAGTTCAACAAGTATGTGAAGAATGCGAAAGTATGAGCCTGATGTGTGAAAATCCCAGGCCTAACCTAGACCAAACTTGCGTTGTCCTCTAAAATATTGATCGAAACCAGGTTTAATTGACTGTTTCAGCGTGGTACCACATTACTACGTGATACAATCCAGAAACAGCCCAGGATCTAGCCATCAAGTATGAGAAATATGCGAAAGAATGGGCCAGATGAGAGCAAATCCCAGACCTAACCTAGACCTAACATGAATTATTCTCTTAAATATTGATCGAAACATGGTTTAATCGACTGCTTCAGTGTGGTACCACATTACTACATGATCCAAACCAGAAAAAACCCAGGATCTGTTCAACAAGTATGTGAAAAACGCGGAAGTATGAGCCTGATGAGGGCGAATCCCAGACCTATCCCTGACCTAACTTGCGTTATCCTCTAAAATATTGATCGAAACCAGGTTTAATTGACTGTTTCAGCGTGGTACCACATTACTACGTGATCCAAACCAGAAAATAATCCAGGATCTGTTCAAGGAGTATGTGAAGTGTGTGAAAGTATGAGTCTGATGAGGTCAAATCCCAGACCTATCCCAGACCTAACTTGCGTTATCCTCTAAAATTTTGAGCGAAACCAGGTTTATTCGACTGTTTCAGTGTGGTACCACATTACTACGTGATCCAAACCAGAAAAAACCCAGGATCCGTTCAACAAGTATGTGAAGAATGCGAATGTATGAGTCTGATGAGTGAAAATCCCAGACCTAACCTAGACCTAACATGCGTTATCCTCTAAAATATTGATCCAAACCAGGTTTAATGGACTGTTTCAGTGTGGTACCACACTACTACGTGATCCAAACCAGAAAAAACCCAGGATCTGTTCAACAAGTATGTGAAAAACGCGAAAGTATGAGCCTGATGAGGGCAAATCCCAGACATATCCCAGACCTAACTTGCGTTGTCCTCTAAGATATTGATGGAAACCATGTTTAATTGACTGATTCAGTGTTGTACTTCATTACTACGTGATGCAATCCAGAAAGAGCCCAGGATCTAGCCATCAAGTATGAGAAATATGCGAAAGAATGAGCCTGACGAGAGCAAATCCCAGACCTAACCTAGACCTAACATGAATTATTCTCTAAAATATTGATCGAAACCAGGTTTAATTGACTGTTTCAGTGTGGTCCCACATTACTACGTGATCCAAACCAGAAAAAACCCAGGATCCGTTCAACAAGTATGTGAAGAATGCGAAAGTATGAGCCTGATGAGTGAAAATCCCAGGCCTAACCTAGACCTAACTTGCGTTATCCTCTAAGATATTGATGGAAGCCAGGTTTAATTGACTGTTTCAGTGTGGTACCACACTACTTCGTGATCCAAACCAGAAAAAACACGGGACATGTTCAACAAGTATGTGAAAAACGCGAAAGTATGAGCCTGAAGAGGGCAAATCCCAGACCTATCCCAGACCTAACTTGCGTTATCCTCTAAAATATTGATCGAAACCAGGTTTAATCGCCTGTTTCAGTGTGGTACCACATTACTACATGATCCAAACCAGAAAAAACCCAGGATCCGTTCAACAAGTATGTGAAGAATGCGAAAGTATGAGCCTGATGAGTGAAAATCCCAGGCCAAACCTAGACCTAACTTGCGTTGTCCTCTAAGATATTAATGGAAACCAGGTTTAATGGACTGTTTCAGTGTGGCACCACATTACTACGTGATCCAAACCAGAAAAAACCCAGGATCAGTTCAACAAGTATGTGAAGAATGCGAAAGTATGAGTCTGATGTGTGAAAATCCCAGGGCTAACCTAGACCTAACATGCGTTATCCTCTAAAATATTGATCCAAACCAGGTTTAATGGACTGTTTCAGTGTGGCACCACATTACTACCTGATCCAAACCAGAAAAAACACAGGATCAGTTTAACAAGTATGTGAAGAATGCGATAGTATGAGTCTGATGAGTGAAAATCCCAGGGCTAACCTAGACCTAACATGCGTTATCCTGTAAAATATTGATCGAAACCAGGTTTAATCGACTGCTTCAGTGTGGTATCACACTACTACGTGACCCAAACCAGAAAAAACCCATGATCTGTTCAACAAGTATGTGAAAGACGCGAAAGTATGAGCCTGATGAGGGCAAATCCTAGACCTAACCCAGACCTAACATGCGTTATCCTCTAAAATATTTACAAAGACCAGGTTTAATTTATTGTTTCAGTGTGGTCCCACATTATTACGGGTCCCAAACCGGAAAAAACCCAGGATCCGTTCAACAAGTATGTGAAGAATGCGAAAGTATGAGCCTGATGAGAGCAAATCCCAGACCTAACCTAGACCTAACATGAATTATTCTCTAAAATATTGATCGAAACCAGGTTTTATTGACTGTTTCAGTGTGGTCCCACATTACTACGTGATCCAAACCAGAAAAAACCCAGGCTCCGTTCAACAACTATGTGAAGAATGCGAAAGTATGAGTCTGATGAGTGAAATTCCCAGGCCTAACCTAGACCTAACATGCGTTATCCTCTAAAATATTGATCGAAACCTGGTTTAATCGACCGTTTCAGTGTGGTACCACATTACTATGTGATCCAACCCAGAAAATAACCCAGGATCTGTTCAAGGAGTATGTGAAGTGTGTGAAAGTATGAGTCTGAAGAGGTCAAATCCCAGACCTATCCCAGACCTAACTTGCGTTATCCTCTAAAATTTTGATCGAAACCAGGTTTACTCGACTGTTTCAGTGTGGTACCACATTACTACGTGATCCAAACCAGAAAAAACCCAGGATCCGTTCAACAAGTATGTGAAGAATGCGAATGTATGAGTCTGATGAGTGAAAATCCCAGACCTAACCTAGACCTAACATGCGTTATCCTCTAAAATATTGATCCAAACCAGGTTTAATGGACTGTTTCAGTGTGGTACCACACTACTACAAGATCCAAACCCGAAAAAACCCAGGATCTGTTCAACAAGTATGTGAAGAATGCGAAAGTATGAGTCTGAAGAGTGAAAATCCCAGGGCTAACCTAGACCTAACATGCGTTGTCCTCTAAGATATTGACGGAAACCAGGTTTAATTGACTGTTTTAGTGTTGTACTTCATTACTACGTTATGCAATCCAGAAAAAGCCCAGGATCTAGCCATCAAGTATGAGAAATATGCGAAAGAATGAGCCTGATGAGAGCAAATCCCAGACCTAACCTAGACCTAACATGAATTATTCTCTAAAATATTGATCGAAACCAGGTTTAATTGCCTGTTTCAGTGTGGTCCCACATTACTACGTGATCCAAACCAGAAAAAACCCAGGATCCGTTCAACAAGTATGTGAAGAATGCGAAAGTATGAGTCTGATGAGTGAAAATCCCAGGGCTAACCTAGACCTAACTTGCGTTGTCCTCTAAGATATTGATGGAAACCAGGTTTAATTCACTGTTTCAGTGTGGTACCACACTACTTCGTGATCCATACCAGAAAAAACCGAGGATCTGTTCAACAAGTATGTGAAAAACGCGAAAGTATGAGCCTGATGAGGGCAAATCCCAGAACTATCCCAGACCTAACTTGCGTTATCCTCTAAAATATTGATCGAAACCAGGTTTAATCGACTGTTTCAGTGTGGTACCACATTACTACGTGATCCAAACCAGAAAAAACCCAGGATCAGTTCAACAAGTATGTGAAGAATGCGAAAGTATGAGTCTGATGAGTGAAAATCCCAGGGCTAACCTAGACCTAACATGCGCTTTCCTCTAAAATATTGATCCAAACCAGGTTTAATGGACTGTTTCAGTGTGGCACCACATTACTACGTCATCCAAACCAGAAAAAACCCATGATCTGTTCAACAAGTATGTGAAAAACGCGAAAGTATGAGCCTGATGAGGGCAAATCCCAGACCAAACCTAGAGCTAACATGAATTATTCTCTAAAATATTGATCGAAACCAGGTTTAATTGACTGTTTCAGTGTGGTCCCACATTACTACGTGATCCAAACCAGAAAAAACCCAGGATCAGTTCAACAAGTATGTGAAAAACGCGGAAGTATGAGCCTGATGAGGGCGAATCCCAGACCTACCCCAGACCTAACTTGCGTTATCCTCTAAAATTTTGATCGAAACCAGGTTTAATTGACTGTTTCAGCGTGGTACCACATTACTACGTGATACAATCCAGAAACACCCCAGGATCTAGCCATGAAGTATGAGAAATATGCGAAAGTATGAGCCTGATGAGGGCAAATCCTAGACCTAACCCAAACCTAACATGCGTTATCCTCTAAAATATTGATCCAAACCAGGTTTAATGGACTGCTTCAGTGTGGTACCACTTTACTACGTGATCCAAAGCAGAAAAAACCCTCGATCAGGCCAACATGTATGTTAAAACTGCGAAAGTATGACCCTGACGAGGGCAAATCCCAGGCCTAACCTAGACCTAACATGCGTTATCTTCTAAGATATTGAGCGAAACCAGGTTTAATTGACTGTTTCAGTGTGGTAACACATTACTACGTGATCCAATCCAGAAAAAGCCCAGGATCTAGCCATCAAGTATGAGAAATATGCGAAAGATTGAGCCTGATGAGAGGAAATCCCAGACCTAACCTTGACCTAACGTGAATTATTCTCTAAAATATTGATCGAAACCAGGTTCAATTGACTGTTTCAGTGTGGTACCACATTACTACATGATCCAAACCAGTAAAAACCCAGGATCCGTTCAACAAGTATGTGAAGCATGCGAAAGTATAAGTCTGATGAGGGCAAATCCCAGGCCTAACCTAGACCTAACATGCGTTATCTTCTAAAATATTGAGCGAAACCAGGTTTAATTGACTGTTTCAGTGTGGTAACACATTACTACGTGATCCAATCCAGAAAAAGCCCAGGATCTAGCCATCAAGTATGTGAAGAATGCGAAAGTATGAGTCTGATGAGTGAAAATCCTCGGCCTAACCTAGACCTAACATGCGCTATCCTCAAAAATATTGATCGAAACCAGGTTTAATCGACTGTTTCAGTGTGGTACCACATTACTACGTGATCCAAACCAGAAAAAAACCCAGGATCTGTTCAACAAGTATGTGAAGTATGCGAAAGTATGAGTCTGATGAGGGCAAATCCCAGACCTAAACTAGACATAACTTTCGTTATCCTCTAAAATATTGATCGAAACCAGGTTTAATTGACTGTTTCAGTGTGGACCCACATTACTACGTGATCCACACCAGTAAAAACCCAGGATCCGTTCTACAAGTATGTGAAGAATGCGAAAGTATGAGTCTGATGAGTGAAAATCCTCTGCCTAACCTAGACCTAACATGCGTTATCCTCAAAAATATTGATCGAAACCTGGTTTAATCGACTGTTTCAGTGTGGTACCACATTACTATGCGATCCAGACCAGAAAATAACCCAGGATCTGTCAAACGAGTATGTGAAGTGTGCGAAAGTATGAGCCTGATGAGAGCAAATCCCAGACCTAACCTAGACCTAACATGAATTATTTTCGAAGATATTGATCGGAACCAGGTTTAATTGACTGTTTCAGTGTGGTACCACATTACTACGTGATCCAAACCAGAAAAAACCCAGGATCAGTTCAACAAGTATGTGAAGAATGCGAAAGTATGAGTCTGATGAGTGAAAATCCCAGGGCTAACCTAGACCTAACATGCGTTATCCTCTAAAATATTGAGCGAAACCAGGTTTAATTGATTGTTTCAGTGTGGTACCACGTGACCCAACCCAGAAAAAACCCATGATCTGTTCAACAAGTATGTGAAAAACGCGAAAGTATGAGCCTGATGAGGGCAAATCCCAGACCTATCCCAGACCTAACTTGCGTTATCCTCTAAAATATTGATCGAAACCAGGTTTAATTGACCGTTTCAGTGTGGTACCACATTACTACGTGATCCAAACCAGAAAAAACTCAGGATCCGTTCAACAAGTATGTGAAGGATGCGAAAGTATGAGTCTGATCAGTGAAAATCTCAGGCCTTACCTAGACCTAACTTGCGTTGTCCTCTAAAATATTGATCGAAACCAGGTTTCATCGACTGTTTCAGTGTGGTACCACATTACTACGTGATCCAAACCAGAAAAAACCCAGGATCTGTTCAACGAGTATGTGAAGTGTGCGAAAGCATGAGTCAGATGAGGTCAAATGCCAGACCTATCCCAGACCTAACATGCGTTATCCTCTAAAATATTTATCAAGACCAGGTTTAATTGATTGTTTCAGTGTGGACCCACATTACTACGTGATCCAAACCAGAAAAAACCCAGGATCTGTTCAACAAGTATGTGAAAAACGCGAAACTGTGAGCCTGATGAGGGCAAATCCCAGACCTAACCTAGACCTAACATGAATTATTCTCTAAAATATTGATCGAAACCAGGTTTAATTGACTGTTTCAGTGTGGTCCCACATTACTACGTGATCCAAACCAGAAAAAACCCAGGATCCGTTCAACAAGTATGTGAAGAATGCGAAAGTATGAGCCTGATGAGTGAAAATCCCAGGCCTAACCTAGACCTAACATGCGTTATCCTCAAAAATATTGATCGAAACATGGTTTAATCGACTGTTTCAGTGTGGTACCACATTACTATGTGGTCCAAACCAGAAAATAACACAGGATCTGTTCAACGAGTATGTGAAGTGTGCGAAAGTATGAGTCTGATGAGGTCAAATCCCAGACCAATCCCAGACTTAACTTGCGTTATCCTCTAAGATATTGATCGAAACCAGGTTTTATCGACTGTTTCAGTGTGGTACCACATTACCACGTGATCCAAACCCGCAAAAGCCCAGGATCCGTTCAACAAGTATGTGAAGAATGCGAAAGTATGAGTCTGATGAGTGAAAATCCCCGACCTAACCTAGACCTAACATGCGTTATCCTCTAAAATATTGATCCAAACCAGGTTTAATGGACTGTTTCAGTGTGGTACCACACTACTACGTGATCCAAACCAGAAAAAACCCAGGATCTGTTCAACAAGTATGTGAAAAACGCGAAAGTATGAGCCTGATGAGGGCAAGTTCCAGACCTATCCCAGACCTAACTTGCGTTGTCCTCTAAGATATTGATGGAAACCAGGTTTAATTGACTGTTTCAGTGTTGCACTTCATTACTACGTGATGCAATCCAGAAAAAGCCCAGGATCTAGCCATCAAGTATGAGAAATATGCGGAAGAATGAGCCTGATGAGAGCAAATCCCAGACCTAACCTAGACCTAACATGAATTATTCTGTAAAATATTGATCAAAACCAGGTTTAATTGACTGTTTCAGTGTGGTACCACATTACTACGTGATCCAAACCAGAAAAAACCCAGGATCAGTTCAACAAGTATGTGAAGAATGCGAAAGTATGAGTCTGATGAGTGAAAATCCCAGGGCTCACCTAGACCTAACATACGTTATCCTCTAAAATATTGATCCAAACCAGGTTTAATGGACTGTTTCAGTGTGGCACCACATTACTACGTCATCCAAACCAGAAAAAACCCATGATCTGTTCAACAAGTATGTGAAAAACGCGAAAGTATGAGCCTGATGAGGGCAAATCCCAGACCAAACCTAGAGCTAACATGAATTATTCTCTAAAATATTGATCGAAACCAGGTTTAATTGACTGTTTCAGTGTGGTCCCACATTACTACGTGATCCAAACCAGAAAAAACCCAGGATCAGTTCAACAAGTATATGGAGAATGCGAAAGTATGAGTCTGATGAGTGAAAATCCCAGGGCTAACCTAGACCTAACATGCGTTATCCTCTAAAATATTGATCCAAACCAGGTTTAATTGACTGTTTCAGTGTTGTACATCATTACTACGTGATGCAATCCAGAAAAAGCCCAGGATCTAGCCATCAAGTATGAGAAATATGCGAAAGAATGAGCCTGATGAGAGCAAATCCCAGACCTAACCTAGACCTAACATGCGTTATCCTCAAAAATATTGACCGAAACCTGGTTTAATCGACTGTTTCAGTGTGGTACCACATTACTATGTGATCCAAACCAGAAAATAACCCAGGATCTGTTCAACGAGTATGTGAAAAACGCGAAAGTATGAGCCTGATGAGGGCAAATCCCAGACCAAACCTAGAGCTAACATGAATTATTCTCTAAAATATTGATCGAAACCAGGTTTAATTGACTGTTTCAGTGTGGTCCCACATTACTACGTGATCCAAACCAGAAAAAACCCAGGATCAGTTCAACAAGTATATGGAGAATGCGAAAGTATGAGTCTGATGAGTGAAAATCCCAGGGCTAACCTAGACCTAACATGCGTTATCCTCTAAAATATTGATCCAAACCAGGTTTAATTGACTGTTTCAGTGTTGTACATCATTACTACGTGATGCAATCCAGAAAAAGCCCAGGATCTAGCCATCAAGTATGAGAAATATGCGAAAGAATGAGCCTGATGAGAGCAAATCCCAGACCTAACCTAGACCTAACATGCGTTATCCTCAAAAATATTGACCGAAACCTGGTTTAATCGACTGTTTCAGTGTGGTACCACATTACTATGTGATCCAAACCAGAAAATAACCCAGGATCTGTTCAACGAGTATGTGAAAAACGCGAAAGTATGAGCCTGATGAGGGCGAATCCCAGACCTATCCCAGACCTAACTTGCGTTATCCTCTAAAATATTGATCGAAACCAGATTTAATTGACTGTTTCAGTGTTGTACTTCATTACTACGTGATGCAATCCAGAAATAGCCCAGGATCTAGCCATCAAGTATGAGAAATATGCGAAAGAATGAGCCTGATGAGAGCAAATCCCAGACCTAACCTAGAACTAACATGAATTATTCTCTAAAATATTGATCGAAACCAGGTTTAATTGACTGTTTCAGTGTGGTCCCACATTACTACGTGATCCAAACCAGAAAAAACCCAGGATCAGTTCAACAAGTATGTGAAGAATGCGAAAGTATGAGTCTGATGAGTGAAAATCCCAGGGCTAACCTAGACCTAACATGCGTTATCCTCTAAAATATTGATCGAAACCAGGTATAATTGACTGTTTCAGTGTTGTACTTCATTACTACGTGATGCAATCCAGAAAAAGCCAAGGACCTTGCCATCAAGTATGAGAAATATGCGAAAGAATGAGCCTGATGAGAGCAAATCCCAGACCTAACCTAGACCTAACATGCGTTATCCTCAAAAATATTGACCGAAACCTGGTTTAATCGACTGTTTCAGTGTGGTACCACATTACTATGTGATCCAAACCAGAAAATAACCCAGGATCTGTTCAACGAGTATGTGAAAAACGCGGAAGTATGAGCCTGATGAGGGCGAATCCCAGACCTACCCCAGACCTAACTTGCGTTATCCTCTAAAATATTGATCGAAACCAGGTTTTATTGACTGTTTCAGCGTGGTACCACATTACTACGTGATACAATCCAGAAACAGCCCAGGATCTAGCCATGAAGTATGAGAAATATGCGAAAGTATGAGCCTGATGAGGGCAAATCCTAGACCTAACCCAAACCTAACATGCGTTATCCTCTAAAATATTGATCCAAACCAGGTTTAATGGACTGCTTCAGTGTGGTACCACTTTACTACGTGATCGAAAGCAGAAAAAACCCTCGATCAGGCCAACATGTATGTTAAAACTGCGAAAGTATGACCCTGACGAGGGCAAATCCCAGGCCTAACCTAGACCTAACATGCGTTATCTTCTAAGATATTGAGCGAAAACAGGTTTAATTGACTGTTTCAGTGTGGTAACACATTACTACGTGATCCAATCCAGAAAAAGCCCAGGATCTAGCCATCAAGTATGAGAAATATGCGAAAGATTGAGCCTGATGAGAGGAAATCCCAGACCTAACCTTGACCTAACGTGAGTTATTCTCTAAAATATTGATCGAAACCAGGTTCAATTGACTGTTTCAGTGTGGTACCACATTACTACATGATCCAAACCAGTAAAAACCCAGGATCCGTTCAACAAGTATGTGAAGCATGCGAAAGTATAAGTCTGATGAGGGCAAATCCCAGGCCTAACCTAGACCTAACATGCGTTATCTTCTAAAATATTGAGCGAAACCAGGTTTAATTGACTGTTTCAGTGTGGTAACACATTACTACGTGATCCAATCCAGAAAAAGCCCAGGATCTAGCCATCAAGTATGTGAAGAATGCGAAAGTATGAGTCTGATGAGTGAAAATCCTCGGCCTAACCTAGACCTAACATGCGTTATCGTCAAAAATATTGATCGAAACCAGGTTTAATCGACTGTTTCAGTGTGGTACCACATTACTACATGATCCAAACCAGAAAAAAACCCAGGATCTGTTCAACAAGTATGTGAAGTATGCGAAAGTATGAGTCTGATGAGGGCAAATCCCAGACCTAAACTAGACATAACTTTCGTTATCCTCTAAAATATTGATCGAAACCAGGTTTAATTGACTGTTTCAGTGTGGACCCACATTACTACGTGATCCACACCAGTAAAAACCCAGGATCCGTTCTACAAGTATGTGAAGAATGCGAAAGTATGAGCCTGATGAGTGAAAATCCTCTGCCTAACCTAGACCTAACATGCGTTATCCTCAAAAATATTGATCGAAACCTGGTTTAATCGACTGTTTCAGTGTGGTACCACATTACTATGCGATCCAGACCAGAAAATAACCCAGGATCTGTCAAACGAGTATGTGAAGTGTGCGAAAGTATGAGCCTGATGAGAGCAAATCCCAGACCTAACCTAGACCTAACATGAATTATTTTCGAAGATATTGATCGGAACCAGGTTTAATTGACTGTTTCAGTGTGGTACCACATTACTACGTGATCCAAACCAGAAAAAACCCAGGATCAGTTCAACAAGTATGTGAAGAATGCGAAAGTATGAGTCTGATGAGTGAAAATCCCAGGGCTAACCTAGACCTAACATGCGTTATCCTCTAAAATATTGAGCGAAACCAGGTTTAATTGATTGTTTCAGTGTGGTACCACGTGACCCAACCCAGAAAAAACCCATGATCTGTTCAACAAGTATGTGAAAAACGCGAAAGTATGAGCCTGATGAGGGCAAATCCCAGACCTATCCCAGACCTAACTTGCGTTATCCTCTAAAATATTGATCGAAACCAGGTTTAATTGACCGTTTCAGTGTGGTACCACATTACTACGTGATCCAAACCAGAAAAAACTCAGGATCCGTTCAACAAGTATGTGAAGGATGCGAAAGTATGAGTCTGATCAGTGAAAATCTCAGGCCTTACCTAGACCTAACTTGCGTTGTCCTCTAAAATATTGATCGAAACCAGGTTTCATCGACTGTTTCAGTGTGGTACCACATTACTACGTGATCCAAACCAGAAAAAACCCAGGATCTGTTCAACGAGTATGTGAAGTGTGCGAAAGCATGAGTCAGATGAGGTCAAATGCCAGACCTATCCCAGACCTAACATGCGTTATCCTCTAAAATATTTATCAAGACCAGGTTTAATTGATTGTTTCAGTGTGGACCCACATTACTACGTGATCCAAACCAGAAAAAACCCAGGATCTGTTCAACAAGTATGTGAAAAACGCGAAACTGTGAGCCTGATGAGGGCAAATCCCAGACCTAACCTAGACCTAACATGAATTATTCTCTAAAATATTGATCGAAACCAGGTTTAATTGACTGTTTCAGTGTGGTCCCACATTACTACGTGATCCAAACCAGAAAAAACCCAGGATCCGTTCAACAAGTATGTGAAGAATGCGAAATTATGAGCCTGATGAGTGAAAATCCCAGGCCTAACCTAGACCTAACATGCGTTATCCTCAAAAATATTGATCGAAACATGGTTTAATCGACTGTTTCAGAGTGGTACCACATTACTATGTGGTCCAAACCAGAAAATAACCCAGGATCTGTTCAACGAGTATGTGAAGTGTGCGAAAGTATGAGTCTGATGAGGTCAAATCCCAGACCAATCCCAGACCTAACTTGCGTTATCCTCTAAGATATTGATCGAAACCAGGTTTTATCGACTGTTTCAGTGTGGTACCACATTACCACGTGATCCAAACCCGCAAAAGCCCAGGATCCGTTCAACAAGTATGTGAAGAATGCGAAAGTATGAGTCTGATGAGTGAAAATCCCCGACCTAACCTAGACCTAACATGCGTTATCCTCTAAAATATTGATCCAAACCAGGTTTAATGGACTGTTTCAGTGTGGTACCACACTACTACGTGATCCAAACCAGAAAAAACCCAGGATCTGTTCAACAAGTATGTGAAAAACGCGAAAGTATGAGCCTGATGAGGGCAAGTTCCAGACCTATCCCAGACCTAACTTGCGTTGTCCTCTAAGATATTGATGGAAACCAGGTTTAATTGACTGTTTCAGTGTTGCACTTCATTACTACGTGATGCAATCCAGAAAAAGCCCAGGATCTAGCCATCAAGTATGAGAAATATGCGGAAGAATGAGCCTGATGAGAGCAAATCCCAGACCTAACCTAGACCTAACATGAATTATTCTGTAAAATATTGATCAAAACCAGGTTTAATTGACTGTTTCAGTGTGGTACCACATTACTACGTGATCCAAACCAGAAAAAACCCTCGATCAGGTCAACAAGTATGTGAAAAACGCGAAAGTATGACGCTGATGAGGGCAAATCCCAGGCCTAACCTAGACCTAACATGCGTTATCCTCTAAAATATTGGTCGAAACCTGGTTTAATCGACTGTTTGAGCGTGGTACCACATTACTACGTGATACAATCCAGAAACAGCCCAGGATCTAGCCATGAAGTATGAGAAATATGCGAAAGTATGAGCCTGATGAGGGCAAATCTTAGACCTCACCCAGACCTAACATGCGTTATCCTCTAAAATATTTATCAAGATCAGGTTTAATTGAATGTTTCAGTGTGGTACCACATTACTACGTGAACCAAACCAGAAAAAACCCAGGATCCGTTCAACAAGTATGTGAAGAATGCGAAAGTATGAGTCTGATGAGTGAAAATCCCAGGGCTAACCTAGACCTAACATGCGTTATCCTCTAAAATATTGATTCAAACCAGGTTTAATGGACTGTTTCAGTGTGGTACCACTTTACTACGTGATCCAAAGCAGAAAAAACCCTCGATCAGGTCAACATGTATGTTAAAACTGCGAAAGTATGACCCTGATGAGGGCAAATCCCTGGCCTAACCTAGACGTAACATGCGTTGTCCTCTAAAATATTGATGGAAACCAGGTTTAATTGACTGTTTCAGTGTTGTACTTCATTACTACGTGATGCTATCCAGAAAAAGCCCAGGATCTAGCCATCAAGTATGAGAAATATGCGAAAGAATGAGCCTGATGAGAGCAAATCCCAGACCTAACCTAGACCTAACATGAATTATTCTGTAAAATATTGATCAAAACCAGGTTTAATTGACTGTTTCAGTGTGGTACCACATTACTACGTGATCCAATCCAGAAATAGCCCAGGATCCAGCCATGAAGTATGAGAAATATGCGAAAGTATGAGTCTGATGAGGTCAAATCCCAGACCTATCCCAGACTTAACTTGCGTTATCCTCTAAAATATTGATCGAAACCAGGTTTAATCGACTGTTTCAGTGTGGTACCACATTACTACATGATCCAAACCAGTAAAAACCCAGGATCCGTTCAACAAGTATGTGAAGCATGCGAAAGTATAAGTCTGATGAGGGCAAATCCCAGGCCTAACCTAGACCTAACATGCGTTATCTTCTAAAATATTGAGCGAAACCAGGTTTAATTGACTGTTTCAGTGTGGTAACACATTACTACGTGATCCAATCCAGAAAAAGCCCAGGATCTAGCCATCAAGTATGTGAAGAATGCGAAAGTATGAGTCTGATGAGTGAAAATCCTCGGCCTAACCTAGACCTAACATGCGCTATCCTCAAAAATATTGATCGAAACCAGGTTTAATCGACTGTTTCAGTGTGGTACCACATTACTACGTGATCCAAACCAGAAAAAAACCCAGGATCTGTTCAACAAGTATGTGAAGTATGCGAAAGTATGAGTCTGATGAGGGCAAATCCCAGACCTAAACTAGACATAACTTTCGTTATCCTCTAAAATATTGATCGAAACCAGGTTTAATTGACTGTTTCAGTGAGGACCCACATTACTACGTGATCCACACCAGTAAAAACCCAGGATCCGTTCTACAAGTATGTGAAGAATGCGAAAGTATGAGTCTGATGAGTGAAAATCCTCTGCCTAACCTAGACCTAACATGCGTTATCCTCAAAAATATTGATCGAAACCTGGTTTAATCGACTGTTTCAGTGTGGTACCACATTACTATGCGATCCAGACCAGAAAATAACCCAGGATCTGTCAAACGAGTATGTGAAGTGTGCGAAAGTATGAGCCTGATGAGAGCAAATCCCAGACCTAACCTAGACCTAACATGAATTATTTTCGAAGATATTGATCGGAACCAGGTTTAATTGACTGTTTCAGTGTGGTACCACATTACTACGTGATCCAAACCAGAAAAAACCCAGGATCAGTTCAACAAGTATGTGAAGAATGCGAAAGTATGAGTCTGATGAGTGAAAATCCCAGGGCTAACCTAGACCTAACATGCGTTATCCTCTAAAATATTGAGCGAAACCAGGTTTAATTGATTGTTTCAGTGTGGTACCACGTGACCCAACCCAGAAAAAACCCATGATCTGTTCAACAAGTATGTGAAAAACGCGAAAGTATGAGCCTGATGAGGGCAAATCCCAGACCTATCCCAGACCTAACTTGCGTTATCCTCTAAAATATTGATCGAAACCAGGTTTAATTGACCGTTTCAGTGTGGTACCACATTACTACGTGATCCAAACCAGAAAAAACTCAGGATCCGTTCAACAAGTATGTGAAGGATGCGAAAGTATGAGTCTGATCAGTGAAAATCTCAGGCCTTACCTAGACCTAACTTGCGTTGTCCTCTAAAATATTGATCGAAACCAGGTTTCATCGACTGTTTCAGTGTGGTACCACATTACTACGTGATCCAAACCAGAAAAAACCCAGGATCTGTTCAACGAGTATGTGAAGTGTGCGAAAGCATGAGTCAGATGAGGTCAAATGCCAGACCTATCCCAGACCTAACATGCGTTATCCTCTAAAATATTTATCAAGACCAGGTTTAATTGATTGTTTCAGTGTGGACCCACATTACTACGTGATCCAAACCAGAAAAAACCCAGGATCTGTTCAACAAGTATGTGAAAAACGCGAAACTGTGAGCCTGATGAGGGCAAATCCCAGACCTAACCTAGACCTAACATGAATTATTCTCTAAAATATTGATCGAAACCAGGTTTAATTGACTGTTTCAGTGTGGTCCCACATTACTACGTGATCCAAACCAGAAAAAACCCAGGATCCGTTCAACAAGTATGTGAAGAATGCGAAAGTATGAGCCTGATGAGTGAAAATCCCAGGCCTAACCTAGACCTAACATGCGTTATCCTCAAAAATATTGATCGAAACATGGTTTAATCGACTGTTTCAGTGTGGTACCACATTACTATGTGGTCCAAACCAGAAAATAACACAGGATCTGTTCAACGAGTATGTGAAGTGTGCGAAAGTATGAGTCTGATGAGGTCAAATCCCAGACCAATCCCAGACTTAACTTGCGTTATCCTCTAAGATATTGATCGAAACCAGGTTTTATCGACTGTTTCAGTGTGGTACCACATTACCACGTGATCCAAACCCGCAAAAGCCCAGGATCCGTTCAACAAGTATGCGAAGAATGCGAAAGTATGAGTCTGATGAGTGAAAATCCCCGACCTAACCTAGACCTAACATGCGTTATCCTCTAAAATATTGATCCAAACCAGGTTTAATGGACTGTTTCAGTGTGGTACCACACTACTACGTGATCCAAACCAGAAAAAACCCAGGATCTGTTCAACAAGTATGTGAAAAACGCGAAAGTATGAGCCTGATGAGGGCAAGTTCCAGACCTATCCCAGACCTAACTTGCGTTGTCCTCTAAGATATTGATGGAAACCAGGTTTAATTGACTGTTTCAGTGTTGCACTTCATTACTACGTGATGCAATCCAGAAAAAGCCCAGGATCTAGCCATCAAGTATGAGAAATATGCGGAAGAATGAGCCTGATGAGAGCAAATCCCAGACCTAACCTAGACCTAACATGAATTATTCTGTAAAATATTGATCAAAACCAGGTTTAATTGACTGTTTCAGTGTGGTACCACATTACTACGTGATCCAAACCAGAAAAAACCCAGGATCAGTTCAACAAGTATGTGAAGAATGCGAAAGTATGAGTCTGATGAGTGAAAATCCCAGGGCTCACCTAGACCTAACATACGTTATCCTCTAAAATATTGATCCAAACCAGGTTTAATGGACTGTTTCAGTGTGGCACCACATTACTACGTCATCCAAACCAGAAAAAACCCATGATCTGTTCAACAAGTATGTGAAAAACGCGAAAGTATGAGCCTGATGAGGGCAAATCCCAGACCAAACCTAGAGCTAACATGAATTATTCTCTAAAATATTGATCGAAACCAGGTTTAATTGACTGTTTCAGTGTGGTCCCACATTACTACGTGATCCAAACCAGAAAAAACCCAGGATCAGTTCAACAAGTATATGGAGAATGCGAAAGTATGAGTCTGATGAGTGAAAATCCCAGGGCTAACCTAGACCTAACATGCGTTATCCTCTAAAATATTGATCCAAACCAGGTTTAATTGACTGTTTCAGTGTTGTACATCATTACTACGTGATGCAATCCAGAAAAAGCCCAGGATCTAGCCATCAAGTATGAGAAATATGCGAAAGAATGAGCCTGATGAGAGCAAATCCCAGACCTAACCTAGACCTAACATGCGTTATCCTCAAAAATATTGACCGAAACCTGGTTTAATCGACTGTTTCAGTGTGGTACCACATTACTATGTGATCCAAACCAGAAAATAACCCAGGATCTGTTCAACGAGTATGTGAAAAACGCGAAAGTATGAGCCTGATGAGGGCGAATCCCAGACCTATCCCAGACCTAACTTGCGTTATCCTCTAAAATATTGATCGAAACCAGATTTAATTGACTGTTTCAGTGTTGTACTTCATTACTACGTGATGCAATCCAGAAATAGCCCAGGATCTAGCCATCAAGTATGAGAAATATGCGAAAGAATGAGCCTGATGAGAGCAAATCCCAGACCTAACCTAGAACTAACATGAATTATTCTCTAAAATATTGATCGAAACCAGGTTTAATTGACTGTTTCAGTGTGGTCCCACATTACTACGTGATCCAAACCAGAAAAAACCCAGGATCAGTTCAACAAGTATGTGAAGAATGCGAAAGTATGAGTCTGATGAGTGAAAATCCCAGGGCTAACCTAGACCTAACATGCGTTATCCTCTAAAATATTGATCGAAACCAGGTATAATTGACTGTTTCAGTGTTGTACTTCATTACTACGTGATGCAATCCAGAAAAAGCCAAGGACCTAGCCATCAAGTATAAGAAATATGCGAAAGAATGAGCCTGATGAGAGCAAATCCCAGACCTAACCTAGACCTAACATGCGTTATCCTCAAAAATATTGACCGAAACCTGGTTTAATCGACTGTTTCAGTGTGGTACCACATTACTATGTGATCCAAACCAGAAAATAACCCAGGATCTGTTCAACGAGTATGTGAAAAACGCGGAAGTATGAGCCTGATGAGGGCGAATCCCAGACCTACCCCAGACCTAACTTGCGTTATCCTCTAAAATATTGATCGAAACCAGGTTTTATTGACTGTTTCAGCGTGGTACCACATTACTACGTGATACAATCCAGAAACAGCCCAGGATCTAGCCATGAAGTATGAGAAATATGCGAAAGTATGAGCCTGATGAGGGCAAATCCTAGACCTAACCCAAACCTAACATGCGTTATCCTCTAAAATATTGATCCAAACCAGGTTTAATGGACTGCTTCAGTGTGGTACCACTTTACTACGTGATCCAAAGCAGAAAAAACCCTCGATCAGGCCAACATGTATGTTAAAACTGCGAAAGTATGACCCTGACGAGGGCAAATCCCAGGCCTAACCTAGACCTAACATGCGTTATCTTCTAAGATATTGAGCGAAAACAGGTTTAATTGACTGTTTCAGTGTGGTAACACATTACTACGTGATCCAATCCAGAAAAAGCCCAGGATCTAGCCATCAAGTATGAGAAATATGCGAAAGATTGAGCCTGATGAGAGGAAATCCCAGACCTAACCTTGACCTAACGTGAGTTATTCTCTAAAATATTGATCGAAACCAGGTTCAATTGACTGTTTCAGTGTGGTACCACATTACTACATGATCCAAACCAGTAAAAACCCAGGATCCGTTCAACAAGTATGTGAAGCATGCGAAAGTATAAGTCTGATGAGGGCAAATCCCAGGCCTAACCTAGACCTAACATGCGTTATCTTCTAAAATATTGAGCGAAACCAGGTTTAATTGACTGTTTCAGTGTGGTAACACATTACTACGTGATCCAATCCAGAAAAAGCCCAGGATCTAGCCATCAAGTATGTGAAGAATGCGAAAGTATGAGTCTGATGAGTGAAAATCCTCGGCCTAACCTAGACCTAACATGCGTTATCGTCAAAAATATTGATCGAAACCAGGTTTAATCGACTGTTTCAGTGTGGTACCACATTACTACATGATCCAAACCAGAAAAAAACCCAGGATCTGTTCAACAAGTATGTGAAGTATGCGAAAGTATGAGTCTGATGAGGGCAAATCCCAGACCTAAACTAGACATAACTTTCGTTATCCTCTAAAATATTGATCGAAACCAGGTTTAATTGACTGTTTCAGTGTGGACCCACATTACTACGTGATCCACACCAGTAAAAACCCAGGATCCGTTCTACAAGTATGTGAAGAATGCGAAAGTATGAGCCTGATGAGTGAAAATCCTCTGCCTAACCTAGACCTAACATGCGTTATCCTCAAAAATATTGATCGAAACCTGGTTTAATCGACTGTTTCAGTGTGGTACCACATTACTATGCGATCCAGACCAGAAAATAACCCAGGATCTGTCAAACGAGTATGTGAAGTGTGCGAAAGTATGAGCCTGATGAGAGCAAATCCCAGACCTAACCTAGACCTAACATGAATTATTTTCGAAGATATTGATCGGAACCAGGTTTAATTGACTGTTTCAGTGTGGTACCACATTACTACGTGATCCAAACCAGAAAAAACCCAGGATCAGTTCAACAAGTATGTGAAGAATGCGAAAGTATGAGTCTGATGAGTGAAAATCCCAGGGCTAACCTAGACCTAACATGCGTTATCCTCTAAAATATTGAGCGAAACCAGGTTTAATTGATTGTTTCAGTGTGGTACCACGTGACCCAACCCAGAAAAAACCCATGATCTGTTCAACAAGTATGTGAAAAACGCGAAAGTATGAGCCTGATGAGGGCAAATCCCAGACCTATCCCAGACCTAACTTGCGTTATCCTCTAAAATATTGATCGAAACCAGGTTTAATTGACCGTTTCAGTGTGGTACCACATTACTACGTGATCCAAACCAGAAAAAACTCAGGATCCGTTCAACAAGTATGTGAAGGATGCGAAAGTATGAGTCTGATCAGTGAAAATCTCAGGCCTTACCTAGACCTAACTTGCGTTGTCCTCTAAAATATTGATCGAAACCAGGTTTCATCGACTGTTTCAGTGTGGTACCACATTACTACGTGATCCAAACCAGAAAAAACCCAGGATCTGTTCAACGAGTATGTGAAGTGTGCGAAAGCATGAGTCAGATGAGGTCAAATGCCAGACCTATCCCAGACCTAACATGCGTTATCCTCTAAAATATTTATCAAGACCAGGTTTAATTGATTGTTTCAGTGTGGACCCACATTACTACGTGATCCAAACCAGAAAAAACCCAGGATCTGTTCAACAAGTATGTGAAAAACGCGAAACTGTGAGCCTGATGAGGGCAAATCCCAGACCTAACCTAGACCTAACATGAATTATTCTCTAAAATATTGATCGAAACCAGGTTTAATTGACTGTTTCAGTGTGGTCCCACATTACTACGTGATCCAAACCAGAAAAAACCCAGGATCCGTTCAACAAGTATGTGAAGAATGCGAAAGTATGAGCCTGATGAGTGAAAATCCCAGGCCTAACCTAGACCTAACATGCGTTATCCTCAAAAATATTGATCGAAACATGGTTTAATCGACTGTTTCAGTGTGGTACCACATTACTATGTGGTCCAAACCAGAAAATAACCCAGGATCTGTTCAACGAGTATGTGAAGTGTGCGAAAGTATGAGTCTGATGAGGTCAAATCCCAGACCAATCCCAGACCTAACTTGCGTTATCCTCTAAGATATTGATCGAAACCAGGTTTTATCGACTGTTTCAGTGTGGTACCACATTACCACGTGATCCAAACCCGCAAAAGCCCAGGATCCGTTCAACAAGTATGTGAAGAATGCGAAAGTATGAGTCTGATGAGTGAAAATCCCCGACCTAACCTAGACCTAACATGCGTTATCCTCTAAAATATTGATCCAAACCAGGTTTAATGGACTGTTTCAGTGTGGTACCACACTACTACGTGATCCAAACCAGAAAAAACCCAGGATCTGTTCAACAAGTATGTGAAAAACGCGAAAGTATGAGCCTGATGAGGGCAAGTTCCAGACCTATCCCAGACCTAACTTGCGTTGTCCTCTAAGATATTGATGGAAACCAGGTTTAATTGACTGTTTCAGTGTTGCACTTCATTACTACGTGATGCAATCCAGAAAAAGCCCAGGATCTAGCCATCAAGTATGAGAAATATGCGGAAGAATGAGCCTGATGAGAGCAAATCCCAGACCTAACCTAGACCTAACATGAATTATTCTGTAAAATATTGATCAAAACCAGGTTTAATTGACTGTTTCAGTGTGGTACCACATTACTACGTGATCCAAACCAGAAAAAACCCTCGATCAGGTCAACAAGTATGTGAAAAACGCGAAAGTATGACGCTGATGAGGGCAAATCCCAGGCCTAACCTAGACCTAACATGCGTTATCCTCTAAAATATTGGTCGAAACCTGGTTTAATCGACTGTTTGAGCGTGGTACCACATTACTACGTGATACAATCCAGAAACAGCCCAGGATCTAGCCATGAAGTATGAGAAATATGCGAAAGTATGAGCCTGATGAGGGCAAATCTTAGACCTCACCCAGACCTAACATGCGTTATCCTCTAAAATATTTATCAAGATCAGGTTTAATTGAATGTTTCAGTGTGGTACCACATTACTACGTGAACCAAACCAGAAAAAACCCAGGATCCGTTCAACAAGTATGTGAAGAATGCGAAAGTATGAGTCTGATGAGTGAAAATCCCAGGGCTAACCTAGACCTAACATGCGTTATCCTCTAAAATATTGATTCAAACCAGGTTTAATGGACTGTTTCAGTGTGGTACCACTTTACTACGTGATCCAAAGCAGAAAAAACCCTCGATCAGGTCAACATGTATGTTAAAACTGCGAAAGTATGACCCCGATGAGAGCAAACCCCAGGCCTAACCTAGACCTAACATGCGTTGTCCTCTAAAATATTGATGGAAACCGGGTTTAATTGACTGTTTCAGTGTTGTACTTCATTACTACGTGATGCTATCCAGAAAAAGCCCAGGATCTAGCCATCAAGTATGAGAAATATGCGAAAGAATGAGCCTGATGAGAGCAAATCCCAGACCTAACCTAGACCTAACATGAATTATTCTGTAAAATATTGATCAAAACCAGGTTTAATTGACTGTTTCAGTGTGGTACCACATTACTACGTGATCCAATCCAGAAATAGCCCAGGATCCAGCCATGAAGTATGAGAAATATGCGAAAGTATGAGTCTGATGAGGTCAAATCCCAGACCTATCCCAGACTTAACTTGCGTTATCCTCTAAAATATTGATCGAAACCAGGTTTAATCGACTGTTTCAGCGTGGTACCACATTGCTATGTGATACAATCCAGAAACATCCCAGGACCTAGCCATGAAGTATGAGAAATATGCGAAAGTATGAGCCTGATGAGTGAAAATCCCCGGCCTAACCTAGACCTAACATGCGTTATCCTCAAAAATATTGATCCAATCCAGGTTTAATGGACTGTTTTAGTGTGGTACCACTTTACTACGTGATCCAAAGCAGAAAAAACCCTCGATCATGTCAACATGTATGTTAAAACTGCGAAAGTATGACCCCGATGAGAGCAAACCCCAGGCCTAACCTAGACCTAACATGCGTTGTCCTCTAAAATATTGATGGAAACCGGGTTTAATTGACTGTTTCAGTGTTGTACTTCATTACTACGTGATGCGATCCAGAGAAAGCCCAGGATCCAGCCATGAAGTATGAGAAATATGCGAAAGTATGAGCCTGATGAGGGCAAATCCTAGACCTAACCCAGACCTAACATGCGTTATCCTCTAAAATATTTATCAAGACCAGGTTTAATTGATTGTTTCAGTGTGGTACCACGCGACCCAACCCAGAAAAAACCCATGATCTGTTCAACAAGTATGTGAAAAACGCGAAAGTATGAGCCTGATGAGGGCAAATCCCAGACCTATCCCAGACCTAACTTGCGTTATCCTCTAAAATATTGATCGAAACCAGGTTTAATTGACCGTTTCAGTGTGGTACCACATTACTACGTGATCCAAACCAGAAAAAACTCAGGATCCGTTCAACAAGTATGTGAAGGATGCGAAAGTATGAGTCTGATCAGTGAAAATCTCAGGCCTTACCTAGACCTAACTTGCGTTGTCCTCTAAAATATTGATCGAAACCAGGTTTCATCGACTGTTTCAGTGTGGTACCACATTACTACGTGATCCAAACCAGAAAAAACCCAGGATCAGTTCAACGAGTATGTGAAGTGTGCGAAAGTATGAGTCAGATGAGGTCAAATGCCAGACCTGTCCCAGACCTAACATGCGTTATCCTCTAAAATATTTATCAAGACCAGGTTTAATTGATTGTTCCAGTGTGGACCCACATTACTACGTGATCCAAACCAGAAAAAACCCAGGATCTGTTCAACAAGTATGTGAAAAACGCGAAAATGTGAGCCTGATGAGGGCAAATCTTAGAACTAACCCAGACCTAAGATGCGTTATCCTCTAAAATATTTATCCAGACCAGGTTTAATTGACCGTTTCAGTGTGGTACCACATTACTACGTGATCCAAACCAGAAAAAACTCAGGATCCGTTCAACAAGTATGTGAAGAATGCGAAAGTATGAGCCTGATGAGTGAAAATCCCAGGCCTAACCTAGACCTAACATGCGTTATCCCCAAAAATATTGATCGAAACATGGTTTAATCGACTGTTTCAGTGTGGTACCACATTACTATGTGGTCCAAACCAGAAAATAACCCAGGATCTGTTCAACGAGTATGTGAAGTGTGCGAAAGTATGGGTCTGATGAGGTCAAATCCCAGACCAATCCCAGACCTAACTTGCGTTGTCCTCTAAGATATTGATGGAAACCAGGTTTAATTGACTGTTTCAGTGTTGCACTTCATTACTACGTGATGCAATCCAGAAAAAGCCCAGGATCTAGCCATCAAGTATGAGAAATATGCGGAAGAATGAGCCTGATGAGAGCAAATCCCAGACCTAACCTAGACCTAACATGAATTATTCTGTAAAATATTGATCAAAACCAGGTTTAATTGACTGTTTCAGTGTGGTACCACATTACTACGTGATCCAAACCAGAAAAAACCCAGGATCAGTTCAACAAGTATGTGAAGAATGCGAAAGTATGAGTCTGATGAGTGAAAATCCCAGGGCTCACCTAGACCTAACATACGTTATCCTCTAAAATATTGATCCAAACCAGGTTTAATGGACTGTTTCAGTGTGGCACCACATTACTACGTCATCCAAACCAGAAAAAACCCATGATCTGTTCAACAAGTATGTGAAAAACGCGAAAGTATGAGCCTGATGAGGGCAAATCCCAGACCAAACCTAGAGCTAACATGAATTATTCTCTAAAATATTGATCGAAACCAGGTTTAATTGACTGTTTCAGTGTGGTCCCACATTACTACGTGATCCAAACCAGAAAAAACCCAGGATCAGTTCAACAAGTATATGGAGAATGCGAAAGTATGAGTCTGATGAGTGAAAATCCCAGGGCTAACCTAGACCTAACATGCGTTATCCTCTAAAATATTGATCCAAACCAGGTTTAATTGACTGTTTCAGTGTTGTACATCATTACTACGTGATGCAATCCAGAAAAAGCCCAGGATCTAGCCATCAAGTATGAGAAATATGCGAAAGAATGAGCCTGATGAGAGCAAATCCCAGACCTAACCTAGACCTAACATGCGTTATCCTCAAAAATATTGACCGAAACCTGGTTTAATCGACTGTTTCAGTGTGGTACCACATTACTATGTGATCCAAACCAGAAAATAACCCAGGATCTGTTCAACGAGTATGTGAAAAACGCGAAAGTATGAGCCTGATGAGGGCGAATCCCAGACCTATCCCAGACCTAACTTGCGTTATCCTCTAAAATATTGATCGAAACCAGATTTAATTGACTGTTTCAGTGTTGTACTTCATTACTACGTGATGCAATCCAGAAATAGCCCAGGATCTAGCCATCAAGTATGAGAAATATGCGAAAGAATGAGCCTGATGAGAGCAAATCCCAGACCTAACCTAGAACTAACATAAATTATTCTCTAAAATATTGATCGAAACCAGGTTTAATTGACTGTTTCAGTGTGGTCCCACATTACTACGTGATCCAAACCAGAAAAAACCCAGGATCAGTTCAACAAGTATGTGAAGAATGCGAAAGTATGAGTCTGATGAGTGAAAATCCCAGGGCTAACCTAGACCTAACATGCGTTATCCTCTAAAATATTGATCGAAACCAGGTATAATTGACTGTTTCAGTGTTGTACTTCATTACTACGTGATGCAATCCAGAAAAAGCCAAGGACCTAGCCATCAAGTATGAGAAATATGCGAAAGAATGAGCCTGATGAGAGCAAATCCCAGACCTAACCTAGACCTAACATGCGTTATCCTCAAAAATATTGACCGAAACCTGGTTTAATCGACTGTTTCAGTGTGGTACCACATTACTATGTGATCCAAACCAGAAAATAACCCAGGATCTGTTCAACGAGTATGTGAAAAACGCGGAAGTATGAGCCTGATGAGGGCGAATCCCAGACCTACCCCAGACCTAACTTGCGTTATCCTCTAAAATATTGATCGAAACCAGGTTTTATTGACTGTTTCAGCGTGGTACCACATTACTACGTGATACAATCCAGAAACAGCCCAGGATCTAGCCATGAAGTATGAGAAATATGCGAAAGTATGAGCCTGATGAGGGCAAATCCTAGACCTAACCCAAACCTAACATGCGTTATCCTCTAAAATATTGATCCAAACCAGGTTTAATGGACTGCTTCAGTGTGGTACCACTTTACTACGTGATCCAAAGCAGAAAAAACCCTCGATCAGGCCAACATGTATGTTAAAACTGCGAAAGTATGACCCTGACGAGGGCAAATCCCAGGCCTAACCTAGACCTAACATGCGTTATCTTCTAAGATATTGAGCGAAAACAGGTTTAATTGACTGTTTCAGTGTGGTAACACATTACTACGTGATCCAATCCAGAAAAAGCCCAGGATCTAGCCATCAAGTATGAGAAATATGCGAAAGATTGAGCCTGATGAGAGGAAATCCCAGACCTAACCTTGACCTAACGTGAGTTATTCTCTAAAATATTGATCGAAACCAGGTTCAATTGACTGTTTCAGTGTGGTACCACATTACTACATGATCCAAACCAGTAAAAACCCAGGATCCGTTCAACAAGTATGTGAAGCATGCGAAAGTATAAGTCTGATGAGGGCAAATCCCAGGCCTAACCTAGACCTAACATGCGTTATCTTCTAAAATATTGAGCGAAACCAGGTTTAATTGACTGTTTCAGTGTGGTAACACATTACTACGTGATCCAATCCAGAAAAAGCCCAGGATCTAGCCATCAAGTATGTGAAGAATGCGAAAGTATGAGTCTGATGAGTGAAAATCCTCGGCCTAACCTAGACCTAACATGCGTTATCGTCAAAAATATTGATCGAAACCAGGTTTAATCGACTGTTTCAGTGTGGTACCACATTACTACATGATCCAAACCAGAAAAAAACCCAGGATCTGTTCAACAAGTATGTGAAGTATGCGAAAGTATGAGTCTGATGAGGGCAAATCCCAGACCTAAACTAGACATAACTTTCGTTATCCTCTAAAATATTGATCGAAACCAGGTTTAATCGACTGTTTCAGTGTGGTACCACATTACTACGTGATCCAAACCAGAAAAAACTCAGGATCCGTTCAACAAGTATGTGAAGAATGCGAAAGTATGAGTCTGATGAGTGAAAATCCCCGACCTAACCTAGACCTAACATGCGTTATCCTCTAAAATATTGATCCAAACCAGGTTTAATGGACTGTTTCAGTGTGGTACCACACTACTACGTGATCCAAACCAGAAAAAACCCAGGATCTGTTCAACAAGTATGTGAAAAACGCGAAAGTATGAGCCTGATGAGGGCAAGTTCCAGACCTATCCCAGACCTAACTTGCGTTGTCCTCTAAGATATTGATGGAAACCAGGTTTAATTGACTGTTTCAGTGTTGCACTTCATTACTACGTGATGCAATCCAGAAAAAGCCCAGGATCTAGCCATCAAGTATGAGAAATATGCGGAAGAATGAGCCTGATGAGAGCAAATCCCAGACCTAACCTAGACCTAACATGAATTATTCTGTAAAATATTGATCAAAACCAGGTTTAATTGACTGTTTCAGTGTGGTACCACATTACTACGTGATCCAAACCAGAAAAAACCCAGGATCAGTTCAACAAGTATGTGAAGAATGCGAAAGTATGAGTCTGATGAGTGAAAATCCCAGGGCTCACCTAGACCTAACATACGTTATCCTCTAAAATATTGATCCAAACCAGGTTTAATGGACTGTTTCAGTGTGGCACCACATTACTACGTCATCCAAACCAGAAAAAACCCATGATCTGTTCAACAAGTATGTGAAAAACGCGAAAGTATGAGCCTGATGAGGGCAAATCCCAGACCAAACCTAGAGCTAACATGAATTATTCTCTAAAATATTGATCGAAACCAGGTTTAATTGACTGTTTCAGTGTGGTCCCATATTACTACGTGATCCAAACCAGAAAAAACCCAGGATCAGTTCAACAAGTATATGGAGAATGCGAAAGTATGAGTCTGATGAGTGAAAATCCCAGGGCTAACCTAGACCTAACATGCGTTATCCTCTAAAATATTGATCCAAACCAGGTTTAATTGACTGTTTCAGTGTTGTACATCATTACTACGTGATGCAATCCAGAAAAAGCCCAGGATCTAGCCATCAAGTATGAGAAATATGCGAAAGAATGAGCCTGATGAGAGCAAATCCCAGACCTAACCTAGACCTAACATGCGTTATCCTCAAAAATATTGACCGAAACCTGGTTTAATCGACTGTTTCAGTGTGGTACCACATTACTATGTGATCCAAACCAGAAAATAACCCAGGATCTGTTCAACGAGTATGTGAAAAACGCGAAAGTATGAGCCTGATGAGGGCGAATCCCAGACCTATCCCAGACCTAACTTGCGTTATCCTCTAAAATATTGATCGAAACCAGATTTAATTGACTGTTTCAGTGTTGTACTTCATTACTACGTGATGCAATCCAGAAATAGCCCAGGATCTAGCCATCAAGTATGAGAAATATGCGAAAGAATGAGCCTGATGAGAGCAAATCCCAGACCTAACCTAGAACTAACATGAATTATTCTCTAAAATATTGATCGAAACCAGGTTTAATTGACTGTTTCAGTGTGGTCCCACATTACTACGTGATCCAAACCAGAAAAAACCCAGGATCAGTTCAACAAGTATGTGAAGAATGCGAAAGTATGAGTCTGATGAGTGAAAATCCCAGGGCTAACCTAGACCTAACATGCGTTATCCTCTAAAATATTGATCGAAACCAGGTATAATTGACTGTTTCAGTGTTGTACTTCATTACTACGTGATGCAATCCAGAAAAAGCCAAGGACCTAGCCATCAAGTATGAGAAATATGCGAAAGAATGAGCCTGATGAGAGCAAATCCCAGACCTAACCTAGACCTAACATGCGTTATCCTCAAAAATATTGACCGAAACCTGGTTTAATCGACTGTTTCAGTGTGGTACCACATTACTATGTGATCCAAACCAGAAAATAACCCAGGATCTGTTCAACGAGTATGTGAAAAACGCGGAAGTATGAGCCTGATGAGGGCGAATCCCAGACCTACCCCAGACCTAACTTGCGTTATCCTCTAAAATATTGATCGAAACCAGGTTTTATTGACTGTTTCAGCGTGGTACCACATTACTACGTGATACAATCCAGAAACAGCCCAGGATCTAGCCATGAAGTATGAGAAATATGCGAAAGTATGAGCCTGATGAGGGCAAATCCTAGACCTAACCCAAACCTAACATGCGTTATCCTCTAAAATATTGATCCAAACCAGGTTTAATGGACTGCTTCAGTGTGGTACCACTTTACTACGTGATCCAAAGCAGAAAAAACCCTCGATCAGGCCAACATGTATGTTAAAACTGCGAAAGTATGACCCTGACGAGGGCAAATCCCAGGCCTAACCTAGACCTAACATGCGTTATCTTCTAAGATATTGAGCGAAAACAGGTTTAATTGACTGTTTCAGTGTGGTAACACATTACTACGTGATCCAATCCAGAAAAAGCCCAGGATCTAGCCATCAAGTATGAGAAATATGCGAAAGATTGAGCCTGATGAGAGGAAATCCCAGACCTAACCTTGACCTAACGTGAGTTATTCTCTAAAATATTGATCGAAACCAGGTTCAATTGACTGTTTCAGTGTGGTACCACATTACTACATGATCCAAACCAGTAAAAACCCAGGATCCGTTCAACAAGTATGTGAAGCATGCGAAAGTATAAGTCTGATGAGGGCAAATCCCAGGCCTAACCTAGACCTAACATGCGTTATCTTCTAAAATATTGAGCGAAACCAGGTTTAATTGACTGTTTCAGTGTGGTAACACATTACTACGTGATCCAATCCAGAAAAAGCCCAGGATCTAGCCATCAAGTATGTGAAGAATGCGAAAGAATGAGCCTGATGAGAGCAAATCCCAGACCTAACCTAGACCTAACATGCGTTATCCTCAAAAATATTGACCGAAACCTGGTTTAATCGACTGTTTCAGTGTGGTACCACATTACTATGCGATCCAGACCAGAAAATAACCCAGGATCTGTCAAACGAGTATGTGAAGTGTGCGAAAGTATGAGCCTGATGAGAGCAAATCCCAGACCTAACCTAGACCTAACATGAATTATTTTCGAAGATATTGATCGGAACCAGGTTTAATTGACTGTTTCAGTGTGGTACCACATTACTACGTGATCCAAACCAGAAAAAACCCAGGATCAGTTCAACAAGTATGTGAAGAATGCGAAAGTATGAGTCTGATGAGTGAAAATCCCAGGGCTAACCTAGACCTAACATGCGTTATCCTCTAAAATATTGAGCGAAACCAGGTTTAATTGATTGTTTCAGTGTGGTACCACGTGACCCAACCCAGAAAAAACCCATGATCTGTTCAACAAGTATGTGAAAAACGCGAAAGTATGAGCCTGATGAGGGCAAATCCCAGACCTATCCCAGACCTAACTTGCGTTATCCTCTAAAATATTGATCGAAACCAGGTTTAATTGACCGTTTCAGTGTGGTACCACATTACTACGTGATCCAAACCAGAAAAAACTCAGGATCCGTTCAACAAGTATGTGAAGGATGCGAAAGTATGAGTCTGATCAGTGAAAATCTCAGGCCTTACCTAGACCTAACTTGCGTTGTCCTCTAAAATATTGATCGAAACCAGGTTTCATCGACTGTTTCAGTGTGGTACCACATTACTACGTGATCCAAACCAGAAAAAACCCACGATCTGTTCAACGAGTATGTGAAGTGTGCGAAAGCATGAGTCAGATGAGGTCAAATGCCAGACCTATCCCAGACCTAACATGCGTTATCCTCTAAAATATTTATCAAGACCAGGTTTAATTGATTGTTTCAGTGTGGACCCACATTACTACGTGATCCAAACCAGAAAAAACCCAGGATCTGTTCAACAAGTATGTGAAAAACGCGAAACTGTGAGCCTGATGAGGGCAAATCCCAGACCTAACCTAGACCTAACATGAATTATTCTCTAAAATATTGATCGAAACCAGGTTTAATTGACTGTTTCAGTGTGGTCCCACATTACTACGTGATCCAAACCAGAAAAAACCCAGGATCCGTTCAACAAGTATGTGAAGAATGCGAAAGTATGAGCCTGATGAGTGAAAATCCCAGGCCTAACCTAGACCTAACATGCGTTATCCTCAAAAATATTGATCGAAACATGGTTTAATCGACTGTTTCAGTGTGGTACCACATTACTATGTGGTCCAAACCAGAAAATAACCCAGGATCTGTTCAACGAGTATGTGAAGTGTGCGAAAGTATGAGTCTGATGAGGTCAAATCCCAGACCAATCCCAGACCTAACTTGCGTTATCCTCTAAGATATTGATCGAAACCAGGTTTTATCGACTGTTTCAGTGTGGTACCACATTACCACGTGATCCAAACCCGCAAAAGCCCAGGATCCGTTCAACAAGTATGTGAAGAATGCGAAAGTATGAGTCTGATGAGTGAAAATCCCCGACCTAACCTAGACCTAACATGCGTTATCCTCTAAAATATTGATCCAAACCAGGTTTAATGGACTGTTTCAGTGTGGTACCACACTACTACGTGATCCAAACCAGAAAAAACCCAGGATCTGTTCAACAAGTATGTGAAAAACGCGAAAGTATGAGCCTGATGAGGGCAAGTTCCAGACCTATCCCAGACCTAACTTGCGTTGTCCTCTAAGATATTGATGGAAACCAGGTTTAATTGACTGTTTCAGTGTTGCACTTCATTACTACGTGATGCAATCCAGAAAAAGCCCAGGATCTAGCCATCAAGTATGAGAAATATGCGGAAGAATGAGCCTGATGAGAGCAAATCCCAGACCTAACCTAGACCTAACATGAATTATTCTGTAAAATATTGATCAAAACCAGGTTTAATTGACTGTTTCAGTGTGGTACCACATTACTACGTGATCCAAACCAGAAAAAACCCTCGATCAGGTCAACAAGTATGTGAAAAACGCGAAAGTATGACGCTGATGAGGGCAAATCCCAGGCCTAACCTAGACCTAACATGCGTTATCCTCTAAAATATTGGTCGAAACCTGGTTTAATCGACTGTTTGAGCGTGGTACCACATTACTACGTGATACAATCCAGAAACAGCCCAGGATCTAGCCATGAAGTATGAGAAATATGCGAAAGTATGAGCCTGATGAGGGCAAATCTTAGACCTCACCCAGACCTAACATGCGTTATCCTCTAAAATATTTATCAAGATCAGGTTTAATTGAATGTTTCAGTGTGGTACCACATTACTACGTGAACCAAACCAGAAAAAACCCAGGATCCGTTCAACAAGTATGTGAAGAATGCGAAAGTATGAGTCTGATGAGTGAAAATCCCAGGGCTAACCTAGACCTAACATGCGTTATCCTCTAAAATATTGATTCAAACCAGGTTTAATGGACTGTTTCAGTGTGGTACCACTTTACTACGTGATCCAAAGCAGAAAAAACCCTCGATCAGGTCAACATGTATGTTAAAACTGCGAAAGTATGACCCTGATGAGGGCAAATCCCTGGCCTAACCTAGACGTAACATGCGTTGTCCTCTAAAATATTGATGGAAACCAGGTTTAATTGACTGTTTCAGTGTTGTACTTCATTACTACGTGATGCTATCCAGAAAAAGCCCAGGATCTAGCCATCAAGTATGAGAAATATGCGAAAGAATGAGCCTGATGAGAGCAAATCCCAGACCTAACCTAGACCTAACATGAATTATTCTGTAAAATATTGATCAAAACCAGGTTTAATTGACTGTTTCAGTGTGGTACCACATTACTACGTGATCCAATCCAGAAATAGCCCAGGATCCAGCCATGAAGTATGAGAAATATGCGAAAGTATGAGTCTGATGAGGTCAAATCCCAGACCTATCCCAGACTTAACTTGCGTTATCCTCTAAAATATTGATCGAAACCAGGTTTAATCGACTGTTTCAGCGTGGTACCACATTGCTATGTGATACAATCCAGAAACATCCCAGGACCTAGCCATGAAGTATGAGAAATATGCGAAAGTATGAGCCTGATGAGTGAAAATCCCCGGCCTAACCTAGACCTAACATGCGTTATCCTCAAAAATATTGATCCAATCCAGGTTTAATGGACTGTTTTAGTGTGGTACCACTTTACTACGTGATCCAAAGCAGAAAAAACCCTCGATCATGTCAACATGTATGTTAAAACTGCGAAAGTATGACCCCGATGAGAGCAAACCCCAGGCCTAACCTAGACCTAACATGCGTTGTCCTCTAAAATATTGATGGAAACCGGGTTTAATTGACTGTTTCAGTGTTGTACTTCATTACTACGTGATGCGATCCAGAGAAAGCCCAGGATCCAGCCATGAAGTATGAGAAATATGCGAAAGTATGAGCCTGATGAGGGCAAATCCTAGACCTAACCCAGACCTAACATGCGTTATCCTCTAAAATATTTATCAAGACCAGGTTTAATTGATTGTTTCAGTGTGGTACCACGCGACCCAACCCAGAAAAAACCCATGATCTGTTCAACAAGTATGTGAAAAACGCGAAAGTATGAGCCTGATGAGGGCAAATCCCAGACCTATCCCAGACCTAACTTGCGTTATCCTCTAAAATATTGATCGAAACCAGGTTTAATTGACCGTTTCAGTGTGGTACCACATTACTACGTGATCCAAACCAGAAAAAACTCAGGATCCGTTCAACAAGTATGTGAAGGATGCGAAAGTATGAGTCTGATCAGTGAAAATCTCAGGCCTTACCTAGACCTAACTTGCGTTGTCCTCTAAAATATTGATCGAAACCAGGTTTCATCGACTGTTTCAGTGTGGTACCACATTACTACGTGATCCAAACCAGAAAAAACCCAGGATCAGTTCAACGAGTATGTGAAGTGTGCGAAAGTATGAGTCAGATGAGGTCAAATGCCAGACCTGTCCCAGACCTAACATGCGTTATCCTCTAAAATATTTATCAAGACCAGGTTTAATTGATTGTTCCAGTGTGGACCCACATTACTACGTGATCCAAACCAGAAAAAACCCAGGATCTGTTCAACAAGTATGTGAAAAACGCGAAAATGTGAGCCTGATGAGGGCAAATCTTAGAACTAACCCAGACCTAAGATGCGTTATCCTCTAAAATATTTATCCAGACCAGGTTTAATTGACCGTTTCAGTGTGGTACCACATTACTACGTGATCCAAACCAGAAAAAACTCAGGATCCGTTCAACAAGTATGTGAAGAATGCGAAAGTATGAGCCTGATGAGTGAAAATCCCAGGCCTAACCTAGACCTAACATGCGTTATCCCCAAAAATATTGATCGAAACATGGTTTAATCGACTGTTTCAGTGTGGTACCACATTACTATGTGGTCCAAACCAGAAAATAACCCAGGATCTGTTCAACGAGTATGTGAAGTGTGCGAAAGTATGGGTCTGATGAGGTCAAATCCCAGACCAATCCCAGACCTAACTTGCGTTGTCCTCTAAGATATTGATGGAAACCAGGTTTAATTGACTGTTTCAGTGTTGCACTTCATTACTACGTGATGCAATCCAGAAAAAGCCCAGGATCTAGCCATCAAGTATGAGAAATATGCGGAAGAATGAGCCTGATGAGAGCAAATCCCAGACCAAACCTAGACCTAACATGCGTTATCCTCAAAAATATTGGTCGAAACCTGGTTTAATCGACTGTTTCAGTGTGGTACCACATTACTATGCGATCCAAACCAGAAAATAACCCAGGATCTGTCAAACGAGTATGTGAAGTGTGCGAAAGTATGAGCCTGATGAGAGCAAATCCCAGACCTAACCTAGACCTAACATGAATTATTCTGTAAAATATTGATCAAAACCAGGTTTAATTGACTGTTTCAGTGTGGTACCACATTACTACGTGATCCAAACCAGAAAAAACCCTCGATCAGGTCAACAAGTATGTGAAAAACGCGAAAGTATGACCCTGATGAGGGCCAATCCCAGGCCTAACCTAGACCTAACATGCGTTATCCTCTAAAATATTGGTCGAAACCTGGTTTAATCGACTGTTTCAGTGTGGTACCACATTACTATGCGATCCAAACCAGAAAATAACCCAGGATCTGTCAAACGAGTATGTGAAGTGTGCGAAAGTATGAGCCTGATGAGAGCAAATCCCAGACCTAACCTAGACCTAACATGAATTATTCTCTAAAATATTGATCAAAACCAGGTTTAATTGACTGTTTCAGTGTGGTACCACATTACTACGTGATCCAAACCAGAAAAAGCCCAGGATCAGTTCAACAAGTATGTGAAAAACGCGAAAGTATGAGTCTGATGAGGGCGAATCCCAGACCTATGCCAGACCTAACTTGCGTTATCCTCTAAAATATTGATCGAAACCAGGTCTAATTGACTGTTTGAGCGTGGTACCACATTACTACGTGATACAATCCAGAAACAGCCCAGGATCTAGCCATGAAGTATGAGAAATATTTGCGAAAGTATGAGCCTGATGAGGGCAAATCTTAGACCTAACCCAGACCTAACATGCGTTATCCTCTAAAATATTTATCAAGATCAGGTTTAATTGAATGTTTCAGTGTGGTACCACATTACTACGTGAACCAGACCAGAAAAAACCCAGGATCCGTTCAACAAGTATGTGAAGAATGCGAAAGTATGAGCCTGATGAGTGAAAATCCCCGGCCTAACCTAGACCTAACATGCGTTATCCTCAAAAATATTGATCGAAACATGGTTTAATCGACTGTTTCAGTGTGGTACCACATTACTATGTGGTCCAAACCAGAAAATAACCCAGGATCTGTTCAACGAGTATGTGAAGTGTGCGAAAGTATGAGTCTGATGAGGTCAAATCCCAGACCAATCCCAGACCTAACTTGCGTTGTCCTCTAAGATATTGATGGAAACCAGGTTTAATTGACTGTTTCAGTGTTGCACTTCATTACTACGTGATGCAATCCAGAAAAAGCCCAGGATCTAGCCATCAAGTATGAGAAATATGCGGAAGAATGAGCCTGATGAGAGCAAATCCCAGACCTAACCTAGACCTAACATGAATTATTCTGTAATATATTGATCAAAACCAGGTTTAATTGACTGTTTCAGTGTGGTACCACATTACTACGTGATCCAAACCAGAAAAAACCCTCGATCAGGTCAACAAGTATGTGAAAAACGCGAAAGTATGACCCTGATGAGGGCAAATCCCAGGCCTAACCTAGACCTAACATGCGTTATCCTCTAAAATATTGGTCGAAACCTGGTTTAATCGACTGTTTCAGTGTGGTACCACATTACTATGCGATCCAAACCAGAAAATAACCCAGGATCTGTCAAACGAGTATGTGAAGTGTGCGAAAGTATGAGCCTGATGAGAGCAAATCCCAGACCTAACCTAGACCTAACATGAATTTTTCTCTAAAATATTGATCAAAACCAGGTTTAATTGACTGTTTCAGTGTGGTACCACGTTACTACGTGATCCAAACCAGAAAAAGCCCAGGATCAGTTCAACAAGTATGTGAAAAACGCGAAAGTATGAGTCTGATGAGGGCGAATCCCAGACCTATGCCAGACCTAACTTGCGTTATCCTCTAAAATATTGATCGAAACCAGGTCTAATTGACTGTTTGAGCGTGGTACCACATTACTACGTGATACAATCCAGAAACAGCCCAGGATCTAGCCATGAAGTATGAGAAATATGCGAATGTATGAGCCTGATGAGGGCAAATCTTAGACCTAACCTAGACCTAACATGAATTATTCTGTAAAATATTGATCAAAACCAGGTTTAATTGACTGTTTCAGTGTGGTACCACATTACTACGTGATCCAATCCAGAAATAGCCCAGGATCCAGCCATGAAGTATGAGAAATATGCGAAAGTATGAGTCTGATGAGGTCAAATCCCAGACCTATCCCAGACTTAACTTGCGTTATCCTCTAAAATATTGATCGAAACCAGGTTTAATCGACTGTTTCAGCGTGGTACCACATTGCTATGTGATACAATCCAGAAACATCCCAGGACCTAGCCATGAAGTATGAGAAATATGCGAAAGTATGAGCCTGATGAGTGAAAATCCCCGGCCTAACCTAGACCTAACATGCGTTATCCTCAAAAATATTGATCCAATCCAGGTTTAATGGACTGTTTCAGTGTGGTACCACTTTACTACGTGATCCAAAGCAGAAAAACCCTCGATCAGGTCAACATGTATGTTAAAACTGCGAAAGTATGACCCCGATGAGAGCAAACCCCAGGCCTAACCTAGACCTAACATGCGTTGTCCTCTAAAATATTGATGGAAACCAGGTTTAATTGACTGTTTCAGTGTTGTACTTCATTACTACGTGATGCGATCCAGAGAAAGCCCAGGATCCAGCCATGAAGTATGAGAAATATGCGAAAGTATGAGCCTGATGAGGGCAAATCCTAGACCTAACCCAGACCTAACATGCGTTATCCTCTAAAATATTTATCAAGACCAGGTTTAATTGATTGTTTCAGTGTGTACCACGTGACCCAACCCAGAAAAAACCCATGATCTGTTCAACAAGTATGTGAAAAACGCGAAAGTATGAGCCTGATGAGGGCAAATCCCAGACCTATCCCAGACCTAACTTGCGTTATCCTCTAAAATATTGATCGAAACCAGGTTTAATTGACCGTTTCAGTGTGGTACCACATTACTACGTGATCCAAACCAGAAAAAACCCAGGATCAGTTCAACAAGTATGTGAAGAATGCGAAAGTATGAGTCTGATGAGTGAAAATCCCAGGGCTAACCTAGACCTAACATGCGTTATCCTCTAAAATATTGATCGAAACCAGGTATAATTGACTGTTTCAGTGTTGTACTTCATTACTACGTGATGCAATCCAGAAAAAGCCAAGGACCTAGCCATCAAGTATGAGAAATATGCGAAAGAATGAGCCTGATGAGAGCAAATCCCAGACCTAACCTAGACCTAACATGCGTTATCCTCAAAAATATTGACCGAAACCTGGTTTAATCGACTGTTTCAGTGTGGTACCACATTACTATGTGATCCAAACCAGAAAATAACCCAGGATCTGTTCAACGAGTATGTGAAAAACGCGGAAGTATGAGCCTGATGAGGGCGAATCCCAGACCTACCCCAGACCTAACTTGCGTTATCCTCTAAAATATTGATCGAAACCAGGTTTTATTGACTGTTTCAGCGTGGTACCACATTACTACGTGATACAATCCAGAAACAGCCCAGGATCTAGCCATGAAGTATGAGAAATATGCGAAAGTATGAGCCTGATGAGGGCAAATCCTAGACCTAACCCAAACCTAACATGCGTTATCCTCTAAAATATTGATCCAAACCAGGTTTAATGGACTGCTTCAGTGTGGTACCACTTTACTACGTGATCCAAAGCAGAAAAAACCCTCGATCAGGCCAACATGTATGTTAAAACTGCGAAAGTATGACCCTGACGAGGGCAAATCCCAGGCCTAACCTAGACCTAACATGCGTTATCTTCTAAGATATTGAGCGAAAACAGGTTTAATTGACTGTTTCAGTGTGGTAACACATTACTACGTGATCCAATCCAGAAAAAGCCCAGGATCTAGCCATCAAGTATGAGAAATATGCGAAAGATTGAGCCTGATGAGAGGAAATCCCAGACCTAACCTTGACCTAACGTGAGTTATTCTCTAAAATATTGATCGAAACCAGGTTCAATTGACTGTTTCAGTGTGGTACCACATTACTACATGATCCAAACCAGTAAAAACCCAGGATCCGTTCAACAAGTATGTGAAGCATGCGAAAGTATAAGTCTGATGAGGGCAAATCCCAGGCCTAACCTAGACCTAACATGCGTTATCTTCTAAAATATTGAGCGAAACCAGGTTTAATTGACTGTTTCAGTGTGGTAACACATTACTACGTGATCCAATCCAGAAAAAGCCCAGGATCTAGCCATCAAGTATGTGAAGAATGCGAAAGAATGAGCCTGATGAGAGCAAATCCCAGACCTAACCTAGACCTAACATGCGTTATCCTCAAAAATATTGACCGAAACCTGGTTTAATCGACTGTTTCAGTGTGGTACCACATTACTATGCGATCCAGACCAGAAAATAACCCAGGATCTGTCAAACGAGTATGTGAAGTGTGCGAAAGTATGAGCCTGATGAGAGCAAATCCCAGACCTAACCTAGACCTAACATGAATTATTTTCGAAGATATTGATCGGAACCAGGTTTAATTGACTGTTTCAGTGTGGTACCACATTACTACGTGATCCAAACCAGAAAAAACCCAGGATCAGTTCAACAAGTATGTGAAGAATGCGAAAGTATGAGTCTGATGAGTGAAAATCCCAGGGCTAACCTAGACCTAACATGCGTTATCCTCTAAAATATTGAGCGAAACCAGGTTTAATTGATTGTTTCAGTGTGGTACCACGTGACCCAACCCAGAAAAAACCCATGATCTGTTCAACAAGTATGTGAAAAACGCGAAAGTATGAGCCTGATGAGGGCAAATCCCAGACCTATCCCAGACCTAACTTGCGTTATCCTCTAAAATATTGATCGAAACCAGGTTTAATTGACCGTTTCAGTGTGGTACCACATTACTACGTGATCCAAACCAGAAAAAACTCAGGATCCGTTCAACAAGTATGTGAAGGATGCGAAAGTATGAGTCTGATCAGTGAAAATCTCAGGCCTTACCTAGACCTAACTTGCGTTGTCCTCTAAAATATTGATCGAAACCAGGTTTCATCGACTGTTTCAGTGTGGTACCACATTACTACGTGATCCAAACCAGAAAAAACCCACGATCTGTTCAACGAGTATGTGAAGTGTGCGAAAGCATGAGTCAGATGAGGTCAAATGCCAGACCTATCCCAGACCTAACATGCGTTATCCTCTAAAATATTTATCAAGACCAGGTTTAATTGATTGTTTCAGTGTGGACCCACATTACTACGTGATCCAAACCAGAAAAAACCCAGGATCTGTTCAACAAGTATGTGAAAAACGCGAAACTGTGAGCCTGATGAGGGCAAATCCCAGACCTAACCTAGACCTAACATGAATTATTCTCTAAAATATTGATCGAAACCAGGTTTAATTGACTGTTTCAGTGTGGTCCCACATTACTACGTGATCCAAACCAGAAAAAACCCAGGATCCGTTCAACAAGTATGTGAAGAATGCGAAAGTATGAGCCTGATGAGTGAAAATCCCAGGCCTAACCTAGACCTAACATGCGTTATCCTCAAAAATATTGATCGAAACATGGTTTAATCGACTGTTTCAGTGTGGTACCACATTACTATGTGGTCCAAACCAGAAAATAACCCAGGATCTGTTCAACGAGTATGTGAAGTGTGCGAAAGTATGAGTCTGATGAGGTCAAATCCCAGACCAATCCCAGACCTAACTTGCGTTATCCTCTAAGATATTGATCGAAACCAGGTTTTATCGACTGTTTCAGTGTGGTACCACATTACCACGTGATCCAAACCCGCAAAAGCCCAGGATCCGTTCAACAAGTATGTGAAGAATGCGAAAGTATGAGTCTGATGAGTGAAAATCCCCGACCTAACCTAGACCTAACATGCGTTATCCTCTAAAATATTGATCCAAACCAGGTTTAATGGACTGTTTCAGTGTGGTACCACACTACTACGTGATCCAAACCAGAAAAAACCCAGGATCTGTTCAACAAGTATGTGAAAAACGCGAAAGTATGAGCCTGATGAGGGCAAGTTCCAGACCTATCCCAGACCTAACTTGCGTTGTCCTCTAAGATATTGATGGAAACCAGGTTTAATTGACTGTTTCAGTGTTGCACTTCATTACTACGTGATGCAATCCAGAAAAAGCCCAGGATCTAGCCATCAAGTATGAGAAATATGCGGAAGAATGAGCCTGATGAGAGCAAATCCCAGACCTAACCTAGACCTAACATGAATTATTCTGTAAAATATTGATCAAAACCAGGTTTAATTGACTGTTTCAGTGTGGTACCACATTACTACGTGATCCAAACCAGAAAAAACCCTCGATCAGGTCAACAAGTATGTGAAAAACGCGAAAGTATGACGCTGATGAGGGCAAATCCCAGGCCTAACCTAGACCTAACATGCGTTATCCTCTAAAATATTGGTCGAAACCTGGTTTAATCGACTGTTTGAGCGTGGTACCACATTACTACGTGATACAATCCAGAAACAGCCCAGGATCTAGCCATGAAGTATGAGAAATATGCGAAAGTATGAGCCTGATGAGGGCAAATCTTAGACCTCACCCAGACCTAACATGCGTTATCCTCTAAAATATTTATCAAGATCAGGTTTAATTGAATGTTTCAGTGTGGTACCACATTACTACGTGAACCAAACCAGAAAAAACCCAGGATCCGTTCAACAAGTATGTGAAGAATGCGAAAGTATGAGTCTGATGAGTGAAAATCCCAGGGCTAACCTAGACCTAACATGCGTTATCCTCTAAAATATTGATTCAAACCAGGTTTAATGGACTGTTTCAGTGTGGTACCACTTTACTACGTGATCCAAAGCAGAAAAAACCCTCGATCAGGTCAACATGTATGTTAAAACTGCGAAAGTATGACCCTGATGAGGGCAAATCCCTGGCCTAACCTAGACGTAACATGCGTTGTCCTCTAAAATATTGATGGAAACCAGGTTTAATTGACTGTTTCAGTGTTGTACTTCATTACTACGTGATGCTATCCAGAAAAAGCCCAGGATCTAGCCATCAAGTATGAGAAATATGCGAAAGAATGAGCCTGATGAGAGCAAATCCCAGACCTAACCTAGACCTAACATGAATTATTCTGTAAAATATTGATCAAAACCAGGTTTAATTGACTGTTTCAGTGTGGTACCACATTACTACGTGATCCAATCCAGAAATAGCCCAGGATCCAGCCATGAAGTATGAGAAATATGCGAAAGTATGAGTCTGATGAGGTCAAATCCCAGACCTATCCCAGACTTAACTTGCGTTATCCTCTAAAATATTGATCGAAACCAGGTTTAATCGACTGTTTCAGCGTGGTACCACATTGCTATGTGATACAATCCAGAAACATCCCAGGACCTAGCCATGAAGTATGAGAAATATGCGAAAGTATGAGCCTGATGAGTGAAAATCCCCGGCCTAACCTAGACCTAACATGCGTTATCCTCAAAAATATTGATCCAATCCAGGTTTAATGGACTGTTTTAGTGTGGTACCACTTTACTACGTGATCCAAAGCAGAAAAAACCCTCGATCATGTCAACATGTATGTTAAAACTGCGAAAGTATGACCCCGATGAGAGCAAACCCCAGGCCTAACCTAGACCTAACATGCGTTGTCCTCTAAAATATTGATGGAAACCGGGTTTAATTGACTGTTTCAGTGTTGTACTTCATTACTACGTGATGCGATCCAGAGAAAGCCCAGGATCCAGCCATGAAGTATGAGAAATATGCGAAAGTATGAGCCTGATGAGGGCAAATCCTAGACCTAACCCAGACCTAACATGCGTTATCCTCTAAAATATTTATCAAGACCAGGTTTAATTGATTGTTTCAGTGTGGTACCACGCGACCCAACCCAGAAAAAACCCATGATCTGTTCAACAAGTATGTGAAAAACGCGAAAGTATGAGCCTGATGAGGGCAAATCCCAGACCTATCCCAGACCTAACTTGCGTTATCCTCTAAAATATTGATCGAAACCAGGTTTAATTGACCGTTTCAGTGTGGTACCACATTACTACGTGATCCAAACCAGAAAAAACTCAGGATCCGTTCAACAAGTATGTGAAGGATGCGAAAGTATGAGTCTGATCAGTGAAAATCTCAGGCCTTACCTAGACCTAACTTGCGTTGTCCTCTAAAATATTGATCGAAACCAGGTTTCATCGACTGTTTCAGTGTGGTACCACATTACTACGTGATCCAAACCAGAAAAAACCCAGGATCAGTTCAACGAGTATGTGAAGTGTGCGAAAGTATGAGTCAGATGAGGTCAAATGCCAGACCTGTCCCAGACCTAACATGCGTTATCCTCTAAAATATTTATCAAGACCAGGTTTAATTGATTGTTCCAGTGTGGACCCACATTACTACGTGATCCAAACCAGAAAAAACCCAGGATCTGTTCAACAAGTATGTGAAAAACGCGAAAATGTGAGCCTGATGAGGGCAAATCTTAGAACTAACCCAGACCTAAGATGCGTTATCCTCTAAAATATTTATCCAGACCAGGTTTAATTGACCGTTTCAGTGTGGTACCACATTACTACGTGATCCAAACCAGAAAAAACTCAGGATCCGTTCAACAAGTATGTGAAGAATGCGAAAGTATGAGCCTGATGAGTGAAAATCCCAGGCCTAACCTAGACCTAACATGCGTTATCCCCAAAAATATTGATCGAAACATGGTTTAATCGACTGTTTCAGTGTGGTACCACATTACTATGTGGTCCAAACCAGAAAATAACCCAGGATCTGTTCAACGAGTATGTGAAGTGTGCGAAAGTATGGGTCTGATGAGGTCAAATCCCAGACCAATCCCAGACCTAACTTGCGTTGTCCTCTAAGATATTGATGGAAACCAGGTTTAATTGACTGTTTCAGTGTTGCACTTCATTACTACGTGATGCAATCCAGAAAAAGCCCAGGATCTAGCCATCAAGTATGAGAAATATGCGGAAGAATGAGCCTGATGAGAGCAAATCCCAGACCAAACCTAGACCTAACATGCGTTATCCTCAAAAATATTGGTCGAAACCTGGTTTAATCGACTGTTTCAGTGTGGTACCACATTACTATGCGATCCAAACCAGAAAATAACCCAGGATCTGTCAAACGAGTATGTGAAGTGTGCGAAAGTATGAGCCTGATGAGAGCAAATCCCAGACCTAACCTAGACCTAACATGAATTATTCTGTAAAATATTGATCAAAACCAGGTTTAATTGACTGTTTCAGTGTGGTACCACATTACTACGTGATCCAAACCAGAAAAAACCCTCGATCAGGTCAACAAGTATGTGAAAAACGCGAAAGTATGACCCTGATGAGGGCCAATCCCAGGCCTAACCTAGACCTAACATGCGTTATCCTCTAAAATATTGGTCGAAACCTGGTTTAATCGACTGTTTCAGTGTGGTACCACATTACTATGCGATCCAAACCAGAAAATAACCCAGGATCTGTCAAACGAGTATGTGAAGTGTGCGAAAGTATGAGCCTGATGAGAGCAAATCCCAGACCTAACCTAGACCTAACATGAATTATTCTCTAAAATATTGATCAAAACCAGGTTTAATTGACTGTTTCAGTGTGGTACCACATTACTACGTGATCCAAACCAGAAAAAGCCCAGGATCAGTTCAACAAGTATGTGAAAAACGCGAAAGTATGAGTCTGATGAGGGCGAATCCCAGACCTATGCCAGACCTAACTTGCGTTATCCTCTAAAATATTGATCGAAACCAGGTCTAATTGACTGTTTGAGCGTGGTACCACATTACTACGTGATACAATCCAGAAACAGCCCAGGATCTAGCCATGAAGTATGAGAAATATTTGCGAAAGTATGAGCCTGATGAGGGCAAATCTTAGACCTAACCCAGACCTAACATGCGTTATCCTCTAAAATATTTATCAAGATCAGGTTTAATTGAATGTTTCAGTGTGGTACCACATTACTACGTGAACCAGACCAGAAAAAACCCAGGATCCGTTCAACAAGTATGTGAAGAATGCGAAAGTATGAGCCTGATGAGTGAAAATCCCCGGCCTAACCTAGACCTAACATGCGTTATCCTCAAAAATATTGATCGAAACATGGTTTAATCGACTGTTTCAGTGTGGTACCACATTACTATGTGGTCCAAACCAGAAAATAACCCAGGATCTGTTCAACGAGTATGTGAAGTGTGCGAAAGTATGAGTCTGATGAGGTCAAATCCCAGACCAATCCCAGACCTAACTTGCGTTGTCCTCTAAGATATTGATGGAAACCAGGTTTAATTGACTGTTTCAGTGTTGCACTTCATTACTACGTGATGCAATCCAGAAAAAGCCCAGGATCTAGCCATCAAGTATGAGAAATATGCGGAAGAATGAGCCTGATGAGAGCAAATCCCAGACCTAACCTAGACCTAACATGAATTATTCTGTAATATATTGATCAAAACCAGGTTTAATTGACTGTTTCAGTGTGGTACCACATTACTACGTGATCCAAACCAGAAAAAACCCTCGATCAGGTCAACAAGTATGTGAAAAACGCGAAAGTATGACCCTGATGAGGGCAAATCCCAGGCCTAACCTAGACCTAACATGCGTTATCCTCTAAAATATTGGTCGAAACCTGGTTTAATCGACTGTTTCAGTGTGGTACCACATTACTATGCGATCCAAACCAGAAAATAACCCAGGATCTGTCAAACGAGTATGTGAAGTGTGCGAAAGTATGAGCCTGATGAGAGCAAATCCCAGACCTAACCTAGACCTAACATGAATTTTTCTCTAAAATATTGATCAAAACCAGGTTTAATTGACTGTTTCAGTGTGGTACCACGTTACTACGTGATCCAAACCAGAAAAAGCCCAGGATCAGTTCAACAAGTATGTGAAAAACGCGAAAGTATGAGTCTGATGAGGGCGAATCCCAGACCTATGCCAGACCTAACTTGCGTTATCCTCTAAAATATTGATCGAAACCAGGTCTAATTGACTGTTTGAGCGTGGTACCACATTACTACGTGATACAATCCAGAAACAGCCCAGGATCTAGCCATGAAGTATGAGAAATATGCGAATGTATGAGCCTGATGAGGGCAAATCTTAGACCTAACCTAGACCTAACATGAATTATTCTGTAAAATATTGATCAAAACCAGGTTTAATTGACTGTTTCAGTGTGGTACCACATTACTACGTGATCCAATCCAGAAATAGCCCAGGATCCAGCCATGAAGTATGAGAAATATGCGAAAGTATGAGTCTGATGAGGTCAAATCCCAGACCTATCCCAGACTTAACTTGCGTTATCCTCTAAAATATTGATCGAAACCAGGTTTAATCGACTGTTTCAGCGTGGTACCACATTGCTATGTGATACAATCCAGAAACATCCCAGGACCTAGCCATGAAGTATGAGAAATATGCGAAAGTATGAGCCTGATGAGTGAAAATCCCCGGCCTAACCTAGACCTAACATGCGTTATCCTCAAAAATATTGATCCAATCCAGGTTTAATGGACTGTTTCAGTGTGGTACCACTTTACTACGTGATCCAAAGCAGAAAAACCCTCGATCAGGTCAACATGTATGTTAAAACTGCGAAAGTATGACCCCGATGAGAGCAAACCCCAGGCCTAACCTAGACCTAACATGCGTTGTCCTCTAAAATATTGATGGAAACCAGGTTTAATTGACTGTTTCAGTGTTGTACTTCATTACTACGTGATGCGATCCAGAGAAAGCCCAGGATCCAGCCATGAAGTATGAGAAATATGCGAAAGTATGAGCCTGATGAGGGCAAATCCTAGACCTAACCCAGACCTAACATGCGTTATCCTCTAAAATATTTATCAAGACCAGGTTTAATTGATTGTTTCAGTGTGTACCACGTGACCCAACCCAGAAAAAACCCATGATCTGTTCAACAAGTATGTGAAAAACGCGAAAGTATGAGCCTGATGAGGGCAAATCCCAGACCTATCCCAGACCTAACTTGCGTTATCCTCTAAAATATTGATCGAAACCAGGTTTAATTGACCGTTTCAGTGTGGTACCACATTACTACGTGATCCAAACCAGAAAAAACTCAGGATCCGTTCAACAAGTATGTGAAGGATGCGAAAGTATGAGTCTGATCAGTGAAAATCTCAGGCCTTACCTAGACCTAACTTGCGTTGTCCTCTAAAATATTGATCGAAACCAGGTTTCATCGACTGTTTCAGTGTGGTACCACATTACTACGTGATCCAAACCAGAAAAAACCCAGGATCTGTTCAACGAGTATGTGAAGTGTGCGAAAGTATGAGTCAGATGAGGTCAAATGCCAGACCTGTCCCAGACCTAACATGCGTTATCCTCCAAAATATTTATCAAGACCAGGTTTAATTGATTGTTCCAGTGTGGACCCACATTACTACGTGATCCAAACCAGAAAAAACCCAGGATCTGTTCAACAAGTATGTGAAAAACGCGAAAATGTGAGCCTGATGAGGGCAAATCTTAGAACTAACCCAGACCTAAGATGCGTTATCCTCTAAAATATTTATCCAGACCAGGTTTAATTGACCGTTTCAGTGTGGTACCACATTACTACGTGATCCAAACCAGAAAAAACTCAGGATCCGTTCAACAAGTATGTGAAGAATGCGAAAGTATGAGCCTGATGAGTGAAAATCCCAGGCCTAACCTAGACCTAACATGCGTTATCCTCAAAAATATTGATCGAAACATGGTTTAATCGACTGTTTCAGTGTGGTACCACATTACTATGTGGTCCAAACCAGAAAATAACCCAGGATCTGTTCAACGAGTATGTGAAGTGTGCGAAAGTATGAGTCTGATGAGGTCAAATCCCAGACCAATCCCAGACCTAACTTGCGTTGTCCTCTAACATATTGATGGAAACCAGGTTTAATTGACTGTTTCAGTGTTGCACTTCATTACTACGTGATGCAATCCAGAAAAAGCCCAGGATCTAGCCATCAAGTATGAGAAATATGCGGAAGAATGAGCCTGATGAGAGCAAATCCCAGACCTAACCTAGACCTAACATGAATTATTCTGTAAAATATTGATCAAAACCAGGTTTAATTGACTGTTTCAGTGTGGTACCACATTACTACGTGATCCAAACCAGAAAAAACCCTCGATCAGGTCAACAAGTATGTGAAGTGTGCGAAAGTATGAGTCTGATGAGGTCAAATCCCAGACCTATCCCAGACTTAACTTGCGTTATCCTCTAAAATATTGATCGAAACCAGGTTTAATCGACTGTTTCAGCGTGGTACCACATTGCTATGTGATACAATCCAGAAACATCCCAGGACCTAGCCATGAAGTATGAGAAATATGCGAAAGTATGAGCCTGATGAGTGAAAATCCCCGGCCTAACCTAGACCTAACATGCGTTATCCTCAAAAATATTGATCCAATCCAGGTTTAATGGACTGTTTCAGTGTGGTACCACTTTACTACGTGATCCAAAGCAGAAAAACCCTCGATCAGGTCAACATGTATGTTAAAACTGCGAAAGTATGACCCCGATGAGAGCAAACCCCAGGCCTAACCTAGACCTAACATGCGTTGTCCTCTAAAATATTGATGGAAACCAGGTTTAATTGACTGTTTCAGTGTTGTACTTCATTACTACGTGATGCGATCCAGAGAAAGCCCAGGATCCAGCCATGAAGTATGAGAAATATGCGAAAGTATGAGCCTGATGAGGGCAAATCCTAGACCTAACCCAGACCTAACATGCGTTATCCTCTAAAATATTTATCAAGACCAGGTTTAATTGATTGTTTCAGTGTGTACCACGTGACCCAACCCAGAAAAAACCCATGATCTGTTCAACAAGTATGTGAAAAACGCGAAAGTATGAGCCTGATGAGGGCAAATCCCAGACCTATCCCAGACCTAACTTGCGTTATCCTCTAAAATATTGATCGAAACCAGGTTTAATTGACCGTTTCAGTGTGGTACCACATTACTACGTGATCCAAACCAGAAAAAACTCAGGATCCGTTCAACAAGTATGTGAAGGATGCGAAAGTATGAGTCTGATCAGTGAAAATCTCAGGCCTTACCTAGACCTAACTTGCGTTGTCCTCTAAAATATTGATCGAAACCAGGTTTCATCGACTGTTTCAGTGTGGTACCACATTACTACGTGATCCAAACCAGAAAAAACCCAGGATCTGTTCAACGAGTATGTGAAGTGTGCGAAAGTATGAGTCAGATGAGGTCAAATGCCAGACCTGTCCCAGACCTAACATGCGTTATCCTCCAAAATATTTATCAAGACCAGGTTTAATTGATTGTTCCAGTGTGGACCCACATTACTACGTGATCCAAACCAGAAAAAACCCAGGATCTGTTCAACAAGTATGTGAAAAACGCGAAAATGTGAGCCTGATGAGGGCAAATCTTAGAACTAACCCAGACCTAAGATGCGTTATCCTCTAAAATATTTATCCAGACCAGGTTTAATTGACCGTTTCAGTGTGGTACCACATTACTACGTGATCCAAACCAGAAAAAACTCAGGATCCGTTCAACAAGTATGTGAAGAATGCGAAAGTATGAGCCTGATGAGTGAAAATCCCAGGCCTAACCTAGACCTAACATGCGTTATCCTCAAAAATATTGATCGAAACATGGTTTAATCGACTGTTTCAGTGTGGTACCACATTACTATGTGGTCCAAACCAGAAAATAACCCAGGATCTGTTCAACGAGTATGTGATGTGTGCGAAAGTATGAGTCTGATGAGGTCAAATCCCAGACCAATCCCAGACCTAACTTGCGTTGTCCTCTAACATATTGATGGAAACCAGGTTTAATTGACTGTTTCAGTGTTGCACTTCATTACTACGTGATGCAATCCAGAAAAAGCCCAGGATCTAGCCATCAAGTATGAGAAATATGCGGAAGAATGAGCCTGATGAGAGCAAATCCCAGACCTAACCTAGACCTAACATGAATTATTCTGTAAAATATTGATCAAAACCAGGTTTAATTGACTGTTTCAGTGTGGTACCACATTACTACGTGATCCAAACCAGAAAAAACCCTCGATCAGGTCAACAAGTATGTGAAGTGTGCGAAAGTATGAGTCTGATGAGGTCAAATCCCAGACCAATCCCAGACCTAACTTGCGTTGTCCTCTAAGATATTGATCGAAACCAGGTTTAATTGACTGTTTCAGTGTGGTCCCACATTACTACGTGATCCACACCAGAAAAAACCCAAGATCCGTTCAACAAGTATGTGAAGAATGCGAAAGTATGAGTCTGATGAGTGAAAATCCCAGGTCTAACCTAGACGTAACATGAGTTATACTCTAATATATTGATCGAAACCTGGTTTAATGGACTGTTTCAGTGTGGTCCCACATTACTACGTGATCCAAACCAGAAAAAACCCAGGATCCGTTCAACAAGCATGTGAAGAATGCGAAAGTATGAGCCTGATGAGTGAAAATCCCAGGCCTAACCTAGATCTAACATGCGTTATCCTCAATAATATTGATGGAAACCAGGTTTAATTGAGTGTTTCAGTGTTGTACTTCATTACTACGTGATGCAATCCAGAAAGAGCCCAGGATCTAGCCATACAGTATGAGAAATATGCGAAAGTATGAGCCTGATGAGGGCAAATCTTAGAACTAACCCAGACCTAAGATGCGTTATCCTCTAAAATATTTATCCAGACCAGGTTTAATTGACTGTTTCAGTGTGGTCCGACATTACTACGTGATCCAAACCAGAAAAAGCCCAGAATCCGTTCAACAAGTATGTGAAGAATGCGAAAGTATGAGTCAGATAAATGAAAATCCCAGGTCTAACCTAGACGTAACATGAGTTATACTCTAATATATTGATCGAAACCTGGTTTAATCGACAGTTTCAGTGTGGTACCACATTACTATGTGATCCAAACCAGAAAATAACCCAGGATCTGTTCAACGAGTATGTGAAAAACGCGAAAGTATGAGCCTGATGAGGGCAAATCCCAGACCTATCCCAGACCTAACTTGCGTTATCCTCTAAAATATTGATCGAAACCAGGTTTAATCGACTGTTTCAGTGTGGTACCACATTACTACGTGATCCAAACCAGTAAAAACCCAGGATCAGTTCAACAAGTATGTGAAGAATGCGAAAGTATGAGTCTGATGAGTGAAAATCCCAGGGCTAACCTAGACCTAACATGCGTTATCCTCTAAAATATTGATGCAAACCAGGTTTAATGGACTGTTTCAGTGTGGTACCACACTACTACGTGATACAAACCAGAAAAAACCCAGGATCTGTTCAACAATTATGTGAAAAACGCGAAAGTATGAGCCTGATGAGGGCAAATCCCAGACCTATCCCAGACCTAACTTGCGTTGTCCTCTAAGATATTGATGGAAACCAGGTTTAATTGACTGTTTCAGTGTTGTACTTCATTACTACGTGATGCAATCCAGAAAAAGCCCAGGATCTAGCCATGAAGTATGAGAAATATGCGAAAGTATGAGCCTGATGAGGGCAAATCCTAGACCTAACCCAGACCTAAAATGCGTTATCCTCTAAAATATTTATCAAGACCAGGTTTAATTGAATGTTTTAGTGTGGTACCACATTACTACGTGATGCAATCCAGAAAAAGCCCAGGATCTAGCCATCAAGTTTGAGAAATATGCGAAAGAATGAGCCTGATGAGGGCAAATCCTAGACCTAATCCAGTCCTAACATGCGTTATCCTCTAAAATATTGATCGCAAGCAGGTTTAATGGACTGTTTCAGTGTGGTACCACACTACTACGTGATCCAAATCAGAAAAAACCCAGGATCTGTTCAACAAGTATGTGAAAAACGCGAAAGTATGAGTCTGATGAGGTCAAATCCCAGACCAATCCCAGACTTATGTTGCGTTATCCTCTAAAGTACTGATCGAAACCAGGTTTAATCGACTGTTTCAGTGTGGTACCACATTACTACGTGATCCAAACCAGAAAAAACCCAGGATCCGTTCAACAAGTGTGTGAAGAATGCGAAAGTATGAGTCTGATGAGTGAAAATCCCAGACCTATCCCATGCCTAACTTGCGTTGTCCTCTAAGATATTGATGGAAACCAGGTTTAATTGACTGTTTCAGTGTTGCACTTCATTACTACGTGATGCAATCCAGAAAAAGCCCAGGATCTAGCCGTCATGTATGAGAAATATGCGAAAGAATGAGCCTGATGAGAGCAAATGCCAGACCTAACCTAGACCTAACATGAATTATTCTCTAAAATATTGATCGAAACCAGGTTTAATTGACTGTTTCAGTGTGGTCCCACATTACTATGTGACACAATCCAGAAACAGCCCAGGACCTAGTCATGAAGTATGAGAAATATGCGAAAGTATGAGCCTGATGAGTGAAAATCCCCGGCCTAACCTAGACCTAACATGCGTTATCCTCAAAAATATTGATCCAAACCAGGTTTAATGGACTGTTTCAGTGTGGTACCACTTTACTACGTGATCCAAAGTAGAAAAAACCCTCGATCAGGTCAACATGTATGTTAAAACTGCGAAAGTATGACCCTGATGAGAGCAAATCCCAGGCCTAACCTAGACCTAACATGCGTTGTCCTCTAAAATATTGATGGAAACCAGGTTTAATTGACTGTTTCAGTGTTGTACTTCATTACTACGTGATGCGATCCAGAGAAAGCCCAGGATCCAGCCATGAAGTATGAGAAATATGCGAAAGTATGAGCCTGATGAGGGCAAATCCTAGACCTAACCCAGACCTAACATGCGTTATCCTCTAAAATATTTATCAAGACCAGGTTTAATTGATTGTTTCAGTGTGTACCACGTGACCCAACCCAGAAAAAACCCATGATCTGTTCAACAAGTATGTGAAAAACGCGAAAGTATGAGCCTGATGAGGGCAAATCCCAGACCTATCCCAGACCTAACTTGCGTTATCCTCTAAAATATTGATCGAAACCAGGTTTAATTGACCGTTTCAGTGTGGTACCACATTACTACGTGATCCAAACCAGAAAAAACTCAGGATCCGTTCAACAAGTATGTGAAGGATGCGAAAGTATGAGTCTGATCAGTGAAAATCTCAGGCCTTACCTAGACCTAACTTGCGTTGTCCTCTAAAATATTGATCGAAACCAGGTTTCATCGACTGTTTCAGTGTGGTGCCACATTACTACGTGATCCAAACCAGAAAAAACCCAGGATCTGTTCAACGAGTATGTGAAGTGTGCGAAAGTATGAGTCAGATGAGGTCAAATGCCAGACCTGTCCCAGACCTAACATGCGTTATCCTCCAAAATATTTATCAAGACCAGGTTTAATTGATTGTTCCAGTGTGGACCCACATTACTACGTGATCCAAACCAGAAAAAACCCAGGATCTGTTCAACAAGTATGTGAAAAACGCGAAAATGTGAGCCTGATGAGGGCAAATCTTAGAACTAACCCAGACCTAAGATGCGTTATCCTCTAAAATATTTATCCAGACCAGGTTTAATTGACCGTTTCAGTGTGGTACCACATTACTACGTGATCCAAACCAGAAAAAACTCAGGATCCGTTCAACAAGTATGTGAAGAATGCGAAAGTATGAGCCTGATGAGTGAAAATCCCAGGCCTAACCTAGACCTAACATGCGTTATCCTCAAAAATATTGATCGAAACATGGTTTAATCGACTGTTTCAGTGTGGTACCACATTACTATGTGGTCCAAACCAGAAAATAACCCAGGATCTGTTCAACGAGTATGTGAAGTGTGCGAAAGTATGAGTCTGATGAGGTCAAATCCCAGACCAATCCCAGACCTAACTTGCGTTGTCCTCTAACATATTGATGGAAACCAGGTTTAATTGACTGTTTCAGTGTTGCACTTCATTACTACGTGATGCAATCCAGAAAAAGCCCAGGATCTAGCCATCAAGTATGAGAAATATGCGGAAGAATGAGCCTGATGAGAGCAAATCCCAGACCTAACCTAGACCTAACATGAATTATTCTGTAAAATATTGATCAAAACCAGGTTTAATTGACTGTTTCAGTGTGGTACCACATTACTACGTGATCCAAACCAGAAAAAACCCTCGATCAGGTCAACAAGTATGTGAAGTGTGCGAAAGTATGAGTCTGATGAGGTCAAATCCCAGACCTATCCCAGACTTAACTTGCGTTATCCTCTAAAATATTGATCGAAACCAGGTTTAATCGACTGTTTCAGCGTGGTACCACATTGCTATGTGATACAATCCAGAAACATCCCAGGACCTAGCCATGAAGTATGAGAAATATGCGAAAGTATGAGCCTGATGAGTGAAAATCCCCGGCCTAACCTAGACCTAACATGCGTTATCCTCAAAAATATTGATCCAATCCAGGTTTAATGGACTGTTTCAGTGTGGTACCACTTTACTACGTGATCCAAAGCAGAAAAACCCTCGATCAGGTCAACATGTATGTTAAAACTGCGAAAGTATGACCCCGATGAGAGCAAACCCCAGGCCTAACCTAGACCTAACATGCGTTGTCCTCTAAAATATTGATGGAAACCAGGTTTAATTGACTGTTTCAGTGTTGTACTTCATTACTACGTGATGCGATCCAGAGAAAGCCCAGGATCCAGCCATGAAGTATGAGAAATATGCGAAAGTATGAGCCTGATGAGGGCAAATCCTAGACCTAACCCAGACCTAACATGCGTTATCCTCTAAAATATTTATCAAGACCAGGTTTAATTGATTGTTTCAGTGTGTACCACGTGACCCAACCCAGAAAAAACCCATGATCTGTTCAACAAGTATGTGAAAAACGCGAAAGTATGAGCCTGATGAGGGCAAATCCCAGACCTATCCCAGACCTAACTTGCGTTATCCTCTAAAATATTGATCGAAACCAGGTTTAATTGACCGTTTCAGTGTGGTACCACATTACTACGTGATCCAAACCAGAAAAAACTCAGGATCCGTTCAACAAGTATGTGAAGGATGCGAAAGTATGAGTCTGATCAGTGAAAATCTCAGGCCTTACCTAGACCTAACTTGCGTTGTCCTCTAAAATATTGATCGAAACCAGGTTTCATCGACTGTTTCAGTGTGGTACCACATTACTACGTGATCCAAACCAGAAAAAACCCAGGATCTGTTCAACGAGTATGTGAAGTGTGCGAAAGTATGAGTCAGATGAGGTCAAATGCCAGACCTGTCCCAGACCTAACATGCGTTATCCTCCAAAATATTTATCAAGACCAGGTTTAATTGATTGTTCCAGTGTGGACCCACATTACTACGTGATCCAAACCAGAAAAAACCCAGGATCTGTTCAACAAGTATGTGAAAAACGCGAAAATGTGAGCCTGATGAGGGCAAATCTTAGAACTAACCCAGACCTAAGATGCGTTATCCTCTAAAATATTTATCCAGACCAGGTTTAATTGACCGTTTCAGTGTGGTACCACATTACTACGTGATCCAAACCAGAAAAAACTCAGGATCCGTTCAACAAGTATGTGAAGAATGCGAAAGTATGAGCCTGATGAGTGAAAATCCCAGGCCTAACCTAGACCTAACATGCGTTATCCTCAAAAATATTGATCGAAACATGGTTTAATCGACTGTTTCAGTGTGGTACCACATTACTATGTGGTCCAAACCAGAAAATAACCCAGGATCTGTTCAACGAGTATGTGATGTGTGCGAAAGTATGAGTCTGATGAGGTCAAATCCCAGACCAATCCCAGACCTAACTTGCGTTGTCCTCTAACATATTGATGGAAACCAGGTTTAATTGACTGTTTCAGTGTTGCACTTCATTACTACGTGATGCAATCCAGAAAAAGCCCAGGATCTAGCCATCAAGTATGAGAAATATGCGGAAGAATGAGCCTGATGAGAGCAAATCCCAGACCTAACCTAGACCTAACATGAATTATTCTGTAAAATATTGATCAAAACCAGGTTTAATTGACTGTTTCAGTGTGGTACCACATTACTACGTGATCCAAACCAGAAAAAACCCTCGATCAGGTCAACAAGTATGTGAAGTGTGCGAAAGTATGAGTCTGATGAGGTCAAATCCCAGACCAATCCCAGACCTAACTTGCGTTGTCCTCTAAGATATTGATCGAAACCAGGTTTAATTGACTGTTTCAGTGTGGTCCCACATTACTACGTGATCCACACCAGAAAAAACCCAAGATCCGTTCAACAAGTATGTGAAGAATGCGAAAGTATGAGTCTGATGAGTGAAAATCCCAGGTCTAACCTAGACGTAACATGAGTTATACTCTAATATATTGATCGAAACCTGGTTTAATGGACTGTTTCAGTGTGGTCCCACATTACTACGTGATCCAAACCAGAAAAAACCCAGGATCCGTTCAACAAGCATGTGAAGAATGCGAAAGTATGAGCCTGATGAGTGAAAATCCCAGGCCTAACCTAGATCTAACATGCGTTATCCTCAATAATATTGATGGAAACCAGGTTTAATTGAGTGTTTCAGTGTTGTACTTCATTACTACGTGATGCAATCCAGAAAGAGCCCAGGATCTAGCCATACAGTATGAGAAATATGCGAAAGTATGAGCCTGATGAGGGCAAATCTTAGAACTAACCCAGACCTAAGATGCGTTATCCTCTAAAATATTTATCCAGACCAGGTTTAATTGACTGTTTCAGTGTGGTCCGACATTACTACGTGATCCAAACCAGAAAAAGCCCAGAATCCGTTCAACAAGTATGTGAAGAATGCGAAAGTATGAGTCAGATAAATGAAAATCCCAGGTCTAACCTAGACGTAACATGAGTTATACTCTAATATATTGATCGAAACCTGGTTTAATCGACAGTTTCAGTGTGGTACCACATTACTATGTGATCCAAACCAGAAAATAACCCAGGATCTGTTCAACGAGTATGTGAAAAACGCGAAAGTATGAGCCTGATGAGGGCAAATCCCAGACCTATCCCAGACCTAACTTGCGTTATCCTCTAAAATATTGATCGAAACCAGGTTTAATCGACTGTTTCAGTGTGGTACCACATTACTACGTGATCCAAACCAGTAAAAACCCAGGATCAGTTCAACAAGTATGTGAAGAATGCGAAAGTATGAGTCTGATGAGTGAAAATCCCAGGGCTAACCTAGACCTAACATGCGTTATCCTCTAAAATATTGATGCAAACCAGGTTTAATGGACTGTTTCAGTGTGGTACCACACTACTACGTGATACAAACCAGAAAAAACCCAGGATCTGTTCAACAATTATGTGAAAAACGCGAAAGTATGAGCCTGATGAGGGCAAATCCCAGACCTATCCCAGACCTAACTTGCGTTGTCCTCTAAGATATTGATGGAAACCAGGTTTAATTGACTGTTTCAGTGTTGTACTTCATTACTACGTGATGCAATCCAGAAAAAGCCCAGGATCTAGCCATGAAGTATGAGAAATATGCGAAAGTATGAGCCTGATGAGGGCAAATCCTAGACCTAACCCAGACCTAAAATGCGTTATCCTCTAAAATATTTATCAAGACCAGGTTTAATTGAATGTTTTAGTGTGGTACCACATTACTACGTGATGCAATCCAGAAAAAGCCCAGGATCTAGCCATCAAGTTTGAGAAATATGCGAAAGAATGAGCCTGATGAGGGCAAATCCTAGACCTAATCCAGTCCTAACATGCGTTATCCTCTAAAATATTGATCGCAAGCAGGTTTAATGGACTGTTTCAGTGTGGTACCACACTACTACGTGATCCAAATCAGAAAAAACCCAGGATCTGTTCAACAAGTATGTGAAAAACGCGAAAGTATGAGTCTGATGAGGTCAAATCCCAGACCAATCCCAGACTTATGTTGCGTTATCCTCTAAAGTACTGATCGAAACCAGGTTTAATCGACTGTTTCAGTGTGGTACCACATTACTACGTGATCCAAACCAGAAAAAACCCAGGATCCGTTCAACAAGTGTGTGAAGAATGCGAAAGTATGAGTCTGATGAGTGAAAATCCCAGACCTATCCCATGCCTAACTTGCGTTGTCCTCTAAGATATTGATGGAAACCAGGTTTAATTGACTGTTTCAGTGTTGCACTTCATTACTACGTGATGCAATCCAGAAAAAGCCCAGGATCTAGCCGTCATGTATGAGAAATATGCGAAAGAATGAGCCTGATGAGAGCAAATGCCAGACCTAACCTAGACCTAACATGAATTATTCTCTAAAATATTGATCGAAACCAGGTTTAATTGACTGTTTCAGTGTGGTCCCACATTACTATGTGACACAATCCAGAAACAGCCCAGGACCTAGTCATGAAGTATGAGAAATATGCGAAAGTATGAGCCTGATGAGTGAAAATCCCCGGCCTAACCTAGACCTAACATGCGTTATCCTCAAAAATATTGATCCAAACCAGGTTTAATGGACTGTTTCAGTGTGGTACCACTTTACTACGTGATCCAAAGTAGAAAAAACCCTCGATCAGGTCAACATGTATGTTAAAACTGCGAAAGTATGACCCTGATGAGAGCAAATCCCAGGCCTAACCTAGACCTAACATGCGTTGTCCTCTAAAATATTGATGGAAACCAGGTTTAATTGACTGTTTCAGTGTTGTACTTCATTACTACGTGATGCAATCCAGAGAAAGCCCAGGATCCAGCCATGAAGTATGAGAAATACTCGAAAGTATGAGCCTGATGAGGGCAACTCCTAGACCTAACCCAGACCTAACATGCGTTATCCTCTAAAATATTTATCAAGATCAGGTTTAATTGATTGTTTCAGTGTGGTACCACATTACTACGTGATCCACACCAGAAAAAACCCAAGATCCGTTCAACAAACTGGGGGGACCGATTGTCCCCCCGGGGGATGGGCGCGAAAGCGCGGGCACGGGGAGGATACCGGAAGAATGCTTCGAGCGATTCCCGGTATCCTCCCAAAGCGTGCCGAAGGGTCACCGTGGGGTTTTTAGTGGGTAGGTCCCGCGCCTGTCGTTGTACGGGCGCGGGGAATCCCACACACGCCTCCCACCTCTCCCCAAGGAGGTGGGAGGGAGTCTTTCGAAGATTTTCCCCACGACAAAAAAAAAAAAAAAAAAAAAAAAAAAAAAAAAAAAAAGATCCGTTCAACAAGTATGTGAAGAATGCGAAGGTATGAGTCTGATGAGTGAGAATCCCAGGCTTAACCTAGATCTATCATGCGTTATCCTCAATAATATTGATGGAAACCAGGTTTAATTTAGTGTTTCAGTGTTGTACTTCATTACTACGTGATGCAATCCAGAAAAAGCTCAGGATCTAGTCATCTAGTATGTGAAATATGCGAAAGTATGAGTCTGATGAGGTCAACTCCCAGACCTATCCCAGACCTAACTTGCGTTATCCTCTAAAATATTGATCGAAACCAGGTTTAATCGACTGTTTCAGTGTGGTACCACACTACTACGTGACGCAATCCTGAAAAAACCCAGGTTCTGTTCAACAAGTATGTGAAAAACGCGAAAGTATGAGCCTGATGAGGGCAAATCCCAGACCTATCCCAGACCTAACTTGCGTTATCCTCTAAAATATTGATCGAAACCAGGTTTAATCGACTGTTTCAGTGTGGTACCACATTACTACGTGATCCAAACCAGAAAAAACCCAGGATCAGTTCAACAAGTATGTGAAGAATGCGAAAGTATTAGTCTGATGAGGGTAAATCCCAGACTTATCCCAGACCTAACATGCGTTATCCTCTAAAATATTGATCCAAACCAGGTTTAATGGACTGTTTCAGTGTGGTACCACTTTACTACGTGATCCAAAGCAGAAAAAACACTCGATCAGGTCAACATGTATGTTAAAACTGCGAAAGTATGTCCGTGATGAGGGCAAATCCCAGGCCTAACCTAGACCTAACATGCGTTGTCCTCTAAAATATTGATGGAAACCAGGTTTAACTGACTGTTTCAGTGTTGTACTTCATTACTACGTGATGCAATCCAGAAAAAGCCCAGGATCTAGCCATCAAGTATGACAAATATGCGAAAGAATGAGCCTGATGAGAGCAAATCCCAGACCTAACCTAGACCTAACATGAATTATTCTTTAAAATATTGATCAAAACCAGGTTTAATTGACTGTTTCAGTGTGGTACCACATTACTACGTGATCCAATCCAGAAATAGCCCAGGATCCAGCCATGAAGTATGAGAAATATGCGAAAGTATGAGCCTGATGAGGGCAAATCGTAGACCTAACCCAGACCTAACATGCGTTATCCTCTAATATATTGATCGCAACCAGGCTTAATGGACTGTTTCAGTGTGGTACCACACTACTACGTGTTCCAAACCAGAAAAAACCCAGGATCTGTTCAACAAGTATGTGAAAAACGCGAAAGTATGAGTCTGATGAGGTCAAATCCCAGACCTATCCCAGACTTAACTTGCGTTATCCTCTAAAATATTGATCGAAACCAGGTTTAATCGACTGTTTCAGCGTGGTACCACATTACTATGTGACACAATCAAGAAACAGCCCAGGATCTAGCCATCAAGTATGAGAAATATGCGAAAGAATGAGCCTGATGAGAGCAAATCCCAGACCTAACCTAGACCTAACATGCGTTATCCTCAAAAATATTGATCCAAACCAGGTTTAATGGACTGTTTCAGTGTGGTACCACATTACTACGTGATCAAAAGCAGAAAAAACCCTCGATCAGGTCAACATGTATGTTAAAACTGCGAAAGTATGACCCCGATGAGAGCAAATCCCAGGCTTAACCTAGACCTAACATGCGTTGTCCTCTAAAATATTGATGGAAACCAGGTTTAATTGACTGTTTCAGTGTTGTACTTCATTACTACGTGATGCAATCCAGAGAAAGCCCAGGATCCAGCCATGAAGTATGAGAAATATGCGAAAGTATGAGCCTGATGAGGGCAAATCCTAGACCTAACCCAGACCTAACATGCGTTATCCTCTAAAATATTTATCAAGATCAGGTTTAATTGATTGTTTCAGTGTGGTACCACATTACTACGTGATCCACACCAGAAAAAACCCAAGATCCGTTCAATAAGTATGTGAAGAATGCGAAAGTATGAGTCTGATGAGTGAGAATCCCAGGACTAACCTAGATCTAACATGCGTTATCCTCAATAATATTGATGGAAACCAGGTTTAATTGAGTGTTTCAGTGTTGTACTTCATTGCTACGTGATGCAATCCAGAAAAAGCTCAGGATCTAGCCATCTAGTATGAGAAATATGCGAAAGTATGAGCCTGATGAGGGGAAATCTTAGAACTAACCCATACCTAAGATGCGTTATCCTCTAAAATATTTATCCAGACCAGGTTTAATTGACTGTTTCAGTGTGGTCCGACATTACTACGTGATGCAAACCAGAAAAAACCCAGAATCCGTTCAACAAGTATGTGAAGAATGCGAAAGTATGAGTCTGATGAGTGAGAATCCCAGGCCTAACCTAGATCTAACATGCGTTATCCTCAATAATATTGATGGAAACCAGGTTTAATTGAGTGTTTCAGTGTTGTACTTCATTACTACGTGATGCAATCCAGAAAAAGCTCAGGATCTAGCCATCTAGTATGAGAAATATGCGAAAGTATGAGTCTGATGAGGTCAAAACCCAGACCTATCCCAGACCTAACTTGCGTTATCCTCTAAAATATTGATCGAAACCAGGTTTAATCGACTGTTTCAGTGTGGTACCACATTACTACGTGATCCAAACCAGTAAAAACCCAGGATCAGTTCAACAAGTATGTGAAGAATGCGAAAGTAATAGTCTGATGAGTGAAAATCCCAGGGCTAACCTAGACCTAACATGCGTTATCCTCTAAAATATTGATGCAAACCAGGTTTAATGGACTGTTTCAGTGTGGTGCCACACTACTACGTGATACAAACCAGAAAAAACCCAGGATCTGTTCAACAAGTATGTGAAAAACGCGAAAGTATGAGCCTGATGAGGGCAAATCCCAGACCTATCCCAGACCTAACTTGCGTTGTCCTCAAAAATATTGATCGAAACCAGGTTTAATTGACTGTTTCAGTGTGGTCCCACATTACTACGTGATCCAAACCAGAAAAAATCCAGGATCCGTTCAACAAGTATGTGAAGAATGCGAAAGTATGAGTCTGTTGAGTGAAAATCCCCGGCCTAACCTAGACCTAACATGCGTTATCCTCAAAAATATTGATCGAAACCTGGTTTAATCGACTGTTTCAGTGTGGTACCACATTACTATGTGGTCCAAACCAGAAAATAACCCAGGATCTGTTCAACGAGTATGTGAAGTGTGCGAAAGTATCAGTCTGATGAGGTCAAATCCCAGACCAATCCAAGACTTACCTTGCGTTATCCTCTAAAATATTGATCGAAACCAGGTTTCATCGACTGTTTCAGTGTGGTACCACATTACTACGTGATCCAAACCAGAAAAAACCCAGGATCTGTTCAACGAGTATGTGAAGTGTGCGAAAATATGAGTCTGATGAGGGCAAATCGCAGACCTATCCCAGACCTAACATGCGTTATCCTCTAAAATATTTATCAAGACCAGGTTCAATTGATTGTTTCAGTGTGGACCCACATTACTACGTGATCCAAACCAGAAAAAACCCAGGATCCGTACAACAAGTATGTGAAGAATGCGAAAGCATGAGTCTGATGAGTGAAAATCCCAGGCCTAACCTAGACCTAACATGCGTTATCCTCAATAATATTGATCGAAACCAGGTTTAATTGAGTGTTTCAGTGATGTACTTCATTACTGCGTGATGCAATCCAGTAAATGCCCAGGATCTAGCCATCTAGTATGAGAAATATGCGAAAGAATGAGCCTGATGAGAGCAAATCCCATGCCTAACCTAGACCTAACATGAATTATTCTCTAAAATATTCATCAAAACCAGGTTTAATTGACTGTTTCAGTGTGGTACCACATTAATACGTGATCCAATCCAGAAATAGCCCAGGATCCAGCCATGAAGTATGAGAAATATGCGAAAGTATGAACCTGATGAGGGCAAATCTTAGACCTATCCCAGACCTAACATGCGTTATCCTCTAAAATATTTATCAAGACCAGGTTTAATTGATTGTTTCAGTGTGGTCCCACATTACTACGTGATCCAATCCAGAAAAAACCCAGGATCTGTTCAACAAGTATGTGAAAAACGCGAAAGTATGAGCCTGATAAGGGCAAATCCCAGACCCATCCCAGACCCAACTTGCGTTATCCTCTAAAATATTGATCGAAACCAGGTTTAATTGACTGTTTCTGTGTGGTACCACATTACTACGTGATACAATCCAGAAATAGCCCAGGATCTAGCCATGAAGTATGAGAAATATGCGAATGTATGAGCCTGACGAGGGCAAATCCTAGACCTAACCAAGACCTAACATGCGTTATCCTCTAAAATATTTATCAAGACCAGGTTTAATTGATTGTTTCTGTGTGGTCCCACATTACTACCTGATCCAAACCAGAAAAAACCCAGGATCCGTTCAACAAGTATGAGAAGAATGCGAAAGTATGAGTCTGATGAGTGAAAATACCAGGCCTAACCTAGACCTAACATGCGTTATCCTCAAAAATATTGATCGAAACCTGGATTAATCGACTGTTTCAGTGTGGTACCACATTACTATGCGATCCAAACCAGAAAATAACCCAGGATCTGTCAAACGAGTATGTGAAGTGTGCGAAAGTATGAGCCTGATGAGAGCAAATCCCAGACCTAACCTAGACCTAACATGAATTATTCTCTAAAATATTGATCGAAACCAGGTTTAATTGACTGTTTCAGTGTGGTACCACATTACTACGTGATCCAAACCAGAAAAAGCCCAGGATCAGTTCAACAAGTATGTGAAAAACGCGAAAGTATGAGCCTGATTAGGGCGAATCCCAGACCTATCCCAGACCTAACTTGCGTTATCCTCTAAAATATTGATCGAAACCAGGTTTAATCGACTGTTTCAGTGTGGTACCACATTACTACGTGATCCAAACCAGAAAAAACCGAGGATCAGATCAACAAGTATGTGAAGAATGCGAAAGTATTAGTCTGATGAGTGAAAATCCCTGGGCTAACCTATACCTAACATGCGTTATCCTCTAAAATATTGATGCAAACCAGGTTTAATGGACTGTTTCAGTGTGGTACCACAATACTACGTGAGACAAACCAGAAACAGCCCAGGATCTAGCCATGAAGTATGGGAAATATGCGAAAGTATGAGCCTGATGGGGGCAAATCTTAGACCTAACCCAGACCTAACATGCGTTATCCTCTAAAATATTTATCAAGATCAGGTTTAATTGAATGTTTCAGTGTGGTACCACAATACTACGTGAGACAAACCAGAAAAAGCCCAGGATCTAGCCGTCAAGTATGAGAAATATGTGAAAGAATGAGCCTGATGAGAGCAAATCCCAGACCTAACCTAGACCTAACATGAATTATTCTCTAAAATATTGATCGAAACCAGGTTTAATTGACTGTTTCAGTGTGGTACCACATTACTACGTGATCCAATCCAGAAATAGCCCAGGATCCAGCCATGAAGTATGAGAAATTTGCGAAAGAATGAGCCTGATGAGGGCAAATCCCAGACCTAACCTAGACCTAATATGAATTATTCTCTAAAATATTGATCAAAACCAGGTTTAATTGACTGTTTAAGTGTGGTACCACATTACTACGTGTTCCAATCCAGAAATAGCCCAGGATCCAGCCATGAAGTATGAGAAATATGCGAAAGTATGAGCCTGATGAGGGCAAATCCTAGACCTAACCCAGACCTAACATGCGTTATCCTCTAAAATATTGATCGCAACCAGGTTTAATGGACTGTTTCAGTGTGGTACCACACTACTACGTGATCCAAACCAGAAAAACCCAGGATCTGTTCAACAAGTATGTGAAAAACGCGAAAGTATGAGTCTGACGAGGACAAATCCCAGACCTATCCCACACTTAACTTGCGTTATCCTCTAAAATATTGATCGAAACCAGGTTTAATCGACTGTTTCAGCGTGGTACCACATTACTATGTGATACAATCCAGAAACAGCCCAGGATCCAGCCATGAAGTATGAGAAATATGCGAAAGTATGAGCCTGATGGGGGCAAATCCCAGGCCTAACCTAGACCTAACATGCGTTGTCCTCTAAAATATTGATGGAAACCAGGGTTAATTGACTGTTTCAGTGTTGTACTTCATTACTGCGTGATGCAATCCAGAGAAAGCCCAGGATCTAGCCATCAAGTATGAGAAATATGCGAAAGAATGAGCGTGATGAGAGCAAATCCCAGACCTAACCTAGACCTAACATGAATTATTCTCTAAAATATTGATCGAAACCAGGTTTAATTGACTGTTTCAGTGTTGTACTTCATTACTACGTGATCCAATCCAGAAAAAGCCCAGGATCTAGCCGTCAAGTATGAGAAATATGCGAAAGAATGAGCCTGATGAGAGCAAATCCCAGACCTAACCTAGACCTAACATGAATTATTCTCTAAAATATTGATCAAAACCAGGTTTAATTGACTGTTTCAGTGTGGTACCACATTACTACGTGATCCAATCCAGAAATAGCCCAGGATCCAGCCATGAAGTACGAGAAATATGCGAAAGAATGAGCCTGATGAGAGCAAATCCCAGACCTAACCTAGACCTAACATGAATTATTCTCTAAAATATTGATCAAAACCAGGTTTAATTGACTGTTTCAGTGTGGTACCACATTACTACGTGATCGAATCCAGAGATAGCCCAGGATCCAGCCATGAAGTATGAGAAATTTGCGAAAGTATGAGCCTGATGAGGGCAAATCCCAGACCTATCCCAGTATTAACTTGCGTTATCCTCTAAAATATTGATCGAAACCAGGTTTAATCGACTGTTTCAGCGTGGTACCACACTACTACGTGATCCAAACCAGAAAAAACCCAGGATCTGTTCAACGAGTATGTGAAATATGCGAAAGAATGAGCCTGATGAGGGCAAATCCCAGACCTATCCCAGACCTGACTTGCGTTGTCCTCTAAGATATTGATGGAAACCAGGTTTAATTGACTGTTTCAGTGTTGTACTTCATTACTACGAGATGCAATCCAGAAAAAGCCCAGGATCTAGCCATCAAGTATGAGAAATATGCGAAAGAATGAGCCTGATGAGAGCAAATCCCAGACCTAACCTAGACCTAACATGAATTATCCTCTAAAATATTGATCAAAACCAGGTTTAATTGACTGTTTCAGTGTGGTACCACATTACTACGTGATCCAATCCAGAAATAGCCCAGGATCCAGCCATGAAGTATGAGAAATATGCGAAAGTATGAGCCTGATGGGGGCAAATCCTAGACCTACCCCAGACCAAACATGCGTTATCCTCTAAAATATTTATCAAGATCAGGTTTAATCGATTGTTTCAGTGTGGTACCACATTACTACGTGATCCACACCAGAAAAAACACAAGATCCGTTCAACAAGTATGTGAAGAACGCGAAAGTATGAGTCTGATGAGTGAAAATCCCAGACCTAACGTAGACCTAACATGCGTTATCCTGTAAAATGTTGATCCAAACCTGGTTTAATCAACTGTTTCAGTGTGGTACCACATTACTATGTGATCCAAACCAGAAAATAACCCAGGATCTGTTCAACGAGTATGTGAAGTGTGCGAAAGTATGAGTCTGATGAGGGCAAATCCCAGACCTATCCCAGACCTAACATGCGTTATCCTCTAATATATTTATCAAGACCAGGTTTAATTGATTGTTTCAGTGTGTTCCCACATTACTACGAGATCCAAACCAGAAAAAACCCAGGATCTGTTCAACGAGTATGTGAAATATGCGAAAGAATGAGCCTGGTGAGAGCAAATCCCATGCCTAACCTAGACCTAACATGAATTATTCTCTAAAATATTCATCAAAGCCAGGTTTAATTGACTGTTTCAGCGTGGTACCACATTACTATGTGATACAATCCAGAAAGAGCCCAGGATCCAGCCATGAAGTATGAGAAATATGCGAAAGTATGAGCCTGATGGGGGCAAATCCTAGACCTACCCCAGACCTAACATGCGTTATCCTCTAAAATATTGATCGCAACCAGGTTTAATGGACTGTTTCTGTGTGGTACCACACTACTACGTGATCCAAACCAGAAAAAACCCAGGATCTGTTCAACGAGTATGTGAAATATGCGAAAGAATGAGCCTGGTGAGAGCAAATCCCATGCCTAACCTAGACCTAACATGAATTATTCTCTAAAATATTCATCAAAGCCAGGTTTAATTGACTGTTTCAGCGTGGTACCACATTACTATGTGATACAATCCAGAAAGAGCCCAGGATCCAGCCATGAAGTATGAGAAATATGCGAAAGTATGAGCCTGATGGGGGCAAATCCTAGACCTACCCCAGACCTAACATGCGTTATCCTCTGAAATATTTATCAAGACCAGGTTTAATTCAATGTTTCAGTGTGGTACCACATTACTACGTGATCCAAACCAGAAAAAACCCAGGGTCCGTTCAACAAGTATGTGAAGAATGCGAAAGTATGAGTCTGATGAGTGAAAATCCCAGACCTAACGTAGACCTAACATGCGTTATCCTCTAAAATGTTGATCCAAACCAGGTTTAATGGACTGCCTCAGTGTGGTACCACACTACTACGTGATCCAAACCAGAAAAAACCAGGATCTGTTCAACAAGTATGTGAAAAACGCGAATGTATGAGCCTGATGTGGGCAAATCCCAGACCTATCCCAGACCTATCTTGCGTTGCCCTCTAAGATATTGATGGAAACCAGGTTTAATTGACTGTTTCAGTGTTGTACTTCATTACTACGTGATGCAATCCAGAAAAAGCCCAGGATCTAGCCATCAAGTATGAGAAATATGCGAGAATGAGCCGGATGAGAGCAAATCCCAGACCTAACCTAGACCTAACATGAATTATTCTCTAATATATTGATCGAAACCAGGTTTAATTGACTGTTTCAGTGTGGTCCCACATTACTACGTGATCCAAACCAGAAAAAACCCAGGATCCGTTCAACAAGTATGTGAAAAACGCGAAAGTATGAGTCTGATGAGGTCATATCCCAGACCTATCCCAGACTAAACTTGCGTTATCCTTTAAAATATTGATCGAAACCAGGTTTAATCGACTGTTACAGCGTGGTACCACATTACTATGTGATACAATCCAGAAACAGCCCAGGATCTAGCCATGAAGTATGAGAAATATGCGAAAGTATGAGTCTGATGAGTGAAAATCCCAGGGCTAACCTAGACCTAACATGCGTTATCCTCTAAAATATAGATCCAAACCAGGTTTAACGGACTGTTTCAGTGTGGTACCACTTTACTACGTGATCCAAAGCAGAAAAAACCCTCGATCAGGTCAACATGTATGTCAAAACTGCGAAAGTATGACCCTGATGAGGACAAGTCCCAGACCTAACCTAGACCTAACATGCGTTGTCCTCTAAAATATTGATGGAAACCATGTTTAATTGACTGTTTCAGTGTTGTACTTCATTACTACGTGATGCAATCCAGAAAAAGCCCAGGATCTAGCCATCAAGTATGAGAAATATGCGAAAGAATGACCCTGATGAGGACAAGTCCCAGACCTAACCCAGACCTAATATGAATTATTCTCTAAAATATTGATCAAAACCAGGTTTAATTGACTGTTTCAGCGTGGTACCACATTACTATGTGATACAATCCAGAAAGAGCCCAGGATCCAGCCATGAAGTATGAGAAATATGCGAAAGTATGAGCCTGATGGGGGCAAATCCTAGACCTACCCCAGACCTAACATGCGTTATCCTCTAAAATATTGATGCAAACCAGGTTTAATGGACTGTTTCAGTGTGGTACCACAATACTACGTGAGACAAACCAGAAACAGCCCAGGATCTAGCCATGAAGTATGGGAAATATGCGAAAGTATGAGCCTGATGGGGGCAAATCTTAGACCTAACCCAGACCTAACATGCGTTATCCTCTAAAATATTTATCAAGATCAGGTTTAATTGAATGTTTCAGTGTGGTACCACAATACTACGTGAGACAAACCAGAAAAAGCCCAGGATCTAGCCGTCAAGTATGAGAAATATGTGAAAGAATGAGCCTGATGAGAGCAAATCCCAGACCTAACCTAGACCTAACATGAATTATTCTCTAAAATATTGATCGAAACCAGGTTTAATTGACTGTTTCAGTGTGGTACCACATTACTACGTGATCCAATCCAGAAATAGCCCAGGATCCAGCCATGAAGTATGAGAAATTTGCGAAAGAATGAGCCTGATGAGGGCAAATCCCAGACCTAACCTAGACCTAATATGAATTATTCTCTAAAATATTGATCAAAACCAGGTTTAATTGACTGTTTAAGTGTGGTACCACATTACTACGTGTTCCAATCCAGAAATAGCCCAGGATCCAGCCATGAAGTATGAGAAATATGCGAAAGTATGAGCCTGATGAGGGCAAATCCTAGACCTAACCCAGACCTAACATGCGTTATCCTCTAAAATATTGATCGCAACCAGGTTTAATGGACTGTTTCAGTGTGGTACCACACTACTACGTGATCCAAACCAGAAAAACCCAGGATCTGTTCAACAAGTATGTGAAAAACGCGAAAGTATGAGTCTGACGAGGACAAATCCCAGACCTATCCCACACTTAACTTGCGTTATCCTCTAAAATATTGATCGAAACCAGGTTTAATCGACTGTTTCAGCGTGGTACCACATTACTATGTGATACAATCCAGAAACAGCCCAGGATCCAGCCATGAAGTATGAGAAATATGCGAAAGTATGAGCCTGATGGGGGCAAATCCCAGGCCTAACCTAGACCTAACATGCGTTGTCCTCTAAAATATTGATGGAAACCAGGGTTAATTGACTGTTTCAGTGTTGTACTTCATTACTGCGTGATGCAATCCAGAGAAAGCCCAGGATCTAGCCATCAAGTATGAGAAATATGCGAAAGAATGAGCCTGATGAGAGCAAATCCCAGACCTAACCTAGACCTAACATGAATTATTCTCTAAAATATTGATCGAAACCAGGTTTAATTGACTGTTTCAGTGTTGTACTTCATTACTACGTGATCCAATCCAGAAAAAGCCCAGGATCTAGCCGTCAAGTATGAGAAATATGCGAAAGAATGAGCCTGATGAGAGCAAATCCCAGACCTAACCTAGACCTAACATGAATTATTCTCTAAAATATTGATCAAAACCAGGTTTAATTGACTGTTTCAGTGTGGTACCACATTACTACGTGATCCAATCCAGAAATAGCCCAGGATCCAGCCATGAAGTACGAGAAATATGCGAAAGAATGAGCCTGATGAGAGCAAATCCCAGACCTAACCTAGACCTAACATGAATTATTCTCTAAAATATTGATCAAAACCAGGTTTAATTGACTGTTTCAGTGTGGTACCACATTACTACGTGATCGAATCCAGAGATAGCCCAGGATCCAGCCATGAAGTATGAGAAATTTGCGAAAGTATGAGCCTGATGAGGGCAAATCCCAGACCTATCCCAGTATTAACTTGCGTTATCCTCTAAAATATTGATCGAAACCAGGTTTAATCGACTGTTTCAGCGTGGTACCACACTACTACGTGATCCAAACCAGAAAAAACCCAGGATCTGTTCAACGAGTATGTGAAATATGCGAAAGAATGAGCCTGATGAGGGCAAATCCCAGACCTATCCCAGACCTAACTTGCGTTGTCCTCTAAGATATTGATGGAAACCAGGTTTAATTGACTGTTTCAGTGTTGTACTTCATTACTACGAGATGCAATCCAGAAAAAGCCCAGGATCTAGCCATCAAGTATGAGAAATATGCGAAAGAATGAGCCTGATGAGAGCAAATCCCAGACCTAACCTAGACCTAACATGAATTATCCTCTAAAATATTGATCAAAACCAGGTTTAATTGACTGTTTCAGTGTGGTACCACATTACTACGTGATCCAATCCAGAAATAGCCCAGGATCCAGCCATGAAGTATGAGAAATATGCGAAAGTATGAGCCTGATGGGGGCAAATCCTAGACCTACCCCAGACCAAACATGCGTTATCCTCTAAAATATTTATCAAGATCAGGTTTAATCGATTGTTTCAGTGTGGTACCACATTACTACGTGATCCACACCAGAAAAAACACAAGATCCGTTCAACAAGTATGTGAAGAACGCGAAAGTATGAGTCTGATGAGTGAAAATCCCAGACCTAACGTAGACCTAACATGCGTTATCCTGTAAAATGTTGATCCAAACCTGGTTTAATCAACTGTTTCAGTGTGGTACCACATTACTATGTGATCCAAACCAGAAAATAACCCAGGATCTGTTCAACGAGTATGTGAAGTGTGCGAAAGTATGAGTCTGATGAGGGCAAATCCCAGACCTATCCCAGACCTAACATGCGTTATCCTCTAATATATTTATCAAGACCAGGTTTAATTGATTGTTTCAGTGTGTTCCCACATTACTACGAGATCCAAACCAGAAAAAACCCAGGATCTGTTCAACGAGTATGTGAAATATGCGAAAGAATGAGCCTGGTGAGAGCAAATCCCATGCCTAACCTAGACCTAACATGAATTATTCTCTAAAATATTCATCAAAGCCAGGTTTAATTGACTGTTTCAGCGTGGTACCACATTACTATGTGATACAATCCAGAAAGAGCCCAGGATCCAGCCATGAAGTATGAGAAATATGCGAAAGTATGAGCCTGATGGGGGCAAATCCTAGACCTACCCCAGACCTAACATGCGTTATCCTCTAAAATATTGATCGCAACCAGGTTTAATGGACTGTTTCAGTGTGGTACCACACTACTACGTGATCCAAACCAGAAAAAACCCAGGATCTGTTCAACGAGTATGTGAAATATGCGAAAGAATGAGCCTGGTGAGAGCAAATCCCATGCCTAACCTAGACCTAACATGAATTATTCTCTAAAATATTCATCAAAGCCAGGTTTAATTGACTGTTTCAGCGTGGTACCACATTACTATGTGATACAATCCAGAAAGAGCCCAGGATCCAGCCATGAAGTATGAGAAATATGCGAAAGTATGAGCCTGATGGGGGCAAATCCTAGACCTACCCCAGACCTAACATGCGTTATCCTCTGAAATATTTATCAAGACCAGGTTTAATTCAATGTTTCAGTGTGGTACCACATTACTACGTGATCCAAACCAGAAAAAACCCAGGGTCCGTTCAACAAGTATGTGAAGAATGCGAAAGTATGAGTCTGATGAGTGAAAATCCCAGACCTAACGTAGACCTAACATGCGTTATCCTCTAAAATGTTGATCCAAACCAGGTTTAATGGACTGCCTCAGTGTGGTACCACACTACTACGTGATCCAAACCAGAAAAAACCAGGATCTGTTCAACAAGTATGTGAAAAACGCGAATGTATGAGCCTGATGTGGGCAAATCCCAGACCTATCCCAGACCTATCTTGCGTTGCCCTCTAAGATATTGATGGAAACCAGGTTTAATTGACTGTTTCAGTGTTGTACTTCATTACTACGTGATGCAATCCAGAAAAAGCCCAGGATCTAGCCATCAAGTATGAGAAATATGCGAGAATGAGCCGGATGAGAGCAAATCCCAGACCTAACCTAGACCTAACATGAATTATTCTCTAATATATTGATCGAAACCAGGTTTAATTGACTGTTTCAGTGTGGTCCCACATTACTACGTGATCCAAACCAGAAAAAACCCAGGATCCGTTCAACAAGTATGTGAAAAACGCGAAAGTATGAGTCTGATGAGGTCATATCCCAGACCTATCCCAGACTAAACTTGCGTTATCCTTTAAAATATTGATCGAAACCAGGTTTAATCGACTGTTACATCGTGGTACCACATTACTATGTGATACAATCCAGAAACAGCCCAGGATCTAGCCATGAAGTATGAGAAATATGCGAAAGTATGAGTCTGATGAGTGAAAATCCCAGGGCTAACCTAGACCTAACATGCGTTATCCTCTAAAATATAGATCCAAACCAGGTTTAACGGACTGTTTCAGTGTGGTACCACTTTACTACGTGATCCAAAGCAGAAAAAACCCTCGATCAGGTCAACATGTATGTCAAAACTGCGAAAGTATGACCCTGATGAGGACAAGTCCCAGACCTAACCTAGACCTAACATGCGTTGTCCTCTAAAATATTGATGGAAACCATGTTTAATTGACTGTTTCAGTGTTGTACTTCATTACTACGTGATGCAATCCAGAAAAAGCCCAGGATCTAGCCATCAAGTATGAGAAATATGCGAAAGAATGACCCTGATGAGGACAAGTCCCAGACCTAACCCAGACCTAATATGAATTATTCTCTAAAATATTGATCAAACCCAGGTTTAATTGACTGTTTCAGTGTGGTACCACATTACTACGTGATCCAAACCAGAAAAAACCCAGGATCCGTTCAACAAGTATGAGAAGAATGCGAAAGTATGAGTCTGTTGAGTGAAAATCCCCGGCCTAACCTAGACCTAACATGCGTTATCCTCAAAAATATTGATCGAAACCTGGATTAATCGACTGTTTCAGTGTGGTACCACATTACTATGTGATCCAAACCAGAAAATAACCCAGGATCTGTTCAACGAGTATGTGAAAAACGCGAAAGTATGAGCCTGATGTGGGCAAATCCCAGACCTATCCCAGACCTAACTTGCGTTGTCCTCTAAGATATTGATGGAAACCAGGTTTAATTGACTGTTTCAGTGTTGTACTTCATTACTACGAGATGCAATCCAGAAAAAGCCCAGGATCTAGCCATCAAGTATGAGAAATATGCGAAAGAATGAGCCTGATGAGAGCAAATCCCAGACCCAACCTAGACCTAACATGAATTATTCTCTAATATATTGATCGAAACCAGGTTTAATTGACTGTTTCAGTGTGGTCCCACATTACTACGTGATCCAAACCAGAAAAAATCCAGGATCCGTTCAACAAGTATGTGAAGAATGCGAAAGTATGAGTCTGTTGAGTGAAAATCCCCGGCCTAACCTAGACCTAACATGCGTTATCCTCAAAAATATTGATCGAAACCTGGTTTAATCGACAGTTTCAGTGTGGTACCACATTACTATGTGGTCCAAACCAGAAAATAACCCAGGATCTGTTCAACGAGTATGTGAAGTGTGCGAAAGTATGAGTCTGATGAGGGCAAATCCCAGACCTATCCCAGACCTAACATGCGTTATCCTCTAAAATATTTATCAAGACCAGGTTTAATTGATTGTTTCAGTGTGGACCCACATTACTACGTGATCCAAACCAGAAAAAACCCAGGATCCGTTCAACAAGTATGTGAAGAATGCGAAAGCATGAGTCTGATGAGTGAAAATCCCAGGCCTAACCTAGACCTAACATGCGTTATCCTGAATAATATTGATCGAAACCAGGTTTAATTGAGTGTTTCAGTGTTGTACTTCATTACTGCGTGATGCAATCCAGAAAAAGCCCAGGATCTAGCCATCTAGTATGAGAAATATGCGAAAGAATGAGCCTGATGAGAGCAAATCCCATGCCTAACCTAGACCTAACATGAATTATTCTCTAAAATATTCATCAAAACCAGGTTTAATTGACTGTTTCAGTGTGGTTCCACATTACTACGTGATCCAAACCAGAAAAAGCCCAGGATCCGTTCAACAAGTATGTGAAGAATGCGAAAGTATGAGTCTGATGAGTGAAAATCCCAGACCTAGCGTAGACCTAACATGCGTTGTCCTCTAAAATATTGATGGAAACCATGTTTAATTGACTGTTTCAGTGTTGTACTTCATTACTACGTGATGCAATCCAGAAAAAGCCCAGGATCTAGCCATCAAGTATGAGAAATATGCGAAAGAATGACCCTTATGAGGACAAGTCCCAGACCTAACCCAGACCTAATATGAATTATTCTCTAAAATATTGATCAAAACCAGGTTTAATTGACTGTTTCAGTGTGGTACCACATTACTAGGTGATCCAAACCAGAAAAAACCCAGGATCCGTTCAACAAGTATGAGAAGAATGCGAAAGTATGAGTCTGTTGAGTGAAAATCCCCGGCCTAACCTAGACCTAACATGCGTTATCCTCAAAAATATTGATCGAAACCTGGATTAATCGACTGTTTCAGTGTGGTACCACATTACTATGTGATCCAAACCAGAAAATAACCCAGGATCTGTTCAACGAGTATGTGAAAAACGCGAAAGTATGAGCCTGATGTGGGCAAATCCCAGACCTATCCCAGACCTAACTTGCGTTGTCCTCTAAGATATTGATGGAAACCAGGTTTAATTGACTGTTTCAGTGTTGTACTTCATTACTACGAGATGCAATCCAGAAAAAGCCCAGGATCTAGCCACCAAGTATGAGAAATATGCGAAAGAATGAGCCTGATGAGAGCAAATCCCAGACCCAACCTAGACCTAACATGAATTATTCTCTAATATATTGATCGAAACCAGGTTTAATTGACTGTTTCAGTGTGGTCCCACATTACTACGTGATCCAAACCAGAAAAAAATCCAGGATCCGTTCAACAAGTATGTGAAGAATGCGAAAGTATGAGTCTGTTGAGTGAAAATCCCCGGCCTAACCGAGACCTAACATGCGTTATCCTCAAAAATATTGATCGAAACCTGGTTTAATCGACTGTTTCAGTGTGGTACCACATTACTATGTGGTCCAAACCAGAAAATAACCCAGGATCTGTTCAACGAGTATGTGAAATGTGCGAAAGTATGAGTCTGATGAGGGCAAATCCCAGACCTATCCCAGACCTAACATGCGTTATCCTCTAAAATATTTATCAAGACCAGGTTTAATTGTTTGTTTCAGTGTGGTCCCACATTACTACGTGATCCAATCCAGAAAAAACCCAGGATCTGTTCAACGAGTATGTGAAATGTTGCGAAAGTATGAGCCTGATGAGGGCAAATCCCAGACCCATCCCAGACCTAACTTGCGTTATCCTCTAAAATATTGATCGAAACCAGGTTTAATCGACTGTTTCTGTGTGGTACCACATTACTACGTGATACAATCCAGAAATAGCCCAGGATCTAGCCATGAAGTATGAGAAATATGCGAATGTATGAGCCTGACGAGGGCAAATCCTAGACCTAACCCAGACCTAACATGCGTTATCCTCTAAAATATTTATCAAGACCAGGTTTAATTGATTGTTTCTGTGTGGTCCCACATTACTACGTGATCCAAACCAGAAAAAACCCAGGATCCGTTCAACAAGTATGAGAAGAATGCGAAAGTATGAGTCTGATGAGTGAAAATACCAGGCCTAACCTAGACCTAACATGCGTTATCCTCAAAAATAGTGATCGAAACCTGGATTAATCGACTGTTTCAGTGTGGTACCACATTACTATGCGATCCAAACCAGAAAATAACCCAGGATCTGTCAAACGAGTATGTGAAGTGTGCGAAAGTATGAGCCTGATGAGAGCAAATCCCAGACCTAACCTAGACCTAACATGAATTATTCTCTAAAATATTGATCGAAACCAGGTTTAATTGACTGTTTCAGTGTGGCACCACATTACTACGTGATCCAAACCAGAAAAAGCCCAGGATCAGTTCAACAAGTATGTGAAAAACGCGAAAGTATGAGCCTGATTAGGGCGAATCCCAGACCTATGCCAGACCTAACTTGCGATATCCTCTAAAATATTGATCGAAACCAGGTTTAATTGACTGTTTCTGCGTGGTACCACATTACTACGTGATCCAAACCAGAAAATAACCCAGGATCTGTCAAACGAGTATGTGAAGTGTGCGAAAGTATGAGTCTGATGAGGGCAAATCCCAGACCAATCACAGACCTAACATGCGTTATCCTCTAAAATATTTATCAAGACCAGGTTTAATTGTTTGTTTCAGTGTGGTCCCACATTACTATGCGATCCAAACCAGAAAATAACCCAGGATCTGTCAAACGAGTATGTGAAGTGTGCGAAAGTATGAGCCTGATGAGAGCAAATCCCAGACCTAACCTAGACCTAACATGAATTATTCTCTAAAATATTGATCGAAACCAGGTTTAATTGAATGTTTCAGTGTGGTACCACATTACTACGTGAACCAAACCAGAAAATACCCAGGATCCGTTCAACAAGTATGCGAAGAATGCGAAAGTATGAGTCTGATCAGTGAAAATCCCAGGGCTAACCTAGACCTAACATGCGTTATCCTCTAAAATATTGATCCAAACCATGTTTAATGGTCTGTTTCAGTGTGGTACCACTTTACTACGTGATCCAAAGCAGAAAAAACCCTCGATCAGGTCAACATGTATGTTAAAACTGCGAAAGTATGACCCTGATGAGGGCAAATCCCAGGCCTAACCTAGACCTAACATGCGATGTCCTCTAAAATATTGATGGAAACCAGGTTTAATTGACTGTTTCAGTGTTGTATTTCATTACTACATGATGCAATCCAGAAAATAACCCAGGATCTGTTCAACGAGTATGTGACGTGTGCGAAAGTATGAGTCTGATGAGGTCAAATCCCAGACCTATCCCAGACCTAACTTGCGTTATCCTCTAAAATATTGATCGAAACCAGGTTTCATCGACTGTTTCAGTGTGGTACCACATTACTACGTGATCCAAACCAGAAAAAACCCAGGATCCGTTCAACAAGTATGTGAAGAATGCGAAAGTATGAGTCTGATGAGTGAAAATCCCCGACCTAACCTAGACCTAACATGCGTTATCCTGTAAAATATTGATCCAAACCAGGTTTAATGGACTGTTTTAGTGTGGTACCACACTACTACGTGATCCAAACCAGAAAAAACCCTGGATCTGTTCAACATGTATGTGAAAAACGCGAAAGTATGAGCCTGATGAGGGCAAGTCCCAGACCTATCCCAGAACAAACTTTCGTTGTCCTCTAAGATATTGATGGAAACCAGGTCTAATTGACTGTTTCAGTGTTGCACTTCATTACTACGTGATGCAATCCAGAAAAAGCCCAGGATCTAGTCATCAAGTATGAGAAATATGCGAAAGAATGAGCCTGATGAGAGCAAATCCCAGACCTAACCTAGACCTAACATGAATTATTCTCTAAAATATTGATCGAAACCAGGTTTAATTGACTGTTTCACTGTGGTCCCACATTACTACGTGATCCAAACCAGAAAAAACCCAGGATCCGTTCAACAAGTATGTGCAGAATGCGAAAGTATGAGTCTGATGAGTGAAAATCCCAGGCCCAACCTAGACCTAACATGCGTTATCCTCAATAATATTGATCGAAACCAGGTTTAATTGAGTGTTTCAGTGTCGTACTTCATTACTACGTGATGCAATCCAGAAAAAGCCCAGGAACTAGCCATCTAGTATGAGAAATATGCGAAAGTATGAGCCTGATGAGAGCAAATCCCAGACCTAACCTAGACCTAACATGAATTATTCTCTGAAATATTGACCGAAACCAGGTTTAATTGACTGTTTCAGTGTGCTCCAACATTACTACGTGATCCAAGCCAGAAAAAGCCCAGGATCAGTTGAACAAGTATGTGAAAAGCGCGAAAGTATGAGTCTGATGAGGGCGAATCCCAGACCTATGCCAGGCCTAACATGCGTTATCCTCCAAAATATTGATCGAAACCAGGTTTAATTGCCTGTTTCAGCGTGGTACCACATTACTACGTGATACAATCCAGAAACAGCCCAGGATCTAGCCATGAAGTATGAGAAATATGCGAAAGTATGAGGCTGATGAGGGCAAATCCTAGACCTAACCCAGACATAACATGCGTTATACTCTAAAATATTTATCAAGATCAGGTTTAATTGAATGTTTCAGTGTGGTACCACATTACTACGTGAACCAAACCAGAAAAAACCCAGGATCCGTTCAACAAGTATGTGAAGAATGCGAAAGTATGACCCTGATGAGGGCAAATCCCAGGCCTAACCTAGACCTAACATGCGTTGTCCTCTAAAATATTGATGGAAACCAGGGTTAATTGACTGTTTCAGTGTTGTACTTCATTACAGCGTGATGCAATCCAGAGAAAGCCCAGGATCTAGCCATCAAGTATGAGAAATATGCGAAAGAATGAGCCTGATGAGAGCAAATCCCAGACCTAACCTAGACCTAACATGAATTATTCTCTGAAATATTGACCGAAACCAGGTTTAATTGACTGTTTCAGTGTTGTACTTCATTACTACGTGATGCAATCCAGAAAAAGCCCAGGATCTAGCCGTCAAGTATGAGAAATATGCGAAAGAATGAGCCTGATGAGAGCAAATCCCAGACCTAACCTAGACCTAACATGAATTATTCTCTAAAATATTGATCAAAACCAGGTTTAATTGACTGTTTCAGTGTGGTACCACATTACTACGTGATCCAATCCAGAAATAGCCCAGGATCCAGCCATGAAGTACGAGAAATATGCGAAAGAATGAGCCTGATGAGAGCAAATCCCAGACCTAACCTAGACCTAACATGAATTATTCTCTAAAATATTGATCAAAACCAGGTTTAATTGACTGTTTCAGTGTGGTACCACATTACTACGTGATCCAATCCAGAAATAGCCGAGGATCCAGCCATGAAGTATGAGAAATTTGCGAAAGAATGAGCCTGATGAGCGCAAATCCCAGACCTAACCTAGACCTAATATGAATTATTCTCTAAAATATTGATCAAAACCAGGTTTAATTGACTGTTTCAGTGTGGTACCACATTACTACGTGATCCAAACCAGAAAAAACCCAGGATCCGTTCAACAAGTATGAGAAGAATGCGAAAGTATGAGTCTGTTGAGTGAAAATCCCCGGCCTAACCTAGACCTAACATGCGTTATCCTCAAAAATATTGATCGAAACCTGGATTAATCGACTGTTTCAGTGTGGTACCACATTACTATGTGATCCAAACCAGAAAATAACCCAGGATCTGTTCAACGAGTATGTGAAAAACGCGAAAGTATGAGCCTGATGTGGGCAAATCCCAGACCTATCCCAGACCTAACTTGCGTTGTCCTCTAAGATATTGATGGAAACCAGGTTTAATTGACTGTTTCAGTGGTGTACTTCATTACTACGAGATGCAATCCAGAAAAAGCCCAGGATCTAGCCATCAAGTATGAGAAATATGCGAAAGAATGAGCCTGATGAGAGCAAATCCCAGACCCAACCTAGACCTAACATGAATTATTCTCTAATATATTGATCGAAACCAGGTTTAATTGACTGTTTCAGTGTTGTACTTCATTACTACGTGATGCAATCCAGAAAAAGCCCAGGATCTAGCCGTCAAGTATGAGAAATATGCGAAAGAATGAGCCTGATGAGAGCAAATCCCAGACCTAACCTAGACCTAACATGAATTATTCTCTAAAATATTGATCAAAACCAGGTTTAATTGACTGTTTCAGTGTGGTACCACATTACTACGTGATCCAATCCAGAAATAGCCCAGGATCCAGCCATGAAGTACGAGAAATATGCGAAAGAATGAGCCTGATGAGAGCAAATCCCAGACCTAACCTAGACCTAACATGAATTATTCTCTAAAATATTGATCAAAACCAGGTTTAATTGACTGTTTCAGTGTGGTACCACATTACTACGTGATCCAATCCAGAAATAGCCGAGGATCCAGCCATGAAGTATGAGAAATTTGCGAAAGAATGAGCCTGATGAGGGCAAATCCCAGACCTAACCTAGACCTAACATGAATTATTCTCTAAAATATTGATCAAAACCAGGTTTAATTGACTGTTTCAGTGTGGTACCACATTACTACGTGTTCCAATCCAGAAATAGCCCAGGATCCAGCCATGAAGTAAGAGAAATATGCGAAAGAATGAGCCTGATGAGAGCAAATCCCAGACCTAACCTAGACCTAACATGAATTATTCTCTGAAATATTGACCGAAACCAGGTTTAATTGACTGTTTCAGTGTTGTACTTCATTACTACGTGATGCAATCCAGAAAAAGCCCAGGATCTAGCCGTCAAGTATGAGAAATATGCGAAAGAATGAGCCTGATGAGAGCAAATCCCAGACCTAACCTAGACCTAACATGAATTATTCTCTAAAATATTGATCAAAACCAGGTTTAATTGACTGTTTCAGTGTGGTACCACATTACTACGTGATCCAATCCAGAAATAGCCCAGGATCCAGCCATGAAGTACGAGAAATATGCGAAAGAATGAGCCTGATGAGAGCAAATCCCAGACCTAACCTAGACCTAACATGAATTATTCTCTAAAATATTGATCAAAACCAGGTTTAATTGACTGTTTCAGTGTGGTCCCACATTACTACGTGATCCAAACCAGAAAAAATCCAGGATCCGTTCAACAAGTATGTGAAGAATGCGAAAGTATGAGTCTGTTGAGTGAAAATCCCCGGCCTAACCTAGACCTAACATGCGTTATCCTCAAAAATATTGATCGAAACCTGGTTTAATCGACTGTTTCAGTGTGGTACCACATTACTATGTGGTCCAAACCAGAAAATAACCCAGGATCTGTTCAACGAGTATGTGAAGTGTGCGAAAGTATGAGTCTGATGAGGGCAAATCCCAGACCTATCCCAGACCTAACATGCGTTATCCTCTAAAATATTTATCAAGACCAGGTTTAATTGATTGTTTCAGTGTGGACCCACATTACTACGTGATCCAAACCAGAAAAAACCCAGGATCCGTTCAACAAGTATGTGAAGAATGCGAAAGCATGAGTCTGATGAGTGAAAATCCCAGGCCTAACCTAGACCTAACATGCGTTATCCTGAATAATATTGATCGAAACCAGGTTTAATTGAGTGTTTCAGTGTTGTACTTCATTACTGCGTGATGCAATCCAGAATAAGCCAAGGATCTAGCCATCTAGTATGAGAAATATGCGAAAGAATGAGCCTGATGAGAGCAAATCCCATGCCTAACCTAGACCTAACATGAATTATTCTCTAAAATATTCATCAAAACCAGGTTTAATTGACTGTTTCAGTGTGGTACCACATTACTACGTGATCCAAACCAGAAAAAGCCCAGGATCCGTTCAACAAGTATGTGAAGAATGCGAAAGTATGAGTCTGATGAGTGAAAATCCCAGACCTAGCGTAGACCTAACATGCGTTGTCCTCTAAAATATTGATGGAAACCATGTTTAATTGACTGTTTCAGTGTTGTACTTCATTACTACGTGATGCAATCCAGAAAAAGCCCAGGATCTAGCCATCAAGTATGAGAAATATGCGAAAGAATGACCCTTATGAGGACAAGTCCCAGACCTAACCCAGACCTAATATGAATTATTCTCTAAAATATTGATCAAAACCAGGTTTAATTGACTGTTTCAGTGTGGTACCACATTACTACGTGATCCAAACCAGAAAAAACCCAGGATCCGTTCAACAAGTATGAGAAGAATGCGAAAGTATGAGTCTGTTGAGTGAAAATCCCCGGCCTAACCTAGACCTAACATGCGTTATCCTCAAAAATATTGATCGAAACCTGGATTAATCGACTGTTTCAGTGTGGTACCACATTACTATGTGATCCAAACCAGAAAATAACCCAGGATCTGTTCAACGAGTATGTGAAAAACGCGAAAGTATGAGCCTGATGTGGGCAAATCCCAGACCTATCCCAGACCTAACTTGCGTTGTCCTCTAAGATATTGATGGAAACCAGGTTTAATTGACTGTTTCAGTGTTGTACTTCATTACTACGAGATGCAATCCAGAAAAAGCCCAGGATCTAGCCATCAAGTATGAGAAATATGCGAAAGAATGAGCCTGATGAGAGCAAATCCCAGACCCAACCTAGACCTAACATGAATTATTCTCTAATATATTGATCGAAACCAGGTTTAATTGACTGTTTCAGTGTGGTCCCACATTACTACGTGATCCAAACCAGAAAAAATCCAGGATCCGTTCAACAAGTATGTGAAGAATGCGAAAGTATGAGTCTGTTGAGTGAAAATCCCCGGCCTAACCGAGACCTAACATGCGTTATCCTCAAAAATATTGATCGAAACCAGGTTTAATGGACTGTTTCAGTGTGGTACCACTTTACTACGTGATCCAAAGCAGAAAAAACCCTCGATCAGGTCAATATGTATGTTAAAACTGCGAAAGTATGACCCTGATGAGGGCAAATCCCAGGCCTAACCTAGACCTAACATGCGTTGTCCTCTAAAATATTGATGGAAACCAGGGTTAATTGACTGTTTCAGTGTTGTACTTCATTACTACGTGATGCAATCCAGAAAAAGCCCAGGAACTAGCCATCTAGTATGAGAAATATGCGAAAGTATGAGCCTGATGAGAGCAAATCCCAGACCTAACCTAGACCTAACATGAATTATTCTCTGAAATATTGACCGAAACCAGGTTTAATTGACTGTTTCAGCGTGGTACCACATTACTACGTGATACAATCCAGAAACAGCCCAGGATCTAGCCATGAAGTATGAGAAATATGCGAAAGTATGAGGCTGATGAGGGCAAATCCTAGACCTAACCCAGACATAACATGCGTTATACTCTAAAATATTTATCAAGATCAGGTTTAATTGAATGTTTCAGTGTGGTACCACATTACTACGTGAACCAAACCAGAAAAAACCCAGGATCCGTTCAACAAGTATGTGAAGAATGCGAAAGAATGAGCCTGATGAGAGCAAATCCCAGGCCTAACCTAGACCTAACATGCGTTGTCCTCTAAAATATTGATGGAAACCAGGGTTAATTGACTGTTTCAGTGTTGTACTTCATTACAGCGTGATGCAATCCAGAGAAAGCCCGGGATCTAGCCATCAAGTATGAGAAATATGCGAAAGAATGAGCCTGATGAGAGCAAATCCCAGACCTAACCTAGACCTAACATGAATTATTCTCTGAAATATTGACCGAAACCAGGTTTAATTGACATTTTCAGTGTTGTACTTCATTACTACGTGATGCAATCCAGAAAAAGCCCAGGATCTAGCCGTCAAGTATGAGAAATATGCGAAAGAATGAGCCTGATGAGAGCAAATCCCAGACCTAACCTAGACCTAACATGAATTATTCTCTAAAATATTGATCAAAACCAGGTTTAATTGACTGTTTCAGTGTGGTACCACATTACTACGTGATCCAATCCAGAAATAGCCCAGGATCCAGCCATGAAGTACGAGAAATATGCGAAAGAATGAGCCTGATGAGAGCAAATCCCAGACCTAACCTAGACCTAACATGAATTATTCTCTAAAATATTGATCAAAACCAGGTTTAATTGACTGTTTCAGTGTGGTACCACATTACTACGTGATCCAATCCAGAAATAGCCGAGGATCCAGCCATGAAGTATGAGAAATTTGCGAAAGAATGAGCCTGATGAGGGCAAATCCCAGACCTAACCTAGACCTAACATGAATTATTCTCTAAAATATTGATCAAAACCAGGTTTAATTGACTGTTTCAGTGTGGTACCACATTGCTACGTGTTCCAATCCAGAAATAGCCCAGGATCCAGCCATGAAGTAAGAGAAATATGCGAAAGAATGAGCCTGATGAGAGCAAATCCCAGACCTAACCTAGACCTAACATGAATTATTCTCTGAAATATTGACCGAAACCAGGTTTAATTGACTGTTTCAGTGTTGTACTTCATTACTACGTGATGCAATCCAGAAAAAGCCCAGGATCTAGCCGTCAAGTATGAGAAATATGCGAAAGAATGAGCCTGATGAGAGCAAATCCCAGACCTAACCTAGACCTAACATGAATTATTCTCTAAAATATTGATCAAAACCAGGTTTAATTGACTGTTTCAGTGTGGTACCACATTACTACGTGATCCAATCCAGAAATAGCCCAGGATCCAGCCATGAAGTACGAGAAATATGCGAAAGAATGAGCCTGATGAGAGCAAATCCCAGACCTAACCTAGACCTAACATGAATTATTCTCTAAAATATTGATCAAAACCAGGTTTAATTGACTGTTTCAGTGTGGTACCACATTACTACGTGATCCAATCCAGAAATAGCCGAGGATCCAGCCATGAAGTATGAGAAATTTGCGAAAGAATGAGCCTGATGAGGGCAAATCCCAGACCTAACCTAGACCTAACATGAATTATTCTCTAAAATATTCATCAAAACCAGGTTTAATTGACTGTTTCAGTGTGGTACCACATTACTACGTGTTCCAATCCAGAAATAGCCCAGGATCCAGCCATGAAGTAAGAGAAATATGCGAAAGTATGAGCCTGATGAGGGCAAATCCTAGACCTAACCCAGACCTAACATGCGTTATCCTCTAAAATATTGATCGCAACCAGGTTTAATGGACTGTTTCAGTGTGGTACCACACTACTACGTGATCCAAACCAGAAAAAACCCAGAATCCAGCCATGAAGTTAGAGAAATATGCGAAAGTATGAGCCTGCTGAGGGCAAATCCTAGACCTAACCCAGACCTAACATGCGTTATACTCCAAAATATTTATCAAGGTCAGGTTTAATTGAATGTTTCAGTGTGGTACCACATTACTACGTGAACGAAACCAGAAAAAACCCAGGATCCGTTCAACAAGTATGTGAAGAATGCGAAAGTATGAGTCTGATGAGTGAAAATCCCAGCGCTAACCTAGACCTAACATGCGTTATCCTCTAAAAATATGGATCCAAACCAGGTTTAATGGACTGTTTCAGTGTGGTACCACTTTACTACGTGATCCAAAGCAGAAAAAACCCTCGATCAGGTCAATATGTATGTTAAAACTGCGAAAGTATGACCCTGATGAGGGCAAATCCCAGGCCTAACCTAGACCTAACATGCGTTGTCCTCTAAAATATTGATGGAAACCAGGGTTAATTGACTGTTTCAGTGTTGTACTTCATTAGTGCGTGATGCAATCCAGAGAAAGCCCAGGATCTAGCCATCAAGTATGAGAAATATGCGAAAGAAGGAGCCTGATGAGAGCAAATCCCAGACCTAACCTAGACCTAACATGAATTATTCTCTAAAATATTGATCGAAACCAGGTTTAATTGACTGTTTCAGTGTTGTACTTCATTACTACGTGATGCAATCCAGAAAAAGCCCAGGATCTAGCCGTGAAGTATGAGAAATATGCGAAAGAATGAGCCTGATGAGAGCAAATCCCAGACCTAACCTAGACCTAACATGAATTATTCTCTAAAATATTGATCAAAACCAGGTTTCATTGACTGTTTCAGTGTGGTACCACATTACTACGTGATCCAATCCAGAAATAGCCCAGAATCCAGCCATGAAGTACGAGAAATATGCGAAAGAATGAGCCTGATGAGAGCAAATCCCAGACCTAACCTAGACCTAACATGAATTATTCTCTAAAATATTGATCAAAACCAGGTTTAATTGACTGTTTCAGTGTGGTACCACATTACTACGTGATCCAATCCAGAAATAGCCCAGGATCCAGCCATGAAGTATGAGAAATATGCGAAAGTATGAGCCTGATGAGGGCAAATCCCAGACCTAACCTAGACCTATCATGAATTATTCTCTAAAATATTGATCAAAACCAGGTTTAATTGACTGTTTCAGTGTGGTACCACATTACTACGTGTTCCAATCCAGAAATAGCCCAGGATCCAGCCATTAAGTATGAGAAATATGCGAAAGTATGAGCCTGATGAGGGCAAATCTTAGACCTAACCCAGACCTAACATGCGTTATCCTCTAAAATATTGATCGCAACCAGGTTTAATGGACTGTTTCAGTGTGGTACCACACTACTACGTGATCCAAACCAGAAAAAACCCAGAATCCAGCCATGAAGTTAGAGAAATATGCGAAAGTATGAGCCTGCTGAGGGCAAATCCTAGACCTAACCCAGACCTAACATGCGTTATACTCCAAAATATTTATCAAGGTCAGGTTTAATTGAATGTTTCAGTGTGGTACCACATTACTACGTGAACGAAACCAGAAAAAACCCAGGATCCGTTCAACAAGTATGTGAAGAATGCGAAAGTATGAGTCTGATGAGTGAAAATCCCAGCGCTAACCTAGACCTAACATGCGTTATCCTCTAAAAATATGGATCCAAACCAGGTTTAATGGACTGTTTCAGTGTGGTACCACTTTACTACGTGATCCAAAGCAGAAAAAACCCTCGATCAGGTCAATATGTATGTTAAAACTGCGAAAGTATGACCCTGATGAGGGCAAATCCCAGGCCTAACCTAGACCTAACATGCGTTGTCCTCTAAAATATTGATGGAAACCAGGGTTAATTGACTGTTTCAGTGTTGTACTTCATTAGTGCGTGATGCAATCCAGAGAAAGCCCAGGATCTAGCCATCAAGTATGAGAAATATGCGAAAGAAGGAGCCTGATGAGAGCAAATCCCAGACCTAACCTAGACCTAACATGAATTATTCTCTAAAATATTGATCGAAACCAGGTTTAATTGACTGTTTCAGTGTTGTACTTCATTACTACGTGATGCAATCCAGAAAAAGCCCAGGATCTAGCCGTCAAGTATGAGAAATATGCGAAAGAATGAGCCTGATGAGAGCAAATCCCAGACCTAACCTAGACCTAACATGAATTATTCTCTAAAATTTTGATCAAAACCAGGTTTCATTGACTGTTTCAGTGTGGTACCACATTACTACGTGATCCAATCCAGAAATAGCCCAGAATCCAGCCATGAAGTACGAGAAATATGCGAAAGAATGAGCCTGATGAGAGCAAATCCCAGACCTAACCTAGACCTAACATGAATTATTCTCTAAAATATTGATCAAAACCAGGTTTAATTGACTGTTTCAGTGTGGTACCACATTACTACGTGATCCAATCCAGAAATAGCCCAGGATCCAGCCATGAAGTATGAGAAATATGCGAAAGTATGAGCCTGATGAGGGCAAATCCCAGACCTAACCTAGACCTATCATGAATTATTCTCTAAAATATTGATCAAAACCAGGTTTAATTGACTGTTTCAGTGTGGTACCACATTACTACGTGTTCCAATCCAGAAATAGCCCAGGATCCAGCCATTAAGTATGAGAAATATGCGAAAGTATGAGCCTGATGAGGGCAAATCTTAGACCTAACCCAGACCTAACATGCGTTATCCTCTAAAATATTGATCGCAACCAGGTTTAATGGACTGTTTCAGTGTGGTACCACACTACTACGTGATCCAATCCAGAAATAGCCCAGGATCCAGCCATGAAGTATGAGAAATATGCGAAAGTATGAGCCTGATGAGGGCAAATCCCAGACCTAACCTAGACCTAACATAAATTATTCTCTAAAATATTGATCAAAACCAGGTTTAATTGACTGTTTCAGTGTGGTACCACATTACTACGTGTTCCAATCCAGAAATAGCCCAGGATCCAGCCATGAAGTATGAGAAATATGCGAAAGTATGAGCCTGATGAGGGCAAATCTTAGACCTAACCCAGACCTAACAAGCGTTATCCTCTAAAATATTGATCGCAACCAGGTTTAATGGACTGTTTCAGTGTGGTACCACACTACTACGTGATCCAAACCAGAAAAAACCCAGGATCTGTTCAACAAGTATGTGAAAAACGCGAAAGTATGAGTCTGATGAGGACAAATCCCAGACCTATTCCAGACTTAACTTGCGTTATCCTCTAAAATATTGATCGAAACCAGGTTTAATCGACTGTTTCAGCGTGGTACCACATTACTATGTGATACAATCCAGAAACAGCCCAGGATCCAGCCATGAAGTATGAGAAATATGCGAAGGTATGAGCCTGATGGGGGCATATCCTAGACCTAACCCAGACCTAACATGCGTTATCCTCTATAATATTTATCAACATCAGGTTTAATTGATTGTTTCAATGTGGTACCACATTACTACGTGATCCACACCAGAAAAAACCCAAGATCCGTTCAACAAGTTTGTGAAGAATGCGAAAGTATGAGTCTGATGAGTGAAAATCCCAGGGCTAACCTAGACCTAACATGCGTTATCCTCAATAATATTGATCGAAACCAGGTTTAATTGAGTGTTTCAGTGTTGTACCAAATTACTACGTGATCCAAGCCAGAAAAAGCCCAGGATCAGTTCAACAAGTATGTGAAAAACGCGAAAGTATGAGTCTGATGAGGGCGAATCCCAGACCTATGCCAGACCTAACTTGCGTTATCCTCTAAAATATTGATCGAAACCAGGTTTAATTGACTGTTTCAGCGTGGTACCACATTACTACGTGATACAATCCAGAAACAGCCGAGGATCTAGCCATGAAGTATGAGAAATATGCGAAAGTATGAGCCTGATGAGGGCAAATCCTAGACCTAACCCAGACCTAACATGCGTTATACTCCAAAATATTTATCAAGATCAGGTATAATTGAATGTTTCAGTGTGGTACCACATTACTACGTGAACCAAACCAGAAAAAACCCAGGATTCGTTCAACAAGTATGTGAAGAATGCGAAAGTATGAGTCTGATGAGTGAAAATCCCAGGGCTAACCTAGACCTAACATGCGTTATCCTCTAAAAATATTGATCCAAACCACGTTTAATGGACTGTATCAGTGTGGTACCACTTTACTACGTGATCCAAAGCAGAAAAAACCCTCGATCAGGTCAACATGTATGTTAAAACTGCGAAAGTATGACCCTGTTGAGGGCAAATCCCAGGCCTAACCTAGACCTAACATGCGTTGTCCTCTAAAATATTGATGGAAACCAGGGTTAATTGACTGTTTCAGTGTTGTACTTCATTACTACGTGATGCAATCCAGAGAAAGCCCAGGATCTAGCCATCAAGTATGAGAAATATGCGAAAGAATGAGCCTGATGGGAGCAAATCCCAGTCCTAACCTAGACCTAACGTGAATTATTCTCTAAAATATTGATCGAAACCAGGTTTAATTGACTGTTTCAGTGTTGTACTTCATTACTACGTGATGCAATCCAGAAAATGCCCAGGATCTAGCCATCAAGTATGAGAGATATGCGAAAGAATGAGCCTGATGAGAGCAAATCTTAGACCTAACACAGACCTAAGATGCGTTATCCTCTTAAATATTTATCCAGACCAGGTTTCATTGAATGTTTCAGTGTGGTACCACATTACTACGTGATCCAATCCAGAAATAGCCCAGGATCTAGCCATGAGGTATGAGAAATATGCGAAGGTATGAGCCTGATGAGGGCAAATCCTAGACCTAACCCAAACCTAACATGCGTTATCCTCTAAAATATTGATCAAGACCAGGTTTAATTGACTGTTTCAGTGTTGTACTTCATTACTACGTGATGCAATCCAGAAAATGCCCAGGATCTAGCCATCAAGTATGAGAGATATGCGAAAGAATGAGCCTGATGAGAGCAAATCTTAGACCTAACCCAAACCTAACATGCGTTATCCTCTAAAATATTGATCGCAACCAGGTTTAATGGACTGTTTCAGTGTGGTACCACTTTACTACGTGAGCCAAAGCAGAAAAAACCCTCGATCAGGTCAACATGTATGTTAAAACTGCGAAAGTATGACCCTGATGAGGGCAAATCCCAGGCCTAACCTAGACCTAACATGCGTTGTCCTCTAAAATATTGATGGAAACCAGGGTTAATTGACTGTTTCAGTGTTGTACTTCATTACTACGTGATGCAATCCAGAGAAAGCCCAGGATCTAGCCATCAAGTATGAGAAATATGCGAAAGAATGAGCCTGATGAGAGCAAATCCCAGACCTAACCTAGACCTAACGTGAATTATTCTCTAAAATATTGATCGAAACCAGGTTTAATTGACTGTTTCAGTGTTGTACTTCATTACTACGTGATGCAATCCAGAAAAAGCCCAGGATCTAGCCGTGAAGTATGAGAAATATGCGAAAGAATGAGCCTGATGAGAGCAAATCCCAGACCTAACCTAGACCTAACATGAATTATTCTCTAAAATATTGATCAAAACCAGGTTTAATTGACTGTTTCAGTGTGGTACCACATTACTACGTGATCCAATCCAGAAATAGCCCAGGATCCAGCCATGAAGTATGAGAAATATGCGAAAGTATGAGCCTGATGAGGGCAAATCCCAGACGTAACCTAGACCTAACATGAATTATTCTCTAAAATATTGATCAAAACCAGGTTTAATTGACTGTTTCAGTGTGGTACCACATTACTACGTGATCCAATCCAGAAATAGCCCAGGATCCAGCCATGAAGTATGAGAAATATGCGAAAGTATGAGCCTGATGAGGGCAAATCCTAGACCTAACCCAGACCTAACATGCGTTATCCTCTAAAATATTGATCGCAACCAGGTTTAATGGACTGTTTCAGTGTGGTACCACACTACTACGTGATCCAAACCAGAAAAAACCCAGGATCTGTTCAACAAGTACGTGAAAACCGCGAAAGTATGAGTCTGATGAGGTCAAATCCCAGACCTATCCCAGAATTAACTTGCGTTATCCTCTAAAATATTGATCGAAACCAGGTTTAATCGACTGTTTCAGCGTGGTACCACATTACTATGTGATACAATCCAGAAACAGCCCAGGATCCAGCCATGAAGTCTGAGAAATATGCGAAAGTATGAGCCTGATGGGGGCAAATCCTAGACCTACCCCAGACCAAACATGCGTTATCCTCTAAAATATTGATCGCAACCAGGTTTAATTGACTGTTTCAGTGTGGTACCACATTAATACGTGATCCAATCCAGAAATAGCCCAGGATCCAGTCATGAAGTATGAGAAATATGCGAAAGTATGAGCCTGATGAGGGCAAATCCTAGACCTAACCCAGACCTAACTTGCGTTATCCTCTAAAATATTTATCAAGACCAGGTTTAATTCAATGTTTCAGTGTGGTACCACATTACTACGTGATACAAAACAAGAAAAAACCCAGGATCCGTTCAACAAGTATGTGAAGAATGCGAAAGTATGAGTCTGATGAGTGAAAATCCCAGACCTAACGTAGACCTAACATGCGTTATCCTGTAAAATGTTGATCCAAACCTGGTTTAATCGACTGTTTCAGTGTGGTACCACATTACTATGTGATCCAAACCAGAAAATAACCCAGGATCTGTTCAACGAGTATGTGAAGTGTGCGAAAGTATGAGTCTGATGAGGGCAAATCCCAGACCTATCCCAGACCTAACATGCGTTATCCTCAAAAATATTGATCGAAACCTGCTTTAATCGACTGTTTCAGTGTGGTACCACATTACTATGTGATCCAAACCAGAAAATAACCCAGGATCTGTTCAACGAGTATGTGAAGTGTGCGAAAGTATGAGTCTGATGAGTGAAAATCCCAGGCCTAACCTAGACCTGACATGCGTTATCCTCAAAAATATTGATCGAAACCTGGTTTAATCGACTGTTTCAGTGTGGTACCACATTACTACGTGATCCAAACCAGAAAAAACCCAGGATCAGTTCAACAAGTATGTGAAAAACGCGAAAGTATGAGCCTGATGAGGGCAAACCCCAGGCCTAACCTAGACCTAACATGAATTATTATCTAAAATATTGATCGAAACCAGGTTTAATTGACTGTTTCAGTGTTGTACTTCATTACTACGTGATGCAATCCAGAAAAAGCCCAGGATCTAGCCATCAAGTATGAGAAATATGCGAAAGTATGAGCCTGATGATGGCAAAACCTAGACCTAACCCAAACCTAACATGCGTTATTCTCTAAAATATTGATCAAGACCAGGTTAAATGAATGTTTCAGTGTGGTACCACATTACTACGTGAACCAAACCAGAAAAAACCCAGGATCTGTTAAACGAGTATGTGTAGTGTGCGAAAGTATGAGCCTGATGAGGGCGAATCCCAGACCTATCCCAGACCTAACTTGCGTTATCCTCCAAAATATTGATCGAAACAAGGTTTAATTGACTGTTTCAGCGTGGTACCACATTACTACGTGATACAATCCGGAAACAGCCCAGGATCTAGCCATCAAGTATGAGAAATATGCGAAAGAATGAGTCTGATGAGTGCAAATCCCAGACCTAACCTAGACCTAACATGAATTATTCTCTAAAATATTGATCGAAACCGAGTTTAATTGACTGTTTCAGTGTGGTACCACATTACTACGTGATCCAATCCAGTAAAACCCCAGGATCCGTTCAACAAGTATGTGAAGAATGCGAAAGTATGAGTCTGATGAGTGAAAATCCCAGGCCTAACCTAGACCTAACATGCGTTATCCTCTAAAATATTGATCGAAACCAGGTTTAATTGACTGTTTCAGTGTGGTACCACATTACTACGTGATCCAATCCAGAAATAGCCCAGGATCTAGCCATGAGGTATGAGAAATATGCGAAAGTATGAGCCTGATGAGGGCAAATCCTAGACCTAACCCAGACCTAACATGCGTTATCCTCAAAAATATTTATCAAGACCAGGTTTAACTGAATGTTTCAGTGTGGTACCACATTACTACGTGATCCATACCAGAAAAAACCCAGGATCTGTTCAACAAGTATCTGAAGAATGCGAAAGTATGAGTCTGATGAGTGAAAATTTCAGGGCTAACCTAGACCTAACATGCATTATCCTCTAAAATATTGATCCAAACCAGGTTTAGTGGACTGTTTTAGTGTGGTACCACTTTACTACGTGATCCAAAGCAGAAAAAACCCTCGATCAGGTCAACATGTATGTTAGAACTGCGAAAGTATGACCCCGATGAGGGCAAATCCCAGGCCTAACCTAGACCTAACATGAATTATTCTCTAAAATATTGATCGAAACCAGGTTTAATTGACTGTTTCAGTGTTGTACTTCATTACTACGTGATGCAATCCAGAAAATGCCCAGGATCTAGCCATCAAGTATGAGAGATATGCGAAAGAATGAGCCTGATGAGAGCAAATCTTAGACCTAACACAGACCTAAGATGCGTTATCCTCTTAAATATTTATCCAGACCAGGTTTCATTGAATGTTTCAGTGTGGTACCACATTACTACGTGATCCAATCCAGAAATAGCCCAGGATCTAGCCATGAGGTATGAGAAATATGCGAAGGTATGAGCCTGATGAGGGCAAATCCTAGACCTAACCCAAACCTAACATGCGTTATCCTCTAAAATATTGATCAAGACCAGGTTTAATTGAATGTTACAGTGTGGTACCACATTACTACGTGAACCAAACCAGAAAAAACCCAGGATCTGTTAAACAAGTATGCGAAAAATGCGAAAGTATGAGCCAGATGATTGCAAATACCAGCGTTATCCTCTAAAATATTATTCGCAACCAGGTTTAATTGACTGTTTCAGTGTGGTACTTCATTACTACGTGATGCAATCCAGAAGAAGCCCAGGATCTAGCAATCAAGTATGAGATATATGCGAAAGAATGAGCCTGATGAGAGCAAATCTTAGACCTAACACAGACCTAAGATGCGTTATCCTCTAAAATATTTATCCAGACCAGGTTTCATTGAATGTTTCAGTGTGGTACTACATTAATACTTGATCCAATCCAGAAAGAGCCCAGGATCTAGCCATGAAGTATTAGAAATATGCGAAAGTATGAGCCTGATGAGAGCAAATCCCAGACCTAACCTTGACCTAACATGAATTATTCTCTAAAATATTGATCGAAACCAGGTTTAATTGACTGTTTCAGTGTGGTCCCACATTACTACGTGATCCAAACCAGAAAAAACCCAGGATCCATTCAACAAGTATGTGAAGAATGCGAAAGTATGAGTCTGATGAGTGAAGATCCCAGGCCTAACCTAGACCTAACATGAATTATTCTCTAAAATATTGATCGAAACCTGGTTTAATCTATTGTTTCAGTGTGGTACCACATTACTATTAGATCCAAACCAGAAAATAACCCAGGATCTGTTCAACGAGTATGTGAAGTGTGCGAAAGTATGAGTATGATGAGGGCAAATCCCAGACCTATCCCAGACCTAACATGCGTTATCCTCTAAAATATTTATCAAGGCCAGGTTTAGTTGATTGTTTCAGTGTGGTCCCACATTACTACGTGATCCAAACCAGAAAAAACCCGGGATCCGTTCAACAAGTATGTGAAGTGTGCGAAAGTATGAGCCTGATGAGGGCGAATCCCAGACCTATCCCAGACCTAACTTGCGTTATCCTCCAAAATATTGATCGAAACAAGGTTTAATTGACTGTTTCAGCGTGGTACCACATTACTACGTGATACAATCCGGAAACAGCCCAGGATCTAGCCATGAAGTATGTGAAGTGTGCGAAAGTATGAGCCTGATGAGAGCAAATCTTAGACCTAACACAGACCTAAGATGCGTTATCCTCTTAAATATTTATCCAGACCAGGTTTCATTGAATGTTTCAGTGTGGTACCACATTACTACGTGATACAAACCGGAAACAGCCCAGGATCTAGCCATGAAGTATGTGAAGTGTGCGAAAGTATGAGCCTGATGAGAGCAAATCTTACACCTAACACAGACCTAAGATGCGTTATCCTCTTAAATATTTATCCAGACCAGGTTTCATTGAATGTTTCAGTGTGGTACCACATTACTACGTGATCCAATCCAGAAATAGCCCAGGATCTAGCCATGAAGTATGAGAAATATGCGAAGGTATGAGCCTGATGAGGGCGAATCCCAGACCTATCCCAGACCTAACTTGCGTTATCCTCCAAAATATTGATCGAAACAAGGTTTAATTGACTGTTTCAGCGTGGTACCACATTACTACGTGATACAATCCGGAAACAGCCCAGGATCTAGCCATCAAGTATGAGAAATATGCGAAAGAATGAGTATGATGAGGGCAAATCCCAGACCTATCCCAGACCTAACATGCGTTATCCTCTAAAATATTTATCAAGGCCAGGTTTAGTTGATTGTTTCAGTGTGGTCCCACATTACTACGTGATCCAAACCAGAAAAAACCCGGGATCCGTTCAACAAGTATGTGAAGAATGCGAAAGTATGAGTCTGATGAGTGAAAATCCCAGACATAACCTAGACCTAACATGCGTTATCCTCTAAAATATTGATCCAAACCAGGTTTAATTGACTGTTTCAGTGTGGTCCCACATTACTACGTGATACAATCCTGAAACAGCCCAGGATCTAGCCATGAAGTATGAGAAATATGCGAATGTATGAGCCTGATGAGGACAAATCCTAGACCTAACCCAAACCTAACATGCGTTATCCTCCAAAATATTTATCAAGACCAGGTTTAATTGAATGTTTCAGTGTGGTACCACTATGCTACGTGATCCAAACCAGAAAAAACCCAGGATCAGTTCAACAAGTATGTGAAAAACGCGAAAGTATGAGCCTGATGAGGGCAAACCCCAGGCCTAACCTAGACCTAACATGAATTATTATCTAAAATATTGATCGAAACCAGGTTTAATTGACTGTTTCAGTGTTGTACTTCATTACTACGTGATGCAATCCAGAAAAAGCCCAGGATCTAGCCATCAAGTATGAGAAATATGCGAAAGTATGAGCCTGATGAGGGCAAATCCTAGACCTAACCCAGACCTAACTTGCGTTATCCTCCAAAATATTGATCGAAACAAGGTTTAATTGACTGTTTCAGCGTGGTACCACATTACTACGTGATACAATCCGGAAACAGCCCAGGATCTAGCCATGAAGTATGTGAAGTGTGCGAAAGTATGAGCCTGATGAGAGCAAATCTTAGACCTAACACAGACCTAAGATGCGTTATCCTCTTAAATATTTATCCAGACCAGGTTTCATTGAATGTTTCAGTGTGGTACCACATTACTACGTGATACAAACCGGAAACAGCCCAGGATCTAGCCATGAAGTATGTGAAGTGTGCGAAAGTATGAGCCTGATGAGAGCAAATCTTACACCTAACACAGACCTAAGATGCGTTATCCTCTTAAATATTTATCCAGACCAGGTTTCATTGAATGTTTCAGTGTGGTACCACATTACTACGTGATCCAATCCAGAAATAGCCCAGGATCTAGCCATGAAGTATGAGAAATATGCGAAGGTATGAGCCTGATGAGGGCGAATCCCAGACCTATCCCAGACCTAACTTGCGTTATCCTCCAAAATATTGATCGAAACAAGGTTTAATTGACTGTTTCAGCGTGGTACCACATTACTACGTGATACAATCCGGAAACAGCCCAGGATCTAGCCATCAAGTATGAGAAATATGCGAAAGAATGAGTCTGATGAGTGCAAATCCCAGACCTAACCTAGACCTAACATGAATTATTCTCTAAAATATTGATCGAAACCGAGTTTAATTGACTGTTTCAGTGTGGTACCACATTACTACGTGATCCAATCCAGTAAAACCCCAGGATCCGTTCAACAAGTATGTGAAGAATGCGAAAGTATGAGTCTGATGAGTGAAAATCCCAGGCCTAACCTAGACCTAACATGCGTTATCCTCTAAAATATTGATTGAAACCAGGTTTAATTGACTGTTTCAGTGTGGTACCACATTACTACGTGATCCAATCCAGAAATAGCCCAGGATCTAGCCATGAGGTATGAGAAATATGCGAAAGTATGAGCCTGATGAGGGCAAATCCTAGACCTAACCCAGACCTAACATGCGTTATCCTCAAAAATATTTATGAAGACCAGGTTTAACTGAATGTTTCAGTGTGGTACCACATTACTACGTGATCCATACCAGAAAAAACCCAGGATCTGTTCAACAAGTATCTGAAGAATGCGAAAGTATGAGTCTGATGAGTGAAAATTTCAGGGCTAACCTAGACCTAACATGCATTATCCTCTAAAATATTGATCCAAACCAGGTTTAGTGGACTGTTTCAGTGTGGTACCACTTTACTACGTGATCCAAAGCAGAAAAAACCGTCGATCAGGTCAACATGTATGTTAGAACTGCGAAAGTATGACCCCGATGAGGGCAAATCCCAGGCCTAACCTAGACCTAACATGAATTATTCTCTAAAATATTGATCGAAACCAGGTTTAATTGACTGTTTCAGAGTTGTACTTCATTACTACGTGATGCAATCCAGAAAATGCCCAGGATCTAGCCATCAAGTATGAGAGATATGCGAAAGAATGAGCCTGATGAGAGCAAATCTTAGACCTAACACAGACCTAAGATGCGTTATCCTCTTAAATATTTATCCAGACCAGGTTTCATTGAATGTTTCAGTGTGGTACCACATTACTACGTGATCCAATCCAGAAATAGCCCAGGATCTAGCCATGAAGTATGAGAAATATGCGAAGGTATGAGCCTGATGAGGGCAAATCCTAGACCTAACCCAAACCTAACATGCGTTATCCTCTAAAATATTGATCAAGACCAGGTTTAATTGAATGTTTCAGTGTGGTACCACATTACTACGTGATCCATACCAGAAAAAACCCAGGATCTGTTAAACAAGTATGCGAAAAATGCGAAAGTATGAGCCAGATGATTGCAAATACCACAGCTATCCCAGTCATAACCAGCGTTATCCTCTAAAATATTATTCGCAACCAGGTTTAATTGACTGTTTCAGTGTGGTACTTCATTACTACGTGATGCAATCCAGAAGAAGCCCAGGATCTAGCCATCAAGTATGAGAGATATGCGAAAGAATGAGCCTGATGAGAGCAAATCTTAGACCTAACACAGACCTAAGATGCGTTATCCTCTAAAATATTTATCCAGACCAGGTTTCATTGAATGTTTCAGTGTGGTACTACATTAATACTTGATCCAATCCAGAAAGAGCCCAGGATCTAGCCATGAAGTATTAGAAATATGCGAAAGTATGAGCCTGATGAGAGCAAATCCCAGACCTAACCTTGGCCTAACATGAATTATTCTCTAAAATATTGATCGAAACCAGGTTTAATTGACTGTTTCAGTGTGGTCCCACATTACTACGTGATCCAAACCAGAAAAAACCCAGGATCCATTCAACAAGTATGTGAAGAATGCGAAAGTATGAGTCTGATGAGTGAAGATCCCAGGCCTAACCTAGACCTAACATGAATTATTCTCTAAAATATTGATCGAAACCTGGTTTAATCTATTGTTTCAGTGTGGTACCACATTACTATTAGATCCAAACCAGAAAATAACCCAGGATCTGTTCAACGAGTATGTGAAGTGTGCGAAAGTATGAGTATGATGAGGGCAAATCCCAGACCTATCCCAGACCTAACATGCGTTATCCTCTAAAATATTTATCAAGGCCAGGTTTAGTTGATTGTTTCAGTGTGGTCCCACATTACTACGTGATCCAAACCAGAAAAAACCCGGGATCCGTTCAACAAGTATGTGAAGAATGCGAAAGTATGAGTCTGATGAGTGAAAATCCCAGACATAACCTAAACCTAACATGCGTTATCCTCTAAAATATTGATCCAAACCAGGTTTAATTGACTGTTTCAGTGTGGTCCCACATTACTACGTGATACAATCCTGAAACAGCCCAGGATCTAGCCATGAAGTATGAGAAATATGCGAATGTATGAGCCTGATGAGGACAAATCCTAGACCTAACCCAAACCTAACATGCGTTATCCTCCAAAATATTTATCAAGACCAGGTTTAATTGAATGTTTCAGTGTGGTGCCACTTTACTACGTGATCCAAAGCATTAAGAAACCTCGATCAGGTCAACATGTATGTTAAAACTGCGAAAGTATGACTCTGATGTGGGCAAATCCCAGGCCTTACCTAGACCTAACATGCGTTGTCCTCTAAAATATTGATGGAAACCAGGTTTAATTGACTGATTCAGTGTTGTACTTCATTACCACGTGATGCGATCCAGAAAAAGCCCAGGATCTAGCCATCAAGTATGAGAAATATGCGAAAGAATGAGCCTGATGAGAGCAAATCCCAGACCTAACCTAGACATAACATACATTATTCTCTAAAATATTGATCGAAACCAGGTTTAATTGACTGTTTCAGTGTGGTACCACATTACTACGTGATCCAATCCAGAAATAGCCCAGGATCTAGCCATGAAGTATGAGAAATATGCGAAGGTATGAGCCTGACGAGGGCAAATCCTAGACCTTACCCAGACCTAACATGCGTTATCCTGTAAAATATTTATCATAACCAGGTTTAATTGATTGTTTCAGTGTGGTCCCACATTACTACGTGATCCAAACCAGAAAAAACCCAGGATCCGTTCAACAAGTATGTGAAGAATGCGAAAGTATGAGTCTGATGAGGGCTAATCCCAGACCTATCCCAGACCTAACTTGCGTTATCGTCTAAAATAATGATCGAAACCAGGTTTAATGGACTGTTTTAGATGTGGTACCACTTTACCACGTGATCCAAAGCAGAAAAAACCCTCGATCAGGTCAACATGCATGTTAAAACTGCGAAAGTATGACCCTGATGAGGTCAAATCCCAGACTTATCCCAGACCTGACATGCGTTATCCTCTAAAATAGTTATCAAGACCAGGTTTAATTGATTGTTTCGGTGTGGTCCCACATTACTACGTAATCCAAACCAGAAAAAACCCAGGATCTGTTCAACAAGTATGTGAAGAATGCGAAAGTATGAGTCTGATGAGTGAAAATCCCAGACATAACCTAGACCTAACATGCGTTATCCTCTAAAATATTGATCCAAACCAGGTTTATGGACTGTTTCAGTGGGGTACCACTTTACTACGTGATCCAAAGCAGAAAAAACACTCGATCAGGTCAACATGTATGTTAAAACTGCGAAAGTATGACCCTGATGAGGGCAAATCCCAGACCTATCCCAGACCTAACTTGCGTTATCCTCAAAAATATTGATCGAAACCAGGTTTAATTGACTGTTTCAGCGTGGTACCACATTACTACGTGATACAATCCAGAAACAGCCAAGGATCTAGCCATGAAGTATGAGAAATATGCGAATGTATGAGCCTGATGAGGACAAATCCTAGACCTAACCCAAACCTAACATGCGTTATCCTCTAAAATATTTATCAAGACCAGGTTTAATTGAATGTTTCAGTGCGGTACCACATTACTACGTGAACCAAACCAGAAAAAACCCAGGATCCGTTCAACAAGTATGTGAAGAATGCGAAAGTATGAGTCTGATGAGTGAAAATCCTAGGTCTAACCCAGACCTAACATGCGTTATCCTCTAAAATATTGATCCAAACCAGGTTTAATGGACTGTTTCAGTGTGGTACCACTTTACTACGTGATCCAAAGCATTAAGAATCCTCGATCAGGTCAACATGTATGTTAAAACTGCGAAAGTATGACCCTGATGAGGGCAAATCCCAGGCCTTACCTAGACCTAACATGCGTTGTCCTCTAAAATATTCATGGAAACCAGGTTTAATTGACTGTTTCAGTGTTGTACTTCATTACTACGTGATGCAATCCAGAAATAGCCCAGGATCTAGCCGTGAAGTATGAGAAATATGCGAAAGTATGAGTCTGACGAGGGCAAATCCTAGACCTAACTCAGACCTAACATGCGTTATCCTCTAAAATATTTATCATGACCAGGTTTAATTGATTGTTTCAGTGTGGTCCCACATTACTACGTGATCCAAACCAGAAAAAACCCAGGATCCGTTTAAGAAGTATGTGAAGAATGCGAAAGTATGAGTCTGATGAGTGAAAATCCCAGGCCTAACCTAGACCTAACATGCGTTATCCTCAAAAATATTGATCGAAACCAGGTTTAATTGACTGTTTCAGTGTGGTACCACATTACTATGTGATCCAATCCAGAAATAGCCCAGGATCTAGCCGTGAAGTATGAGAAATATGCGAAAGTATGAGTCTGACGAGGGCAAATCCTAGACCTAACTCAGACCTAACATGCGTTATCCTCTAAAATATTTATCATGACCAAGTTTAATTGATTGTTTCAGTGTGGTACCACATTACTACGTGAACCAAACCAGAAAAAACCCTGTATCCGTTCAACAAGTATGTGAAGAATGCGAAAGTATGAGTCTGATGAGTGAAAGTCCCAGGGCTAACCTTGACCTAACAAGCGTTATCCTCTAAAATATTGATCCAAACCATATTTTATGGACTGTTTCAGTGTGGTACCACTTTACTGCGTGATCCAAAGCAGAAAAAACCCTCGATCAGGTCAACATGTATGTTAAAACTGCGAAAGTATGACTCTGGTGTGGGCAAATCCCAGGCCTAACCTAGACCTAACATGCGTTGTCCTCTAAAATATTGATGGAAACCAGGTTTAATTGACTGTTTCAGTGTTGCACTTCATTACTACGTGATCCATACCAGTAAAAACCCAGGATCCGTTCAACAAGTATGTGAAGAATGCGAAAGTATGAGTGTGGTGAGTGAAAAACCCCGGCCTAACCTAGACCTAACATGTGTTATCCTCAAATATATTGATCGAAACCTGGTTTAATCGTCGGTTTCAGTGTGTTACCACATTACTACGTGATCCAATCCAGAAATAGCCCAGGATCTAGCCATGAAATATGAGAAATATGCGAAAGTATGAGCCTGACGAGGGCAAATCCTAGACCTAACCCACACCTAACACCCGTTATCCTCTAAAATATTTATCAAGACCAGGTTTAATTGATTGTTTCAGTGTGGTCCCACATTACTACGTGATCCAAGCCAGAAAAAACCCAGGTTCCGTTCAACAAGTATGTGAAGAATGCGAAAGTATGAGTGTGGTGAGTGAAAAACCCCGGCCTAACCTAGACCTAACATGTGTTATCCTCAAATATATTGATCGAAACCTGGTTTAATCGTCGGTTTCAGTGTGTTACCACATTACTACGTGATCCAATCCAGAAATAGCCCAGGATCTAGCCATGAAATATGAGAAATATGCGAAAGTATGAGCCTGACGAGGGCAAATCCTAGACCTAACCCAGACCTAACATGCGTTATCCTCTAAAATATTTATCAAGACCAGGTTTAATTGATTGTTTCAGTGTGGTCCCACATTACTACGTGATCCAAGCCAGAAAAAACCCAGGATCTGTTCAACGAGTATGTGAAGTGTGCGAAAGTATGAGTCTGATGAGGACAAATCCCAGACCTATCCGAGACCTAACATGCATTATCCTCTAAAATATTTATCAAGACCAGGTTTAATTGAATGTTTCAGTGTGGTACCACATTACTACGTGATCCAATCCAGAAATAGCCCAGGATCCAGCCATGAAGTATGAGAAATATGCGAAAGTATGAGCCTGATGGGGGCAAATCCTAGACCTAACCCAGACCTAACATGCGTTATCCTCTAAAATATTGATCGAAACCAGGTTTAATCGACTGTTTCAGTGTGGTACCACACTACTACGTGACCCAAACCGGGAAAAACCCAGGATCTGTTCAACAAGTGTGTGAAAAACGCGAAAGTATGAGCCTGATGAGGGCAAATCCCAGTCCTATCCCAGACCTAACTTGCGTTATCCTCAATATTGATCGAAACCTGGTTTAATCGACTGTTTCAGTGTGGTACCACATTACTACGTGACCCAATCCAGAAATAGCCGAGGATCTAGCCATGAAGTATGAGAAATATGCGAAAGTATGAGCCTGACGAGGACAAATCCTAGACCTAACCCAGACCAAACATGCGTTATCCTCAAAAATATTGATCGAAACCGGGTTTAATCGACTGTTTCAGTGTGGTACCACACTACTACGTGACCCAAACCGGAAAAAACCCAGGATCTGTTCAACAAGTATGTGAAGAATGCGAAAGTATGAGTCTGATGAGTGAAAATCCCAGACCTATCCCAGACCTAACATGCGTTATCCTGTAAAATATTTATCAAGACCAGGTTTAATTGATTGTTTCTGTGTGGGCCCACATTACTACGTGACACAATTCAGAAACAGCCCAGGATCTAGCCATGAAGTAAGAGAAATATGCGAAAGTATGAGCCTGATGAGGGCAAATCCTAGACCTAACCCAAACCTAACATGCGTTATCCTCTAAAATATTTATCAAGACCAGGTTTAATTGAATGTTTCAGTGTGGTCCCACATTACTACGTGATCCAAACCAGAAAAAACCCAGGATCCGTTCAACAAATATGTGAAGAATGCGAAAGTATGAGTCTGATGAGTGAAAATCCCAGACCTATCCCAGACCTAACATGCGTTATCCTGTAAAATATTTATCAAGACCAGGTTTAATTGAATGTTTCAGTGTGGTACCACATTACTACGTGAACCAAACCAGTAAAAACCCAGGATCCGTTCAACAAGTATGTGGAGAATGCGAAAGTATGAGTTTGATGAGTGAAAATCCTCGGCCTAACCTATACCTAACATGCGTTATCCTCAAAAATATTGATCGAAACCAGGTTTAGTCGACTGTTTCAGTGTGGTACCACATTACTACGTGATCCAAACCAGTAAAAACCCAGGATCCGTTCAACAAGTATGTGGAGAATGCGAAAGTATGAGTCTGATGAGTGAAAGTCCCAGGGCTAACCTAGACCTAACAAGCGTTATCCTCTAAAATATTGATCCAAACCATATTTTATGGACTGTTTCAGTGTGGTACCACTTTACTGCGTGATCCAAAGCAGAAAAAACCCTCGATCAGGTCAACATGTATGTTAAAACTGCGAAAGTATGACTCTGGTGTGGGCAAATCCCAGGCCTAACCTAGACCTAACATGCGTTGTCCTCTAAAATATTGATGGAAACCAGGTTTAATTGACTGTTTCAGTGTTGCACTTCATTACTACGTGATCCATACCAGTAAAAACCCAGGATCCGTTCAACAAGTATGTGAAGAATGCGAAAGTATGAGTGTGGTGAGTGAAAAACCCCGGCCTAACCTAGACCTAACATGTGTTATCCTCAAATATATTGATCGAAACCTGGTTTAATCGTCGGTTTCAGTGTGTTACCACATTACTACGTGATCCAATCCAGAAATAGCCCAGGATCTAGCCATGAAATATGAGGAATATGCGAAAGTATGAGCCTGACGAGGGCAAATCCTAGACCTAACCCAGACCTAACATGCGTTATCCTCTAAAATATTTATCAAGACCAGGTTTAATTGATTGTTTCAGTGTGGTCCCACATTACTACGTGATCCAAGCCAGAAAAAACCCAGGATCTGTTCAACGAGTATGTGAAGTGTGCGAAAGTATGAGTCTGATGAGGACAAATCCCAGACCTATCCGAGACCTAACATGCATTATCCTCTAAAATATTTATCAAGACCAGGTTTAATTGAATGTTTCAGTGTGGTACCACATTACTACGTGATCCAATCCAGAAATAGCCCAGGATCCAGCCATGAAGTATGAGAAATATGCGAAAGTATGAGCCTGATGGGGGCAAATCCTAGACCTAACCCAGACCTAACATGCGTTATCCTCTAAAATATTGATCGAAACCAGGTTTAATCGACTGTTTCAGTGTGGTACCACACTACTACGTGACCCAAACCGGGAAAAACCCAGGATCTGTTCAACAAGTGTGTGAAAAACGCGAAAGTATGAGCCTGATGAGGGCAAATCCCAGTCCTATCCCAGACCTAACTTGCGTTATCCTCAAAAATATTGATCGAAACCTGGTTTAATCGACTGTTTCAGTGTGGTACCACATTACTACGTGACCCAATCCAGAAATAGCCGAGGATCTAGCCATGAAGTATGAGAAATATGCGAAAGTATGAGCCTGACGAGGACAAATCCTAGACCTAACCCACACCAAACATGCGTTATCCTCAAAAATATTGATCGAAACCGGGTTTAATCGACTGTTTCAGTGTGGTACCACACTACTACGTGACCCAAACCGGAAAAAACCCAGGATCTGTTCAACAAGTATGTGAAGAATGCGAAAGTATGAGTCTGATGAGTGAAAATCCCAGACCTATCCCAGACCTAACATGCGTTATCCTGTAAAATATTTATCAAGACCAGGTTTAATTGATTGTTTCTGTGTGGGCCCACATTACTACGTGACACAATTCAGAAACAGCCCAGGATCTAGCCATGAAGTAAGAGAAATATGCGAAAGTATGAGCCTGATGAGGGCAAATCCTAGACCTAACCCAAACCTAACATGCGTTATCCTCTAAAATATTTATCAAGACCAGGTTTAATTGAATGTTTCAGTGTGGTCCCACATTACTACGTGATCCAAACCAGAAAAAACCCAGGATCCGTTCAACAAATATGTGAAGAATGCGAAAGTATGAGTCTGATGAGTGAAAATCCCAGACCTATCCCAGACCTAACATGCGTTATCCTGTAAAATATTTATCAAGACCAGGTTTAATTGAATGTTTCATTGTGGTACCACATTACTACGTGAACCAAACCAGTAAAAACCCAGGATCCGTTCAACAAGTATGTGGAGAATGCGAAAGTATGAGTTTGATGAGTGAAAATCCTCGGCCTAACCTATACCTAACATGCGTTATCCTCAAAAATATTGATCGAAACCAGGTTTAGTCGACTGTTTCAGTGTGGTACCACATTACTACGTGATCCAAACCAGTAAAAACCCAGGATCCGTTCAACAAGTATGTGGAGAATGCGAAAGTATGAGTCTGATGAGTGAAAATCCTCGGCCTAACCTAGACCTAACTTGCGTTGTCCTCTAAAATATTGATGGAAACCAGGTTTAATTGACTGTTTCAGTGTTGCACTTCGTTACTACGTGATCCAAACCAGTAAAAACCCAGGATCCGTTCAACAACTATGTGAAGAATGCGACAGTATGAGTGTGATGAGTGAAAAACCCCGGCCTAACCTAGACCTAACATGCGTTATCCTCAAAAATATTGATCGAAACCTGGTTTAATCGTCTGTTTCAGTGTGGTGCCACATACTATGTGATCCAAACCAGAAAAAACCCTGTATCTGTTCAACAAGTATGTGAAGAATGCGAAAGTATGAGTCTGATGAGTGAAAATCCCAGAGCTAACCTAGACCTAACAAGCGTTATCCTCTAAAATATTTATCAAGACCAGGTTTAATTGACTGTTTCAGCGTGGTACCACATTATTACGTGACACAATCCAGAAACAGCCCAGGATCTAGCCATGAAGTATGAGAAATATTCGAAAGTATGAGCCTGATGAGGGCAAATCCTAGACCTAACCCAAACCTAACATGCGTTATCCTCTAAAATATTTATCAAGACCAGGTTTAATTGATTGTTTCAGTGTGGTCCCACATTACTACGTGACACAATCCAGAAACAGCCCAGGATCTAGCCATGAAGTATGAGAAATATGCGAAAGTATGAGCCTGATGAGGGCAAATCCTAGACCTAACCCAGACCTAACATGCGTTATCCACAAAAATATTGATCGAAACCAGGTTTAATCGACTGTTTCAGTGTGGTACCACATTACTATGTGATCCAAACCTGAAAATAATCCAGGATCTGTTCAAGGAGTATGAGAAATATTCGAAAGTATGAGCCTGATGAGGGCAAATCCTAGACCTAACCCAAACCTAACATGCGTTATCCTCTAAAATATTTATCAAGACCAGGTTTAATTGATTGTTTCAGTGTGGTCCCACATTACTACGTGACACAATCCAGAAACAGCCCAGGATCTAGCCATGAAGTATGAGAAATATGCGAAAGTATGAGCCTGATGAGGGCAAATCCTAGACCTAACCCAGACCTAACATGCGTTATCCACAAAAATATTGATCGAAACCAGGTTTAATCGACTGTTTCAGTGTGGTACCACATTACTATGTGATCCAAACCTGAAAATAATCCAGGATCTGTTCAAGGAGTATGTGAAGTGTGCGAAAGTATGAGTATGATGAGGGCAAATCCCAGACCTATCCCAGACCTAACAAGCGTTATCCTCTAAAATATTTATCAAGACCAGGTTTAATTGATTGTTTCAGTGTGGTCCCACATTACTACGTGACACAATCCAGAAACAGCCCAGGATCTAGCCATGAAGTATGAGAAATATGCGAAAGTATGAGCCTGATGAGGGCAAATCCTAGACCTAACCCAAACCTAACATGCGTTATCCTCTAAAATATTTATCAAGACCAGCTTTAATTGAATGTTTCAGTGTGGTACCACATTACTACGTGATCCAAACCAGTAAAAACCCAGGATCCGTTCAACAAGTACGTGAAGAATTCGAAAGTATGAGTGTGTTGAGTGAAAAACCCCGGCCTAACCTAGACCTAACATGCGTTATCCTCAAAAATATTGACCGAAACCTGGTTTAATCGTCTGTTTCAGTGTGGTACCACATTACTATGTGATCCAAACCAGAAAAAACTCAGGATCCGTTCACAAGGTATGTGGAGAATGCGAAAGTATGAGTCTGATGAGTGAAAGTCCCAGGCCTAACCTAGACCAAACATGCGTTATCCTCAAAAATATTGATCGAAACCTGGTTTAATTGACTGTTTCAGTGTGGTACCACATTACTACGGGACCCAAACCAGAGAAAACCCAGGATCTGTTCAACAAGTATGTGAAGAATGCGAAGGTATGAGTCTGATGAGTGAAAATCCCAGACCTATCCCAGACCAAACTTGGGTTATCCTCTGAAATATTGATCCAAACCAGGTTTAATCGACAGTTTCAGTGTGGTACCACACTACTACGTGACCCAAACCGGAAAAAACCCAGGATCTGTTCAACAAGTATGTGAAAAACGCGAAAGTATGAGCCTGATGAGGGCAAATCCCAGACCTATCCCAGACCTAACAAGCGTTATCCTCTAAAATATTTATCAAGACCAGGTTTAATTGATTGTTTCAGTGTGGTCCCACATTACTACGTGATCCAAACCAGAAAAAACCCAGGATCCGTCCAACAAGTATGTGCAGAATGCGAAAGTATGAGTCTGATGAGTGAAAATCCCCGGCCTAACCTAGACCTAACATGCGTTATCCTCAAAAATATTGATCGAAACCAGGTTTAATCGACTGTTTCAGTGTGGTACCACATTACTACGTGATCCAAACCAGAAAAAAACCCAGGACCTGTTCAACAAGTATTTGAAGTATGCGAAAGTATGAGTCTGATGAGGGCAAATCCCAGACCTATCCCAGACCTAACATGCGTTATCCTCTAAAATATTTATCAAGACCAGGTTTAATTGATTGTTTCAGTGTGGTCCCACATTACTACGTGATCCAAACCAGAAAAAACCCAGGATCCGTCCAACAAGTATGTGAAGAATGCGAAAGTATGAGTCTGATGAGTGAAAATCCCCGGCCTAACCTTGACCTAACATGCGTTATCCTCAAAAATATTGATCGAAACCAGGTTTAATCGACTGTTTCAGTGTGGTACCACATTACTACGTGATCCAAACCAGAAAAAACCCTGTATCTGTTCAACAAGTATGTGAAGAATGCGAAAGTATGAGTCTGATGAGTGAAAATCCCAGAGCTAACCTAGACCTAACAAGCGTTATCCTCTAAAATATTTATCAAGACCAGGTTTAATTGACTGTTTCAGCGTGGTACCACATTATTACGTGACACAATCCAGAAACAGCCCAGGATCTAGCCATGAAGTATGAGAAATATTCGAAAGTATGAGCCTGATGAGGGCAAATCCTAGACCTAACCCAAACCTAACATGCGTTATCCTCTAAAATATTTATCAAGACCAGGTTTAATTGATTGTTTCAGTGTGGTCCCACATTACTACGTGACACAATCCAGAAACAGCCCAGGATCTAGCCATGAAGTATGAGAAATATGCGAAAGTATGAGCCTGATGAGGGCAAATCCTAGACCTAACCCAGACCTAACATGCGTTATCCACAAAAATATTGATCGAAACCAGGTTTAATCGACTGTTTCAGTGTGGTACCACATTACTATGTGATCCAAACCTGAAAATAATCCAGGATCTGTTCAAGGAGTATGAGAAATATTCGAAAGTATGAGCCTGATGAGGGCAAATCCTAGACCTAACCCAAACCTAACATGCGTTATCCTCTAAAATATTTATCAAGACCAGGTTTAATTGATTGTTTCAGTGTGGTCCCACATTACTACGTGACACAATCCAGAAACAGCCCAGGATCTAGCCATGAAGTATGAGAAATATGCGAAAGTATGAGCCTGATGAGGGCAAATCCTAGACCTAACCCAGACCTAACATGCGTTATCCACAAAAATATTGATCGAAACCAGGTTTAATCGACTGTTTCAGTGTGGTACCACATTACTATGTGATCCAAACCTGAAAATAATCCAGGATCTGTTCAAGGAGTATGTGAAGTGTGCGAAAGTATGAGTATGATGAGGGCAAATCCCAGACCTATCCCAGACCTAACAAGCGTTATCCTCTAAAATATTTATCAAGACCAGGTTTAATTGATTGTTTCAGTGTGGTCCCACATTACTACGTGACACAATCCAGAAACAGCCCAGGATCTAGCCATGAAGTATGAGAAATATGCGAAAGTATGAGCCTGATGAGGGCAAATCCTAGACCTAACCCAAACCTAACATGCGTTATCCTCTAAAATATTTATCAAGACCAGCTTTAATTGAATGTTTCAGTGTGGTACCACATTACTACGTGATCCAAACCAGTAAAAACCCAGGATCCGTTCAACAAGTACGTGAAGAATTCGAAAGTATGAGTGTGTTGAGTGAAAAACCCCGGCCTAACCTAGACCTAACATGCGTTATCCTCAAAAATATTGACCGAAACCTGGTTTAATCGTCTGTTTCAGTGTGGTACCACATTACTATGTGATCCAAACCAGAAAAAACTCAGGATCCGTTCACAAGGTATGTGGAGAATGCGAAAGTATGAGTCTGATGAGTGAAAGTCCCAGGCCTAACCTAGACCAAACATGCGTTATCCTCAAAAATATTGATCGAAACCTGGTTTAATTGACTGTTTCAGTGTGGTACCACATTACTACGGGACCCAAACCAGAGAAAACCCAGGATCTGTTCAACAAGTATGTGAAGAATGCGAAGGTATGAGTCTGATGAGTGAAAATCCCAGACCTATCCCAGACCAAACTTGGGTTATCCTCTGAAATATTGATCCAAACCAGGTTTAATCGACAGTTTCAGTGTGGTACCACACTACTACGTGACCCAAACCGGAAAAAACCCAGGATCTGTTCAACAAGTATGTGAAAAACGCGAAAGTATGAGCCTGATGAGGGCAAATCCCAGACCTATCCCAGACCTAACAAGCGTTATCCTCTAAAATATTTATCAAGACCAGGTTTAATTGATTGTTTCAGTGTGGTCCCACATTACTACGTGATCCAAACCAGAAAAAACCCAGGATCCGTCCAACAAGTATGTGCAGAATGCGAAAGTATGAGTCTGATGAGTGAAAATCCCCGGCCTAACCTAGACCTAACATGCGTTATCCTCAAAAATATTGATCGAAACCAGGTTTAATCGACTGTTTCAGTGTGGTACCACATTACTACGTGATCCAAACCAGAAAAAAACCCAGAATCTGTTCAACAAGTATGTGAAAAACGCGTAAGTATGAGCCTGATGAGGGCAAATCCCAGACCTATCCCAGACCAAACTTGCGTTATCCTCTAAAATATTGATGGAAACCAGGTTTAATTGACTGTTTCGGTGTGGTACCACATTACTACGTGATGCAATCCAGAAAAGCTCCAGGATCTAGCCATCAAGTATGAGAAATATGCGAAAGAATGAGCCTGATGAGAGCAAATCCCAGACCTAACCTAGACCTAACATGAATTATTCTCTAAAATATTTATCAAGACCAGGTTTCATTGATTGTTTCAGTGTGGTCCCACATTACTACGTGATGCAAACCAGAAAAAACCCAGGATCCGTTCAACAAGTATGTGAAAAACGCGAAAGTATGAGCCTGATGAGGGCAAATCCCAGGCCTAACCTAGACCTAACATGCGTGGTCCTCTAAAATATTGATGGAAACCAGGATTAATTGTCTGTTTCAGTGTTGTACTTCCTTACTACGTGATGTAATCCAGAAAAAGCCCAGGATCTATCCATCAAGTATGAGAAATATGCGAAAGAATGAGCCTGATGAGAGCAAATCCCAGACCTAACCTAGACCTAACATGGATTATTCTCTAAAATATTGATCAAAACCAGGTTTAATTGACTGTTTCAGTGTGGTACCACATTACTACGTGATCCAATCCAGAAATAGCCCAGGATCCGGCCATGAAGTATGAGAAATATGCGAAAGTATGAGCCTGATGGGGGCAAATCCTAGACCTAACCCTAATCTAACATGCGTTATCCTCTAAAATATTTATCAAGACCAGGTTTAATTGAATGTTTCAGTGTGGTACCACATTACTACGTGAACCAAACTAGAAAAAACCCAGGAGCCGTTCAACAACTATGTGAAGAATGCGAAAGTGTGAGTCTGATGAGTGAATATCCCCGGCCTAACCTAGACCTAACATGCGTTATCCCCAAAAATATTGATCGAAACCAGGTTTAATCGACTGTTTCAGTGTGGTACCACATTACTACGTGATCCAAACCAGAAAAAACCCCAGGATCTTTTCAACAAGTATGTGAAGAATGCGAAAGTATGAGTCTGATGAGGGCAAATCCCAGACCTAAACTAGACATAACTTTCGTTATCCTCTAAAATATTGATCGAAACCAGGTTTAATTGACTGTTTTAGTGTGGTACCACTTTTCTACGTGATCCAAAGCAGAGAAAACCCTCGATCAGGTCAACATGCATGTTAAAACTGCGAAAGTATGAGCATGATGTGGGCAAATCCCAGACCTATCCCAGACCTAACATGCGTTATCCTCAAAAATATTAATCGAAACCAGGCTTAATCGACTGTTTCAGTGTGGTACCACATTACTACGTGATCCAAACAAGAAAAAAACCCAGGATCTTGTCAACGAGTATGTGAAGTGTGCGAAAGTATGAGTCTGATGAGGGCTAATCCCAGACCTATCCCAGACCTAACTTGCGTTATCCTCTAAAATAGTGATCGAAACCAGGTTTGATTGACTGTTTTAGTTGTGGTACCACTTTACTACGTGATCCAAAGCAGAAAAAACCCTCGATCAGGTCAACATGCATGTTAAAACTGCGGAAGTATGAGCCTGATGAGGGCAAATCCCAGACCTATCCCAGACCTAACATGCGTTATCCTCAAAACTATTGATCGAAACCAGGTTTAATCGACTGTTTCAGTGTGGTACCACACTACTACGTGACCCAAGCCGGAAAAAACCCAGGATCTGTTCAACAAGTATGTGAAAAACGCGAAAGTATGAGCCTGATGAGGGCAAATCCCAGACCTATCCCAGACCTAACTTGCGTTATCCTCTAAAATATTGAACGAAACCAGGTTTAATTGACTGTTTCAGCGTGGTACCACATTACTACGTGATACAATCCAGAAACAGCCCAGGATCTAGCCATGAAGTATCAGAAATATGCGAAAGTATGAGCCTGATGTGGGCAAATCCCAGGCCTAACCTAGACCTAACATGCGTTGTCCTCTAAAATATTGATCGAAACAAGGTTTAATTGACTGTTTTAGTGTGGTACCACTTTGCTACGTGATCCAAAGCAGAAAAAACCCTCGATCAGGTCAACATGCATGTTAAAACTGCAAAAGTATGAGCCTGATGAGGGCAAATCCCAGACCGATCTCAGTCCTAACATGCGTTATCCTCAGAAATATTAATCGAAACCGGGTTTAATCGACTGTTTCAGTGTGGTACCACATTACTACGTGATCCAATCCAGAAATAGCCCAGGATCTAGCCATGAAGTATGAGAAATAGGCGAAAGTATGAGCCTGATGAGGGCAAATCTTAGACCTAACCCAGACCTAACATGCGTTGTCCTCTAAAATATTTATCAAGACCAGGTTTAATTGATTGTTTCAGTGTGGTCCCACATTACTACGTGATGCAATCCAGAAAAAGCCCAGGATCTAGCCATCATGTATGAGAAATATGCGAAAGAATGAGCCTGATGAGAGCAAATCCCAGACCTAACCTAGACCTAACATGAATTATTCTCTAAAATATTGATCGAAACCAGGTTTAATTGACTGTTTTAGTGTGGTGCCACTTTACTACGTGATCCAAAGCAGAAAAAACCCTCGATCAGGTCAACATGCATGTTAAAACTGCAAAAGTATGAGCCTGATGAGGGCAAACCCCGACCTATCTCAGACCTAACATGCGTTATCCTCAGAAATATTAATCGAAACCAGGCTTAATCGACTGTTTCAGTGTGGTACCACATTACTACGTGATCCAAACCAGAAAAAAACCCAGGATCTTGTCAACGAGTATGTGAAGTGTGCGAAAGTATGAGTCTGATGAGGGCTAATCCCAGACCTATCCCAGACCTAACTTTTTTTTTTTTTTTTTTTTTTTTTTTTTTGTCGTGGGGAAAATCTTCGAAAGACTCCCTCCCACCTCCTTGGGGAGAGGTGGGAGGGGTGTGTGGGATTCCCCGCGCCCGTACAACGACAGGCGCGGGACCTACCCACTAAAAACCCCACGGTGACCCTTCGGCACGCTTTGGGAGGATACCGGGAATCGCTCGAAGCATTCTTCTGGTATCCTCCCCGTGCCCGCGCTTTCGCGCCCATCCCCCGGGGGGACAATCGGTCCCCCCAGTAGACACACTGCCTCATAGCGGCGGGACGGGGCCACTCCATCCCGCCGCTATCCGTCCCGGGGCCGCGTTTAGTGGCGGCTGCAAGCCCCAACTCGCAACCGCCCGCGACCCCGTTTCCACCCCTCGGCGGGCGGGCGTTCATGGCCGCACCAGACCGCCGAGGGTGCCTCCCCTTGCGTCGGACCGGTAGGGGGAGGCACTCCTACCCCCAACCGGTCCGACCCGGCGCCGCCTGGCGGGAGGAGGGTCCCCTCAGGACCCCCCTCCCAATCCCAGACCTAACTTGCGTTATCCTCTAAAATAGTGATCGAAACCATGTTTAAGTGACTGTTTTAGTTGTGGTACCACTTTACTACGTGATCCAAAGCAGAAAAAACACTCGATCAGGTCAACATGCATGTTAAAACTGCGAAAGTATGAGCCTGATGAGGGCAAATCCAAGACCTAACCCAAACCTAACATGAGTTATTCTCTAAAATATTTATCAAGACCAGGTTTAATTGAATGTTTCAGTGTGGTCCCACATTACTACGTGATGCAATCCAGAAAAAGCCCAGGATCTAGCCATCATGTATGAGAAATATGCGAAAGAATGAGCCTGATGAGAGCAAATCCCAGACCTAACCTAGACCTAACATGAATTATTCTCTAAAATATTGATCGAAACCAGGTTTAATTGACTGTTTCAGTGTGGACCCACATTACTACGTGATCCAAATCAGAAAAAACCCAGGATCCGTTCAACAAGTATGTGAAGAATGCCAAAGTATGTGTCTGATGAGTGAAAATCCCAGACCTAACCTAGACCTAACATGCGTTATCCTCTATAATATTGATCCAAACCAGGTTTAATGGACTGTTTCAGTGTGGTACCACACTACTACGTGATCCAAACCAGAAAAAACCCAGGATCTATTCAACAAGTATGTGAAAAACGCGAAAGTATGAGCCTGATGAGAGCAAATCCCAGACCTATCCCAGACCTAACTTGCGTTGTTCTCTAAGATATTGATGGAAACCAGGTTTAATTGACTGTTTCAGTGTTGTACTTCATTACTACGTGATGCAATCCAGAAAAAGCCCAGGATCTAGCCATCAAGTATGAGAGATATGCGAAGGAATGAGCCTGATGAGAGCAAATCCCAGACCTAACCTAGACCTAACATGAATTATTCTCTAAAATATTGATCGAAACCAGGTTTAATTGACTGTTTCAGTGTGGTCCCACATTACTACGTGATCAAATCCAGAAATAGCCCAGGATCTAGCCATGAAGTATGAGAAATATGCGAAAGTATGAGCCTAACGAGGGCAAATCCTAGACCTAACCCAGACCTAACATGCGTTATCCTCTAATATATTTATCATGACCAGGTTTAATTGATTGTTTCAGTGTGGTCCCACATTACTACCTGATCCAAACCAGAAAAAACCCAGGATCTGTTCAACAAGTATGTGAAAATCGCGAAAGTATGAGCCTGATGAGGGCAAATCCCAGACCTATCCCAGACCGAACTTGCGTTATCCTCTAAAATATTGATTGAAACCAGGTTTAATCGACTGTTTCAGTGTGGTACCACATTGCTACGTGATCCAAACCAGAAAAAACCCAGGATCAGTTCAACAAGTATGTGAAAAACTCGAAAGTATGAGCCTGATGAGGGCAAATCCCAGACCTATCCCAGACCTAACATGCGTTATCCTCTAAAATATTTATCAAGACCAGGTTTAATTGATTGTTTCAGTGTGGTCCCACATTACTACGTGACACAATCCAGAAACAGCCCAGGATCTAGCCATGAAGTATGAGAAATATGCGAAAGTATGAGCCTGATGAGGGCAAATCCTAGACCTAACCCAGACCTAACATGCGTCATCCTCAAAAATATTGATCGAAACCAGGTTTAATCGACTGTTTCAGTGTGGTACCACATTACTATGTGATCCAAACCTGAAAATAATCCAGGATCTGTTCAAGGAGTATGTGAAGTGTGCGAAAGTATGAGTATGATGAGGGCAAATCCCAGACCTATCCCAGACCTAACAAGCGTTATCCTCTAAAATATTTATCAAGACCAGGTTTAATTGATTGTTTCAGTGTGGTCCCACATTACTACGTGACACAATCCAGAAACAGCCCAGGATCTAGCCATGAAGTATGAGAAATATGCGAAAGTATGAGCCTGATGAGGGCAAATCCTAGACCTAACCCAAACCTATCATGCGTTATCCTCTAAAATATTTATCAAGACCAGCTTTAATTGAATGTTTCAGTGTGGTACCACATTACTACGTGATCCAAACCAGTAAAAACCCAGGATCCGTTCAACAAGTATGTGAAGAATTCGAAAGTATGAGTGTGATGAGTGAAAAACCCCGGCCTAACCTAGACCTAACATGCGTTATCCTCAAAAATATTGATCGAAACATGGTTTAATCGGCTGTTTCAGTGTGGTACCACATTACTATGTGATCCAAACCAGAAAAAACTCAGGATCCGTTCAACAAGTATGTGGAGAATGCGAAAGTATGAGTCTGATGAGTGAAAATCCTCGGCCTAACCTATACCTAACATGCGTTATCCTCAAAAATATTGATCGAAACCAGGTTTAATCGACTGTCTCAGTGTGGCGCCACATTACTACGTGATCCAAACCAGAAAAAAACCCAGGACCTGTTCAACAAGTATTTGAAGTATGCGAAAGTATGAGTCTGATGAGGGCAAATCCCAGGCCTAAACTAGACCTTACATGCGTTATCCTCAAAAATATTGATCAAAACCTGGTTTAATCTACTGTTTCAGTGTGGTACCACATTACTATGTGATCCAAACAAGAAAATAACCCAGGATCTGTTCAACGAGTTTGTGAAGTGTGCGAAAGTATGAGTATGATGAGGGCAAATCCCAGACCTATCCCAGACCAAACATGCGTTATCCTCTAAAATATTTATCAAGACCAGGTTTAATTGATTGTTTCAGGGTGGTCCCACATTACTACGTGATCCAAACCAGAAAAAACCGAGGATCCGTCCTACAAGTATGTGAAGAATGCGAAAGTATGAGTCTGATGACTGAAAATCCCCGGCATAACCTAGACCTAACATGCGTTATCCTCAAAAATATTGATCGAAGCCAGGTTTAATCGACTGTTTCAGTGTGGTACCACACTACTACGTGACCCAAACCGGAAAAAACCCAGGATCTGTTCAACAAGTATGTGGAAAACGCGAAAGTATGGGCCTGATAAGGGCAAATCCCAGACCTATCCCAGACCTAACTTGCGTTATCCTCAAAAATATTTATCAAGACCAGGTTTAATTCATTGTTTCAGTGTGGTCCCACATTACTACGTGATCCAAACCAGAAAAAACCCAGGAACCGTTCAACAAGTATGTGAAAAACGCGAAAGTATGAGCCTGATGAGGGCAAATCCCAGACCTATCCCAGACCTAACATGCGTTATCCTCTAAAATATTCATCAAGACCAGGTTTAATTGATTGTTTCAGTGAGGTCCCACATTACTACGTGATCCAAACCAGAAAAAACCCAGGATCCGTCCAACAAGTATGTGAAGAATGCGAAAGTATAAGTCTGATCAGTGAAAATCCCCGGCCTAACCTAGACCTAACATGCGTTATCCTCTAAAATATTGATGGAAACCAGGGTTAATTGACTGTTTCAGTGTTGTACTTCATTACTACGTGATGCAATCCAGAGAAAGCCCAGGATCTAGCCATGAAGTATGAGAAATATGCGAAAGTATCAGCCTGATGAGGGCAAATCCTAGACCTAACCCAAACCTAACATGCGTTATCTTCTAAAATATTGATCCAAACCAGGTTTAATGGACTGCTTCAGTGTGGTACCTCTGTACTACGTAATCCAAAGCAGAAAAAAACCCAGGATCTGTTCAATAAGTATGTGAAGTATGCGAAAGTATGAGTCTGATGAGGGCAAATCCCAGGCCTAAAGATAGACCTAACATGCGTTATCCTCAAAAATATTAATCGAAACCAGGTTTAATCGACTGTTTCAGTGTGGTACCATATTACTACGTGATCCAAACCAGAAAAAAACCCAGGATCTGTTCAACAAGTATGTGAAGTATGCGAAAGTATGAGTCTGATGAGGGCAAATCCCAGGCCTAAACTAGACATAACTTTCGTTATCCTCTAAAATGTTGATCGAAACCAGGTTTAATTGACTGTTTTAGTGTGGTACCACTTTACTACGTGATCCAAAGCAGAAAAAACCCTCGATCAGGTCAACATGCATGTTAAAACTGCGAAATTATGAGTCTGATGAGGGCAAATCCCAGACCTATCCCAGACCTAACATGCGTTATCCTCAAAAATATTAATCGAAACCAGGATTAATCGACTGTTTCAGTGTGGTACCACATTACTACGTGATCCAAACCAGAAAAAAACCCTGGATCTTGTCAACGAGTATGTGAAGTGTGCGAAAGTAAGAGTCTGATGAGGGATAATCCGAGACCTATCCCAGACCTAACTTGCGTTATCCTCTAAAATAGTGATCGAAACCAGGTTTAATTGACTGTTTTAGTTGTGGTACCACTTTACTACGTGATCCAAAGCAGAAAAAACCCTCGATCAGGTCAACATGCATGTTAAAACTGTGAAAGTATGACCCTGGTGAGGGCAAATCCCAGGCCTAACCTAAACCTAACACGCGTCATCTTCTAAAATATTGAGCGAAACCAGGTTTAATTGATTGTTTCAGTGTGGTACCACATTACTACGTGATGCAATCCAGAAATATCCCAGGATATAGCCATGAAGTATAAGAAATATGCGATAGTATGAGTCTGATGGGGGCAAATCCCAGACCTATCCCAGACCAAACTTGCGTTATCCTCTAAAATATTGATCCAAACCAGGTTTAATGGACTGTTTCAGTGAGGTCCCACATTACTACGTGATCCAAACCAGTAAAAACCCAGGATCCGTTCAACAAGTATGTGGAGAATGCGAAAGTATGAGTCTGATGAGTGAAAATCCTCGGCCTAACCTATACCTAACATGCGTTATCCTCAAAAATATTGATCGAAACCAGGTTTAATCGACTGTTTCAGTGTGGTACCACATGACTACGTGATCCAAACCAGAAAAAAACCCAGGACCTGTTCAACAAGTATTTGAAGTATGCGAAAGAATGAGTCTGATGAGGGCAAATCCCAGGCCTAAACTAGACCTAACATGCGTTGTCCTCAAAAATATTGATCAAAACCTGGTTTAATCGACTGTTCCAGTGTGGTACCACATTACTATGTGATCCAAACCAGAAAATAATCCAGGATCTGTTCAACGAGTATGTGAAGTGTGCGAAAGTATGAGTATGATGAGGGCAAATCCCAGACCTATCCCAGACCTAACATGCGTTATCCTCTAAAATATTTATCAAGACCAGGTTTAATTGATTGTTTCAGTGTGGTCCCACATTACTACGTGACACAATCCAGAAACAGCCCAGGATCTAGCCATGAAGTATGAGAAATATGCGAAAGTATGAGCCTGATGAAGGCAAATCCTAGACCTAACCCAAACCTAACATGCGTTATCCTCTAAAATATTTATCAAGACCAGCTTTAATTGAATGTTTCAGTGTGGTACCACATTACTACGTGATCCAAACCAGTAAAAACCCAGGATCCGTTCAACAAGTATGTGAAGAATTCGAAAGTATGAGTGTGTTGAGTGAAAAACCCCGGCCTAACCTAGACCTAACATGCGTTATCCTCAAAAATATTGACCGAAACCTGGTTTAATCGTCTGTTTCAGTGTGGTACCACATTACTATGTGATCCAAACCAGAAAATAACCCAGGATCTGTTCAACGAGTTTGTGAAGTGTGCGAAAGTATGAGTATGATGAGGGCAAATCCCAGACCTATCCCAGACCAAACATGCGTTATCCTCTAAAATATTTGCAAGACCAGGTTTAATTGATTGTTTCAGTGTGGTCCCACATTACTACGTGACACAATCCAGAAACAGCCCAGGATCTAGCCATGAAGTATGAGAAATATGCGAAAGTATGAGCCTGATGAGGGCAAATCCTAGACCTAACCCAAACCTAACATGCGTTATCCTCTAAAATATTTATCAAGACCAGCTTTAATTGAATGTTTCAGTGTGGTACCACATTACTACGTGATCCAAACCAGTAAAAACCCAGGATCCGCTCAACAAGTATGTGAAGAATTCGAAAGTATGAGTGTGTTGAGTGAAAAACCCCGGCCTAACCTAGACCTAACATGCGTTATCCTCAAAAATATTGACCGAAACCTGGTTTAATCGTCTGTTTCAGTGTGGTACCACATTACTATGTGATCCAAACCAGAAGAAAACCCAGGACCTGTTCAACAAGTATTTGAAGTATGCGAAAGTATGAGTCTGATGAGGGCAAATCCCAGGCCTAAACTAGACTTAACATGCGTTATCCTCAAAAATATTGATCAAAACCTGGTTTAATCTACTGTTTCAGTGTGGTACCACATTACTATGTGATCCAAACCAGAAAATAACCCAGGATCTGTTCAACGAGTTTGTGAAGTGTGCGAAAGTATGAGTATGATGAGGGCAAATCCCAGACCTATCCCAGACCAAACATGCGTTATCCTCTACAATATTTATCAAGACCAGGTTTAATTGATTGTTTCAGTGTGGTCCCACATTACTACGTGATCCAAACCAGAAAAAACCCAGGATCCGTCCTACAAGTATGTGAAGAATGCGAAAGTATGAGTCTGATGACGGAAAATCCCCGGCCTAACCTAGACCTAACATGCGTTATCCTCAAAAATATTGATCGAAGCCAGGTTTAATCGACTGTTTCAGTGTGGTACCACACTACTACGTGACCCAAACCGGAAAAAACCCAGGATCTGTTCAACAAGTATGTGAAAAACGCGAAAGTATGGGCCTGATGAGGGCAAATCCCAGACCTATCCCAGACCTAACTTGCGTTATCCTCAAAAATATTTATCAAGACCAGGTTTAATTCATTGTTTCAGTGTGGTCCCACATTACTACATGATCCAAACCAGAAAAAACACAGGATCCGTTCAACAAGTATGTGAAGAATGCGAAAGTATGAGTCTGATGAGTGAAAGTCCCAGGCCTAACCTAGACCAAACATGCGTTATCCTCAAAAATATTGATCGAAACCTGGTTTAATTGACTGTTTCAGTGTGGTACCACATTACTACGGGACCCAAACCAGAAAAAACCCAGGATCTGTTCAACAAGTATGTGAAGAATGCGAAGGTATGAGTCTGATGAGAGAAAATCCCAGACCTATCCCAGACCAAACTTGGGTTATCCTCTGAAATATTGATCCAAACCAGGTTTAATCGACAGTTTCAGTGTGGTCCCACATTACTACGTGATCCAAACCAGAAAAAACCCAGGATCCGTCCAACAAGTATGTGAAGAATGCGAAAGTATGAGTCTGATGAGTGAAAATCCCCGGCCTAACCTTGACCTAACATGCGTTATCCTCAAAAATATTGATCGAAACCAGGTTTAATCGACTGTTTCAGTGTGGTACCACATTACTACGTGATCCAAACCAGAAAAAAACCCAGGACCTGTTCAACAAGTATCTGAAGTATGTGAAAGTATGAGTCTGATGAGGGCAAATCCCAGGCCTAAACTAGACCTAACATGCGTTATCCTCAAAAATATTGATCAAAACCTGGTTTAATCGACTGTTTCAGTGTGGTACCACATCACTATGTGATCCAAACCAGAAAATAACCCAGGATCTGTTCAACGAGTTTGTGAAGTGTGCGAAAGTATGAGTATGGTGAGGGCAAATCCCAGACCTATCCCAGACCTAACATGCGTTATCCTCTAAAATATTTATCATGACTAGGTTTAATTGATTGTTTCAGTGTGGTACCACATTACTACGTGAACCAAACTAGAAAAAACCCAGGAGCCGTTCAACAACTATGTGAAGAATGCGAAAGTGTGAGTCTGATGAGTGAATATCCCCGGCCTAACCTAGACCTAACATGCGTTATCCCCAAAAATATTGATCGAAACCAGGTTTAATCGACTGTTTCAGTGTGGTACCACATTACTACGTGATCCAAACCAGAAAAAACCCCAGGATCTTTTCAACAAGTATGTGAAGAATGCGAAAGGATGAGGCTGATGAGGGCAAATCCCAGACCTAAACTAGACATAACTTGCGTTATCCTCTAAAATATTGATCGAAACCAGGTTTAATTGACTGTTTCAGCGTGGTACCACATTACTACGTGATACAATCCAGAAACAGCCCAGGATCTAGCCATGAAGTATGAGAAATATGCGAAAGTATCAGCCTGATGAGGGCAAATCCTAGACCTAACCCAAACCTAACATGCGTTATCCTCTAAAATATTGATCCAAACCAGGTTTAATGGACTGCTTCAGTGTGGTACCTCTTTACTACGTGATCCAAAGCAGAAAAAAACCCAGGATCTGTTCAATAAGTATGTGAAGTATACGAAAGTATGAGTCTGATGAGGGCAAATCCCAGGCCTAAACTAGACATAACTTTCGTTATCCTCTAAAATGTTGATCGAAACCAGGTTTAATTGACTGTTTTAGTGTGGTACCACTTTACTACGTGATCCAAACCAGAAGAAAACCCTGGATCTTGTCAAGTAGTATGTGAAGTGTGCGAAAGTATGAGTCTGATGAGGGATAATCCGAGACCTATCCCAGACCTAACTTGCGTTATCCTCTAAAATATTGATCCAAACCAGGTTTAATGGACTGTTTCAGTGAGGTCCCACATTACTACGTGATCCAAACCAGAAAAAACCCAGGATCCGTTCAAGAAGTATGTGAAGAATACGAAAGTATGTGTCTGATGAGTGAAAATCCCAGGCCTAATCTAGACCTAACATGCGTTATCCTCAAAATTATTGATCGAAACCTGGTTTAATCGACTGTTTCAGTGTGGTACCACATTACTACGTGATGCAAACCAGAAAAAACCCAGGATCCGTTCAACAAGTATGTGAAAAACGCGAAAGTATGAGCCTGATGAGGGCAAATCCCAGGCCTAACCTAGACCTAACATGCGTGGTCCTCTAAAATATTGATGGAAACCAGGATTAATTGTCTGTTTCAGTGTTGTACTTCCTTACTACGTGATGTAATCCAGAAAAAGCCCAGGATCTATCCATCAAGTATGAGAAATATGCGAAAGAATGAGCCTGATGAGAGCAAATCCCAGATCTAACCTAGACCTAACATGGATTATTCTCTAAAATATTGATCAAAACCAGGTTTAATTGACTGTTTCAGTGTGGTACCACATTACTACGTGATCCAATCCAGAAATAGCCCAGGATCCGGCCATGAAGTATGAGAAATATGCGAAAGTATGAGCCTGATGGGGGCAAATCCTAGACCTAACCCTAACCTAACATGCGTTATCCTCTAAAATATTTATCAAGACCAGGTTTAATTGAATGTTTCAGTGTGGTACCACATTACTACGTGAACCAAACTAGAAAAAACCCAGGAGCCGTTCAACAACTATGTGAAGAATGCGAAAGTGTGAGTCTGATGAGTGAATATCCCCGGCCTAACCTAGACCTAACATGCGTTATCCCCAAAAATATTGATCGAAACCAGGTTTAATCGACTGTTTCAGTGTGGTACCACATTACTACGTGATCCAAACCAGAAAAAACCCCAGGATCTTTTCAACAAGTATGTGAAGAATGCGAAAGTATGAGTCTGATGAGGGCAAATCCCAGACCTAAACTAGACATAACTTTCGTTATCCTCTAAAATATTGATCGAAACCAGGTTTAATTGACTGTTTTAGTGTGGTACCACTTTTCTACGTGATCCAAAGCAGAGAAAACCCTCGATCAGGTCAACATGCATGTTAAAACTGCGAAAGTATGAGCATGATGTGGGCAAATCCCAGACCGATCTCAGTCCTAACATGCGTCATCCTCAGAAATATTAATCGAAACCGGGTTTAATCGACTGTTTCAGTGTGGTACCACATTACTACGTGATCCAATCCAGAAATAGCCCAGGATCTAGCCATGAAGTATGAGAAATAGGCGAAAGTATGAGCCTGATGTTGGCAAATCCCAGGCCTAACCTAGACCTAACATGCGTTGTCCTCTAAAATATTGATCGAAACAAGGTTTAATTGACTGTTTTAGTGTGGTACCACTTTTCTACGTGATCCAAAGCAGAGAAAACCCTCGATCAGGTCAACATGCATGTTAAAACTGCGAAAGTATGAGCATGATGTGGGCAAATCCCAGACCGATCTCAGTCCTAACATGCGTCATCCTCAGAAATATTAATCGAAACCAGGCTTAATCGACTGTTTCAGTGTGGTACCACACTACTACGTGACCCAAGCCGGAAAAAACCCAGGATCTGTTCAACAAGTATGTGAAAAACGCGAAAGTATGAGCCTGATGAGGGCAAATCCCAGACCTATCCCAGACCTAACTTGCGTTATCCTCTAAAATATTGAACGAAACCAGGTTTAATTGACTGTTTCAGCGTGGTACCACATTACTACGTGATACAATCCAGAAACAGCACAGGATCTAGCCATGAAGTATGAGAAATATGCGAAAGTATGAGCCTGATGTTGGCAAATCCCAGGCCTAACCTAGACCTAACATGCGTTGTCCTCTAAAATATTGATCGAAACAAGGTTTAATTGACTGTTTTAGTGTGGTACCACTTTGCTACGTGATCCAAAGCAGAAAAAACCCTCGATCAGGTCAACATGCATGTTAAAACTGCAAAAGTATGAGCCTGATGAGGGCAAATCCCAGACCGATCTCAGTCCTAACATGCGTCATCCTCAGAAATATTAATCGAAACCGGGTTTAATCGACTGTTTCAGTGTGGTACCACATTACTACGTGATCCAATCCAGAAATAGCCCAGGATCTAGCCATGAAGTATGAGAAATAGGCGAAAGTATGAGCCTGATGAGGGCAAATCTTAGACCTAACCCAGACCTAACATGCGTTGTCCTCTAAAATATTTATCAAGACCAGGTTTAATTGATTGTTTCAGTGTGGTCCCACATTACTACGTGATGCAATCCAGAAAAAGCCCAGGATCTAGCCATCATGTATGAGAAATATGCGAAAGAATGAGCCTGATGAGAGCAAATCCCAGACCTAACCTAGACCTAACATGAATTATTCTCTAAAATATTGATCGAAACCAGGTTTAATTGACTGTTTCAGTGTGGACCCACATTACTACGTGATCCAAATCAGAAAAAACCCAGGATCCGTTCAACAAGTATGTGAAGAATGCCAAAGTATGTGTCTGATGAGTGAAAATCCCAGACCTAACCTAGACCTAACATGCGTTATCCTCTAAAATATTGATCCAAACCAGGTTTAATGCACTGTTTCAGTGTGGTACCACACTACTACGTGATCCAAACCAGAAAAAACCCAGGATCTATTCAACAAGTATGTGAAAAACGCGAAAGTATGAGCCTGATGAGAGCAAATCCCAGACCTATCCCAGACCTAACTTGCGTTGTTCTCTAAGATATTGATGGAAACCAGGTTTAATTGACTGTTTCAGTGTTGTACTTCATTACTACGTGATGCAATCCAGAAAAAGCCCTGGATCTAGCCATCAAGTATGAGAGATATGCGAAGGAATGAGACTGATGAGAGCAAATCCCAGACCTAACCTAGACCTAACATGAATTATTCTCTAAAATATTGATCGAAACCAGGTTTAATTGACTGTTTCAGTGTGGTCCCACATTACTACGTGATCAAATCCAGAAATAGCCCAGGATCTAGCCATGAAGTATGAGAAATATGCGAAAGTATGAGCCTGACGAGGGCAAATCCTAGACCTAACCCAGACCTAACATGCGTTATCCTCTAATATATTTATCATGACCAGGTTTAATTGATTGTTTCAGTGTGGTCCCACATTACTACCTGATCCAAACCAGAAAAAACCCAGGATCTGTTCAACAAGTATGTGAAAATCGCGAAAGTATGAGCCTGATGAGGGCAAATCCCAGACCTATCCCAGACCGAACTTGCGTTATCCTCTAAAATATTGATTGAAACCAGGTTTAATCGACTGTTTCAGTGTGGTACCACATTGCTACGTGATCCAAACCAGAAAAAACCCAGGATCAGTTCAACAAGTATGTGAAAAACTCGAAAGTATGAGCCTGATGAGGGCAAATCCCAGACCTATCCCAGACCTAACATGCGTTATCCTCTAAAATATTTATCAAGACCAGGTTTAATTGATTGTTTCAGTGTGGTCCCACATTACTACGTGATCCAAACCAGAAAAAACCCAGGATCCGTCCTACAAGTATGTGAAGAATGCGAAAGTATGAGTCTGATGAGTGAAAATCCTTGGCCTAACCTATACCTAACATGCGTTATCCTCAAAAATATTGATCGAAACCAGGATTAATCGACTGTTTCAGTGTGGTACCACATTACTACGTGATCCAAACCAGAAAAAAACCCTGGATCTTGTCAAGGAGTATGTGAAGTGTGCGAAAGTATGAGTCTGATGAGGGATAATCCGAGACCTATCCCAGACCTAACTTGCGTTATCCTCTAAAATACTGATCGAAACCAGGTTTAATTGACTGTTTTAGTTGTGGTACCACTTTACTACGTGATGCAATCCAGAAATATCCCAGGATATAGCCATGAAGTATAAGAAATATGCGATAGTATGAGTCTGATGGGGGCAAATCCCAGACCTATCCCAGACCTAACATGCGTTATCCTCTAAAATATTGATCCAAACCAGGTTTAATGGACTGTTTCAGTGAGGTCCCACATTACTACGTGATCCAAACCAGTAAAAACCCAGGATCCGTTCAACAAGTATGTGGAGAATGCGAAAGTATGAGTCTGATGAGTGATAATCCTCGGCCTAACCTATACCTAACATGCGTTATCCTCAAAAATATTGATCGAAACCAGGTTTAATCGACTGTTTCAGTGTGGTACCACATGACTACGTGATCCAAACCAGAAAAAAACCCAGGACCTGTTCAACAAGTATTTGAAGTATGCGAAAGAATGAGTCTGATGAGAGCAAATCCCAGGCCTAAACTAGACCTAACATGCGTTGTCCTCAAAAATATTGATCAAAACCTGGTTTAATCGACTGTTCCAGTGTGGTACCACATTACTATGTGATCCAATCCAGAAAATAATCCAGGATCTGTTCAACGAGCATGTGAAGTGTGCGAAAGTATGAGTATGATGAGGGCAAATCCCAGACCTATCCCAGACCTAACATGCGTTATCCTCTAAAATATTTATCAAGACCAGGTTTAATTGATTGTTTCAGTGTGGTCCCACATTACTACGTGACACAATCCAGAAACAGCCCAGGATCTAGCCATGAAGTATGAGAAATATGCGAAAGTATGAGCCTGATGAGGGCAAATCCTAGACCTAACCCAAACCTAACATGCGTTATCCTCTAAAATATTTATCAAGACCAGCTTTAATTGAATGTTTCAGTGTGGTACCACATTACTACGTGATCCAAACCAGTAAAAACCCAGGATCCGTTCAACAAGTATGTGAAGAATTCGAAAGTATGAGTGTGTTGAGTGAAAAACCTCGGCCTAACCTAGACCTAACATGCGTTATCCTCAAAAATATTGACCGAAACCTGGTTTAATCGTCTGTTTCAGTGTGGTACCACATTACTATGTGATCCAAACCAGAAAAAAACCCAGGATCTGTTCAACGAGTTTGTGAAGTGTGCGAAAGTATGAGTATGATGAGGGCAAATCCCAGACCTATCCCAGACCAAACATGCGTTATCCTCTAAAATATTTATCAAGACCAGGTTTAATTCATTGTTTCAGTGTGGTCCCACAATACTATATGATCCAAACCAGAAAAAACCCAGGATCCGTTCAACAAGTATGTGAAGAATGCGAAAGTATGAGTCTGATGAGTGAAAGTCCCAGGTCTAACCTAGACCAAACATGCGTTATCCTCAAAAATATTGATCGAAACCTGGTTTAATTGACTGTTTCAGTGCGGTACCACATTACTACGGGACCCAAACCAGAAAAAACCCAGGATCTGTTCAACAAGAATGTGAAAAACGCGAAAGTATGGGCCCGATGAGGGCAAATCCCAGACCTATCCCAGACCTAACTTGCGTTATCCTCAAAAATATTTATCAAGACCAGGTTTAATTCATTGTTTCAGTGTGGTCCCACAATACTATATGATCCAAACCAGTAAAAACCCAGGATCCGTTCAACAAGTATGTGGAGAATGCGAAAGTATGAGTCTGATGAGTGATAATCCTCGGCCTAACCTATACCTAACATGCGTTATCCTCAAAAATATTGATCGAAACCAGGTTTAATCGACTGTTTCAGTGTGGTACCACATGACTACGTGATCCAAACCAGAAAAAAACCCAGGACCTGTTCAACAAGTATTTGAAGTATGCGAAAGAATGAGTCTGATGAGAGCAAATCCCAGGCCTAAACTAGACCTAACATGCGTTGTCCTCAAAAATATTGATCAAAACCTGGTTTAATCGACTGTTCCAGTGTGGTACCACATTACTATGTGATCCAATCCACAAAATAATCCAGGATCTGTTCAACGAGCATGTGAAGTGTGCGAAAGTATGAGTATGATGAGGGCAAATCCCAGACCTATCCCAGACCTAACATGCGTTATCCTCTAAAATATTTATCAAGACCAGGTTTAATTGATTGTTTCAGTGTGGTCCCACATTACTACGTGACACAATCCAGAAACAGCCCAGGATCTAGCCATGAAGTATGAGAAATATGCGAAAGTATGAGCCTGATGAGGGCAAATCCTAGACCTAACCCAAACCTAACATGCGTTATCCTCTAAAATATTTATCAAGACCAGCTTTAATTGAATGTTTCAGTGTGGTACCACATTACTACGTGATCCAAACCAGTAAAAACCCAGGATCCGTTCAACAAGTATGTGAAGAATTCGAAAGTATGAGTGTGTTGAGTGAAAAACCCCGGCCTAACCTAGACCTAACATGCGTTATCCTCAAAAATATTGACCGAAACCTGGTTTAATCGTCTCTTTCAGTGTGGTACCACATTACTATGTGATCCAAACCAGAAAAAAACCCAGGATCTGTTCAACGTGTTTGTGAAGTGTGCGAAAGTATGAGTATGATGAGGGCAAATCCCAGACCTATCCCAGACCAAACATGCGTTATCCTCTAAAATATTTATCAAGACCAGGTTTAATTCATTGTTTCAGTGTGGTCCCACAATACTATATGATCCAAACCAGAAAAACCCCAGGATCCGTTCAACAAGTATGTGAAGAATGCGAAAGTATGAGTCTGATGAGTGAAAGTCCCAGGCCTAACCTAGACCAAACATGCGTTATCCTCAAAAATATTGATCGAAACCTGGTTTAATTGACTGTTTCAGTGTGGTACCACATTACTACGGGACCCAAACCAGAAAAAACCCAGGATCTGTTCAACAAGTATGTGAAAAACGCGAAAGTATGGGCCCGATGAGGGCAAATCCCAGACCTATCCCAGACCTAACTTGCGTTATCCTCAAAAATATTTATCAAGACCAGGTTTAATTCATTGTTTCAGTGTGGTCCCACAATACTATATGATCCAAACCAGAAAAAACCCAGGATCCGTTCAACAAGTATGTGAAGAATGCGAAAGTATGAGTCTGATGAGTGAAAGTCCCAGGCCTAACCTAGACCAAACATGCGTTATCCTCAAAAATATTGATCGAAACCTGGTTTAATTGACTGTTTCAGTGTGGTACCACATTACTACGGGACCCAAACCAGAAAAAACCCAGGATCTGTTCAACAAGTATGTGAAGAATGCGAAGGTATGAGTCTGATGAGGGCAAATCCCAGACCTATCCCAGACCTAACATGCGTTATCCTCTAAAATATTTATCAAGACCAGGTTTAATTGATTGTTTCAGTGTGGTCCCACAATACTATATGATCCAAACCAGAAAAAACCCAGAATCTGTTCAACAAGTATGTGAAGAATGCGAATGTATGAGTCTGATGAGTGAAAATCCCAGGCCTAACCTAGACCTAACATGCGTTATCCTCAAAACTATTGATCGAAACCTGGTTTAATCGACTGTTTCAGTGTGGTACCACATTACTACGTGACCCAAACCAGAAAAAACCCAGAATCTGTTCAACAAGTATGTGAAAAACGCGTAAGTATGAGCCTGATGAGGGCAAATCCCAGACCTATCCCAGACCAAACTTGCGTTATCCTCTAAAATATTGATGGAAACCAGGTTTAATTGTCTGTTTCAGTGTTGTACTTCCTTACTACGTGATGCAATCCAGAAAAAGCCCAGGATCTATCCATCAAGTATGAGAAATATGCGAAAGAATGAGCCTGATGAGAGCAAATCCCAGACCTAACCTAGACCTAACATGGATTATTCTCTAAAATATTGATCAAAACCAGGTTTAATTGGCTGTTTCAGTGTGGTACCACATTACTACGTGATGCAAACCAGAAAAAACCCAGGATCCGTTCAACAAGTATGTGAAAAACGCGAAAGTATGAGCCTGATGAGGGCAAATCCCAGGCCTAACCTAGACCTAACATGCGTGGTCCTCTAAAATATTGATGGAAACCAGGTTTAATTGTCTGTTTCAGTGTTGTACTTCCTTACTACGTGATGCAATCCAGAAAAAGCCCAGGATCTATCCATCAAGTATGAGAAATATGCGAAAGTATGAGCCTGATGGGGGCAAATCCTAGACCTAACCCTAACCTAACATGCGTTATCCTCTAAAATATTTATCAAGACCAGGTTTAATTGAATGTTTCAGTGTGGTACCACATTACTACGTGATACAATCCAGAAACAGCCCAGGATCTAGCCATGAAGTATGAGAAATATGCGAAAGTATCAGCCTGATGAGGGCAAATCCTAGACCTAACCCAAACCTAACATGCGTTATCCTCTAAAATATTGAACGAAACCAGGTTTAATGGACTGCTTCAGTGTGGTACCTCTTTACTACGTGATCCAAACCAGAAAAAAACCCAGGATCAGTTCAACAAGTATGTGAAGTATGCGAAAGTATGAGTCTGATGAGGGCAAATCCCAGGCCTAAACTAGACATAACTTTCGTTATCCTCTAAAATATTGATCGAAACCAGGTTTAATTGACTGTTTTAGTGTGGTACCACTTTACTACGTGATCCAAAGCAGAAAAAACCCTCGATCAGGTCAACATGCATGTTAAAACTGCGAAAGTATGAGTCTGATGAAGGCAAATCCCAGACCTATCCCAGACCTAACATGCGTTATCCTCAAAAATATTAATCGAAACCAGGCTTAATCGACTGTTTCAGTGTGGTACCACATTACTACGTGATCCAAACCAGAAAAAAACCCAGGATCTTGTCAACGAGTATGTGAAGTGTGCGAAAGTATGAGTCTGATGAGGGCTAATCCCAGACCTATCCCAGACCTAACTTGCGTTATCCTCTAAAATAGTGATCGAAACCAGGTTTGATTGACTGTTTTAGTTGTGGTACCACTTTACTACGTGATCCAAAGCAGAAAAAACCCTCGATCAGGTCAACATGCATGTTAAAACTGCGGAAGTATGAGCCTGATGAGGGCAAATCCCAGACCTATCCCAGACCTAACATGCGTTATCCTCAAAACTATTGATCGAAACCAGGTTTAATCGACTGTTTCAGTGTGGTACCACACTACTACGTGACCCAAGCCGGAAAAAACCCAGGATCTGTTCAACAAGTATGTGAAAAACGCGAAAGTATGAGCCTGATGAGGGCAAATCCCAGACCTATCCCAGACCTAACTTGCGTTATCCTCTAAAATATTGAACGAAACCAGGTTTAATTGACTGTTTCAGCGTGGTACCACGTTACTACGTGATACAATCCAGAAACAGCCCAGGATCTAGCCATGAAGTATGAGAAATATGCGAAAGTATGAGCCTGATGTGGGCAAATCCCAGGCCTAACCTAGACCTAACATGCGTTGTCCTCTAAAATATTGATCGAAACCAGGTTTAATTGACTGTTTTAGTGTGGTACCACTTTGCTACGTGATCCAAAGCAGAAAAAACACTCGATCAGGTCAACATGCATGTTAAAACTGCAAAAGTATGAGCCTGATGAGGGCAAATCCCAGACCGATCTCAGTCCTAACATGCGTTATCCTCAGAAATATTAATCGAAACCAGGTTTAATCGACTGTTTCAGTGTGGTACCACATTACTACGTGATCCAATCCAGAAATAGCCCAGGATCTAGCCATGAAGTATGAGAAATAGGCGAAAGTATGAGCCTGATGAGGGCAAATCTTAGACCTAACCCAGACCTAACATGCGTTGTCCTCTAAAATATTTATCAAGACCAGGTTTAATTGATTGTTTCAGTGTGGTCCCACATTACTACGTGATGCAATCCAGAAAAAGCCCAGGATCTAGCCATCATGTATGAGAAATATGCGAAAGAATGAGCCTGATGAGAGCAAATCCCAGACCTAACCTAGACCTAACATGCGTTATCCTCTAAAATATTGATCCAAACCAGGTTTAATGGACTGTTTCAGTGTGGTACCACACTACTACGTGATCCAAACCAGAAAAAACCCAGGATCTATTCAACAAGTATGTGAAAAACGCGAAAGTATGAGCCTGATGAGAGCAAATCCCAGACCTATCCCAGACCTAACTTGCGTTGTTCTCTAAGATATTGATGGAAACCAGGTTTAATTGACTGTTTCAGTGTTGTACTTCATTACTACGTGATGCAATCCAGAAAAAGCCCAGGATCTAGCCATCAAGTATGAGAGATATGCGAAGGAATGAGCCTGATGAGAGGAAATCCCAGACCTAACCTAGACCTAACATGAATTATTCTCTAAAATATTGATCGAAACCAGGTTTAATTGACTGTTTCAGTGTGGTCCCACATTACTACGTGATCAAATCCAGATATAGCCCAGTATCTAGCCATGAAGTATGAGAAATATGCGAAAGTATGAGCCTGACGAGGGCAAGTCCTAGACCTAACCCAGACCTAACATGCGTTATCCTCTAATATATTTATCATGACCAGGTTTAATTGATTGTTTCAGTGTGGTCCCACATTACTACCTGATCCAAACCAGAAAAAACCCAGGATCTGTTCAACAAGTATGTGTAAATCGCGAAAGTATGAGCCTGATGAGGGCAAATCCCAGACCTATCCCAGACCGAACTTGCGTTATCCTCTAAAATATTGATCGAAACCAGGTTTAATCGACTGTTTCAGTGTGGTACCACATTGCTACGTGATCCAAACCAGAAAAAACCCAGGATCAGTTCAACAAGTATGTGAAAAACTCGAAAGTATGAGCCTGATGAGGGCAAATCCCAGACCTATCCCAGACCTAACTTGCGTTATCCTCAAAAATATTGATCGAAACCTGGTTTAATTGACTGTTTCAGTGTGGTACCACATTACTACGTGATCCAATCCAGAAACAGCCCCGGATCTAGCCATGAAGTATGAGAAATATGCGAAAGTATGAGCCTGATGTGGGCAAATCCCAGGCCTAACCTAGACCTAACATGCGTTGTCCTCTAAAATATTGATCGATACCAGGTTTAATTGACTGTTTTAGTTTGGTACCACTTTACTACGTGATCCAAAGCAGAAAAAACCCTCGATCAGGTCAACATGCATGTTAAAACTGCAAAAGTATGAGCCTGATGAGGGCAAATCCCAGACCTATCTCAGACCTAACATGCGTTATCCTCAGAAATATTAATCGAAACCAGGCTTAATCGACTGTTTCAGTGTGGTACCACATTACTACGTGATCCAAACCAGAAAAAAACCCAGGATCTTGTCAACGAGTATGTGAAGTGTGCGAAAGTATGAGTCTGATGAGGGCTAATCCCAGACCTATCCCAGACCTAACTTTTTTTTTTTTTTTTTTTTTTTTTTTTTTTGTCGTGGGGAAAATCTTCGAAAGACTCCCTCCCACCTCCTTGGGGAGAGGTGGGAGGGGAGTGTGGGATTCCCAGCGCCCGTACAACGACAGGCGCGGGACCTACCCTCTAAAAACCCCACGGTGACCCTTCGGCACGCTTTGGGAGGATACCGGGAATCGCTCGAAGCATTCTTCTGGTATCCTCCCCGTGCCCGCGCTTTCGCGCCCATCCCCCGGGGGGACAATCGGTCCCCCCAGTAGACACACTGCCTCATAGCGGCGGGACGGGGCCACTCCATCCCGCCGCTATCCGTCCCGGGGCCGCGTTTAGTGGCGGCTGCAAGCCCCAACTCGCAACCGCCCGCGACCCCGTTTCCACCCCTCGGCGGGCGGGCGTTCATGGCCGCACCAGACCGCCGAGGGTGCCTCCCCTTGCGTCGGACCGGTAGGGGGAGGCACTCCTACCCCCAACCGGTCCGACCCGGCGCCGCCTGGCGGGAGGAGGGTCCCCTCAGGACCCCCCTCCCAATCCCAGACCTAACTTGCGTTATCCTCTAAAATAGTGATCGAAACCATGTTTAAGTGACTGTTTTAGTTGTGGTACCACTTTACTACGTGATCCAAAGCAGAAAAAACACTCGATCAGGTCAACATGCATGTTAAAACTGCGAAAGTATGAGCCTGATGAGGGCAAATCCAAGACCTAACCCAAACCTAACATGAGTTATTCTCTAAAATATTTATCAAGACCAGGTTTAATTGAATGTTTCAGTGTGGTACCACATTACTACGTGAACCAAACCAGAAAAAACCCTGTATCTGTTCAACAAGTATGTGAAAAATGCGAAAGTATGAGTCTGGTGAGTGAAAATCCCAGGGATAACCTAGACCTAACAAGCGTTATCCTCTAAAATATTGATCCAAACCAGGTTTAATTGACTGTTTCAGTGTGGTACCACTTTACTGCGTGATCCAAAGCAGAAAAAACCCTCGATCAGGTCAACATGTATGTTAAAACTGCGAAAGTATGACCCTGATGTGGGCAAATCCCAGGCCTAACCTAGACCTAACATGCGTTGTCCTCTAAAATATTGATGGAAACCAGGTTTAATTGACTGTTTCAGTGTTGCACTTCATTACTACGTGATCCAAACCAGTAAAAACCCAGGATCCGTTCAACAAGTATGTGAAGAATGCGAAAGTATGAGTGTGATGAGTGAAAAACCCCGGCCTAACCTAGACCTAACATGCGTTATCCTCAAATATATTGATCGAAACCTGGTTTAATCGTCTGTTTCAGTGTGTTACCACATTACTATGTGATCCAAACCAGAAAATAACCCAGGATCTGTTCAACGAGTATGTGAAGTGTGCGAAAGTATGAGTCTGATGAGGGCAAATCCCAGACCTATCCGAGACCTAACATGCATTATCCTCTAAAATATTTATCAAGACCAGGTTTAATTGATTGTTTCAGTGTGGTCCCACATTACTACGTGATACAATCCAGAAACAGCCCAGGATCTAGCCATGAAGTATGAGTGTTTAAATATCGCATGAGTCCGAGACGCAGAAACTCGGCCGCGATGCCCGTATCTATATGGAATTCGCGTAATTCTAGATGGTTGTGCTGACATGGAAATTTTCCATCGTTCAGATTGGTATACCGCGGCTATTTACGTGTTTTTTCAAGCTAGCTTCACTGAAATTCTCGTGTTTTGGAGCAAATTCTAGGAATGTGTTGTTAGCGCTGAGAAAGAGAGAGAAAAGAGATCTATCGGAAAAAGATCGATAGACGAAACGCGGCAGCGCCGCGCCGTGGCCACGCGGCGCGTAGCAGCCCGGGCCCAGCAACGCGAGGCGTAGCTACCCGGTTCTGCGCTTGCGCGACGGAGCCGGCCGCGGCCGTCGCTGCTTGCAGATCGTCACGGTTCTTTCTTGAGCCGTCGGCGATCGAGAGCGGACATTGTGACGGTCGCGTTCCCATTTCCCTACGAGCTCCGAGGTGGATGAGCCGATCTCTCTCCTCGTAATAGAATCAGTTTGCGGACAAATAGTTTATTGGAAAATCTCGTCATAGCGACTTGAGATTTTCCCCAGAAAATGGACAATCTGCCTGACGTTGCAGCGATCGCAAGGCACGCCGAGTGTGAAGCGATCGTAGACTCAGGATTGTGATTGAACGTTGCAGTTCGTGGATGCGACTGCGACGTTGGAGATTCGGTGTGGATCGCCTTGAGTCTTCTTCCAATTATCCGGTTAGAGCTACTGGAGGGCTGATACCGACATACAGGTATCACCTAGTGGTAGTTCACCGTTTCTAGAGGTCATACGAAACCCACTGGAACCACCCGTCCTGTGTACCAGTGAGAGTACACCGACCGGTGGGGTGGAAAGTTTCACCGACCAAGATTAGAGCTATACGGCGTAGGAGCCACCGGAAGATAGATATTCAGAAAGAATATCACTTCGTGGTGCTCTCCGTGCATCGGGCGTCGGAGAACCCGCTCCAATATACCGTCGTGAGGGGACAATAAGTAGGGCCTAAGCGTACGGTGGAGCAAAGGGTTCGAAGAGCCTTCCTTCCATCGCTACACCCACTACCAGCTGTGAGTCGACCACACTGGGCTGTGAACGTAGGGTGGTTGGAATTGCAGGGGATTGAGTCCTGAACCGGTGAGCCGCAGGCCAGTTCCTCGGGACAGGAGCCTCCGTCGAGGTAGCCACGGCTGGCTGCCGGGCGTTCCTTTGATGAAGGAATCGCCGGCTTGGCAACCACGTGTGCATACCGCAGGTCGCTCCTGAGGAGCAGCTGACGAGGGAGCCGAACTAGGACAAGACGTCCTCTTGCGTGGATGGTGTAGAAACGCCACCCGCACGGGGAGCGTGCTCGCGGGATATAGCCTCTTGGAGCCTTACAACCTCCATTTGGTTTCCCGTCCGTGGCATTGCAAAGAGAACCCGGTAGAACGGAGAAAAGCTCGTCTACCCGGTTGTGCGCGTCGGTGAGATCGTAGAAAGAGAATCTCATCGACCAGAAAGAGAAGAATACAGTCCACTAGCTAGAGCGCTAGATAGCCAGCCAGCTCTCCCCTCCAAGCACACCAGACTGTCGCTGGAGCGCGAGAAACAGCTGACGAGCGCGTGATTGTTGACTTGTCCGCAAATGTATTTATTAGGCGGATTCTTTTGTTTCAGAAAGCCTCCGCAGTAGAAAATTGAAATAAGGAGACTAAAAAAGAGGAGACGAGGCCGCAATAGGAGCCGTCGTCAGTTTTTTCTTTTAGTTTCTAGTTTTGTTTTGTTAAAATGTTTAAATAGTTCATTTATATTTTTGTAATAAAAACTTTATTGAAAAACTTGTAACATTTTCTCTCCCTGTCTGTTTCTTCATCCGGACCCACGTTAAAGTCCGTTAGTACTTTAACAATGAGAAATATGCGAAAGTATGAGCTTGACGAGGGCAAATCCTAGACCTAACCCAGACCAAACATGCGTTATCCTCATAAATATTGATCGAAACCAGGTTTAATCGACTGTTTCAGTGTGGTACCACATTACTACGTGATCCAATCCAGAAATAGCCCAGGATCTAGCCATGAAATATGAGAAATATGCGAAAGTATGAGCCTGACGATGGCAAATCCTAGACCTAACCCAGACCTAACATGCGTTATCCTCTAATATATTTATCAAGACCAGGTTTAATTGATTGTTTCAGTGTGGTCCCACATTACTACGTGATCCAAACCAGAAAAAACCCAGGATCCGTTCAACAAATATGTGAAGAATGCGAAAGTATGAGTCTGATGAGTGAAAATCCCAGACCTATCGTCAGACCTAACATGCGTTATCCTCTAAAATATTTATCAAGACCAGGTTTAATTGAATGTTCCAGTGTGGTACCACATTACTACGTGAACCAAACCAGAAAAAACCCTGTATCTGTTCAACAAGTATGTGAAGAATGCGAAAGTATGAGTGTGATGAGTCAAAAACGTCGGCCTAACCTAGACCTAACATGCGTTATCCTCAAAAATATTGATCGCAAGCTGGTTTAATCGTCTGTTTCAGTGTGGTACCACATTACTATGTGATCCAAACCAGTAAAAACCCAGGATCCGTTCAACAAGTATGTGAAGAATGCGAAAGTATGAGTGTGATGAGTGAAAAACCCCGGCCTAACCTAGACCTAACATGCGTTATCCTCAAATATATTGATCGAAACCTGGTTTAATTGACTGTTTCAGTGTTGCACTTCATTACTACGTGATCCAAACCAGTAAAAACCCAGGATCCGTTCAACAAGTATGTGAAGAATGCGAAAGTATGAGTCTGATGAGTGAAAAACCCAGACCTATCGTCAGACCTAACATGCGTTATCCTCTAAAATATTTATCTATACCAGGTTTAATTGAATGTTTCAGTGTGGTACCACATAACTAAGTGAACCAAACCAGAAAAAACCCTGTATCTGTTCAACAAGTATGTGAAGAATGCGAAAGTATGAGTGTGATGAGTGAAAAACGCCGGCCTATCCTAGACCTAACATGCGTTATCCTCAAAAATATTGATCGAAAGCTGGTTTAATCGTCTGTTTCAGTGTGGTACCACATTACTATGTGATCCAAACCAGAAAATAACCCAGGATCTGTTCAACGAGTATGTGATGTGTGCGAAAGTATGAGTCTGATGAGGGCAAATCCCAGACCTATCCCAGACCTAACATGCATTATCCTCTAAAATATTTATCAAGACCAGGTTTAATTGATTGTTTCAGTGTGGTCCCACATTACTACGTGACACAATCCAGAAACAGCCCAGGATCTAGCCATGAAGTATGAGAAATATGCGAAAGTATGAGCCTGATGAGGGCAAATCCCAGACCTATCGTCAGACCTAACATGCGTTATCCTCTAAAATATTTATCAAGACCAGGTTTAATTGAATGTTCCAGTGTGGTACCACATTACTACGTGAACCAAACCAGAAAAAACCCTGTATCTGTTCAACAAGTATGTGAAGAATGCGAAAGTATGAGTGTGATGAGTCAAAAACGTCGGCCTAACCTAGACCTAACATGCGTTATCCTCAAAAATATTGATCGCAAGCTGGTTTAATCGTCTGTTTCAGTGTGGTACCACATTACTATGTGATCCAAACCAGTAAAAACCCAGGATCCGTTCAACAAGTATGTGAAGAATGCGAAAGTATGAGTGTGATGAGTGAAAAACCCCGGCCTAACCTAGACCTAACATGCGTTATCCTCAAATATATTGATCGAAACCTGGTTTAATTGACTGTTTCAGTGTTGCACTTCATTACTACGTGATCAAAACCAGTAAAAACCCAGGATCCGTTCAACAAGTATGTGAAGAATGCGAAAGTATGAGTGTGATGAGTGAAAAACCCCGGCCTAACCTAGACCTAACATGCGTTATCCTCAAATATATTGATCGAAACCTGGTTTAATTGACTGTTTCAGTGTTGCACTTCATTACTACGTGATCCAAACCAGTAAAAACCCAGGATCCGTTCAACAAGTATGTGAAGAATGCGAAAGTATGAGTCTGATGAGTGAAAAACCCAGACCTATCGTCAGACCTAACATGCGTTATCCTCTAAAATATTTATCTATACCAGGTTTAATTGAATGTTTCAGTGTGGTACCACATAACTAAGTGAACCAAACCAGAAAAAACCCTGTATCTGTTCAACAAGTATGTGAAGAATGCGAAAGTATGAGTGTGATGAGTGAAAAACGCCGGCCTATCCTAGACCTAACATGCGTTATCCTCAAAAATATTGATCGAAAGCTGGTTTAATCGACTGTTTTAGTGTGGTACCACATTACTACGTGATCCAAACCAGAAAAAAACCCAGGACCTGTTCAACAAGTATTTGAAGTATGCGAAAGAATGAGTCTGATGAGGGCAAATCCCAGACCTATCCCAGACCAAACTTGCGTTATCCTCTAAAATATTGATCGAAACCAGATTTAATCGACTGTTTCAGTGTGGTACCACATTACTACGTGATCCAAACCAGAAAAAAACCCAGGACCTGTTCAACAAGTATTTGAAGTATGCGAAAGAATGAGTCTGATGAGGGCAAATCCCAGACCTATCCCAGACCAAACTTGCGTTATCCTCTAAAATATTGATCGAAACCAGGTTTAATCGACCGTTTCAGTGTTGTACTTCATTACTACGTGATGCAATCCAGGAAAAGCCCAGGATCTAGCCATCAAGTATGAGAAATATGCGAAAGAATGAGCCTGATGAAAGCAAATCCCAGACCTAACCTAGACCTAACATGAATTATTCTCTTAAATATTGGTCGATACCAGGTTTAATCGACTGTTTCAGTGTGGTACCACATTGCTACGTGATCCAAACCAGTAAATACCCAGGATCCGTTCAACAAGTATGTGGAGAATGCGAAAGTATGAGTCTGATGAGTGAAAATCCTCGGCCTAACCTAGACCTAACATGCGTTGTCCTCTAAAATATTGATGGAAGCAGGTTTAATTGACTGTTTCAGTGTTGCACTTCATTACTACCTGATCCAAACCAGTAAAAACCCAGGATCCGTTCAACAAGTACGTGAAGAATGCGAAAGTATGAGTGTGATGAGCGAAAATCCCAGGGCTAACCTAGACCTAACAAGCGTTACCCTCTAAAATATTTATCAAGACCAGGTTTAATTGACTGTTTCAGCGTGGTACCACATTACTACGTGACACAACCCAGAAACAGACCAGGATCTAGCCATGAAGTATGAGAAATATGCGAAAGTATGAGCCTGATGAGGGTAAATCCTAGACCTAACCCAAACCTAACATGCGTTATCCTCTAAAATATTTATCAAGACCAGGTTTAATTGAATGTTTCAGTGTGGTACCACATTACTACGTGATCCAAACCAGAAAAAACCCAGGATCAGTTCAACAAGTATGTGAAAAACGCGAAAGTATGAGCCTGATGAGGGCGAATCCCAGACCTATCCCAGACCTAACTTGCGTTATCCTCTAAAATATTGATCGAAACCAGGTTTAATTGACTGTTTCAGCGTGGTACCACATTACTACGTGATACAATCCAGAAACAGCCCAGGATCTAGCCATGAAGTATGAGAAATATGCGAAAGTATGAGCCTGATGAGGGCAAATCCTAGATCTAACCCAAACCTAACATGCGTTATCCTCTAAAATATTGATCCAAACCAGGTTTAATGGACTGTTTCAGTGTGGTCCCACATTACTACGTGATCCAAACCAGAAAAAACCCAGGATCCGTTCAACAAGTATGTGAAGATTACGAAAGTATGTGTCTGATGAGTGAAAATCCCAGGACTAACCTAGACCTAACATGCGTTATCCTCATAAATATTGATGGAAACCAGATTTAATTGACTGTTGCAGTGTTGTACTTCATTACTACGTGATGCAATCGAGGAAAAGCCCAGGATCTAGCCATCAAGTATGAGAAATATGCGAAAGAATGGGCCAGATGAGAGCAAATCCCAGACCTAACCTAGACCTAACATGAATTATTCTCTTAAATATTGATCGAAACCTGGTTTAATCGACTGTTTCAGTGTGGCACCACATTACTACGTGATCCAAACCAGAAAAAACCCAGGATCAGTTCAACAAGTATGTGAAGAATGCGATAGTATGAGTCTGATGAGTGAAAATCCCAGGGCTAACCTAGACCTAACATGCGTTATCCTCTAAAATATTGATCGAAACCAGGTTTAATCGACTGCTTCAGTGTGGAATCACACTACTACGTGACCCAAACCAGAAAAAACCCATGATCTGTTCAACAAGTATGTGAAAAACGCGAAAGTATGAGCCTGATGAGGGCAAGTCCTAGACCTAACCCAGACCTAACATGCGTTATCCTCTAAAATATTTACCAAGACCAGGTTTAATTTATTGTTTCAGTGTGGTCCCACATTACTACGGGTCCCACACCGGAAAAAACCCAGGATCCGTTCAACAAGTATGTGAAGAATGCGAAAGTATGAGTCTGATGAGTGAAAATCCCAGACCTAACCTAGACCTAACATGCGTTTTCCTCAAAAATATTGATCGAAACCTGGTTTGATCGACTGTTTCAGTGTGGTACCACATTACTATGTGATCCAACCCAGAAAATAATCCAGGATCTGTTGAAGGAGTATGTGAAGTGTGTGAAAGTATGAGTCTGATGAGGTCAAATCCCAGACCTATCCCAGACCTAACTTGCGTTATCCTATAAAATTTTGATCGAAACCAGGTTTATTCGACTGTTTCAGTGTGGTACCACATTACTACGTGATCCAGACCAGAAAAAACCCAGGATCCGTTCAACAAGTATGTGAAGAATGCGAATGTGTGAGTCTGATGAGTGAAAATCCCAGACCTAACCTAGACCTAACATGCGTTATCCTCTAAAATATTGATCCAAACCAGGTTTAATGGACTGTTTCAGTGTGGTACCACACTACTACGTGATCCAAACCAGAAAAAACCCAGGATCTGTTCAACAAGTATGTGAAAAACGCGAAAGTATGAGCCTGATGAGGGCAAATACCAGACATATCCCAGACCTAACTTGCGTTGTCCTCTAAGGTATTGATGGAAACCAGGTTTAATTGACTGATTCAGTGTTGTACTTCATTACTACGTGATGCAATCCAGAAAGAGCCCAGGATCTAGCCATCATGTATGAGAAATATGCGAAAGAATAAGCCTGATGAGAGCAAATCCCAGACCTAACCTAGACCTAACATGAATTATTCTCTAAAATATTGATCGAAATCAGGTTTAATTGACTGTTTCAGTGTGGTCCCACATTACTACGTGATCCAAACCAGAAAAAACCCGGGATCCGTTCAACAAGTATGTGAAGAACGCGAAAGTATGAGTCTGATGGGTGAAAATCCCAGACCTAACCTAGACCTAACATGCGTTATCCTCTAAAATATTGATCCAAACCAGGTTTAATGGACTGTTTCAGTGTGGTACCACACTACTACGTGATCCAAACCCGAAAAAACCCAGGATCTGTTCAACAAGTATGTGAAGAATGCGAAAGTAACAGTATGAAGAGTGAAAATCCCAGGGCTAACCTAGACCTAACATGCGTTATCCTCTAAAATATTGATCCAAACCAGGTTTAATGGACTGTTTCAGTGTGGTACCACACTACTACGTGATACAAACCAGAAAAAACCCAGGATCTGTTCAACAAGTATGTGAAAAACGCGAAAGTATGAGCCTGATGAGGGCAAATCCCAGACTTATCCCAGACCTAGCTTGCGTTGTCCTCTAAGATATTGACGGAAACCAGGTTTAATTGACTGTTTCAGTGTTGTACTTCATTAGTACGTGATGCAATCCAGAAAAAGCCCAGGATCTAGCCATCAAGTATGAGAAATATGCGAAAGAATGAGCCTGATGAGAGCAAATCCCAGACCTAACCTAGACCTAACATGAATTATTCTCTAAAATATTGATCGAAACCAGGTTTAATTGACTGTTTCAGTGTGGTCCCACATTACTACGTGATCCAAACCAGAAAAAACCCAGGATCCGTTCAACAAGTATGTGAAGAATGCGAAAGTATGAGTCTGATGAGTGAAAATCCCAGGGCTAACCTAGACCTAACATGCGTTATCCTCTAAAATATTGATCCAAACCAGGTTTAATGGACTGTTTCAGTGTGGCACCACATTACTACGTGATCCAAACCAGAAAAAACACAGGATCAGTTCAAAAAGTATGTGAAGAATGCGATAGTATGAGTCTGATGAGTGAAAATCCCAGGGCTAACCTAGACCTAACATGCGTTATCCTCTAAAATATTGATCCAAACCAGGTTTAATGGACTGTTTCAGTGTGGTACCACACTACTACGTGATACAAACCAGAAAAAACCCATGATCTGTTCAACAAGTATGTGAAAAACGCGAAAGTATGAGCCTGATGAGGGCAAATCCTAGACCTAACCCAGACCTAACATGCGTTATCCTCTAAAATATTTACAAAGACCAGGTTTAATTTATTGTTTCAGTGTGGTCCCACATTACTACGGGTCCCAAACCGGAAAAAACCCAGGATCCGTTCAACAAGTATGTGAAGAATGCGAAAGTATGAGCCTGATGAGAGCAAATCCCAGACCTAACCTAGACCTAACATGAATTATTCTCTAAAATATTGATCGAAACCAGGTTTTATTGACTGTTTCAGTGTGGTCCCACATTACTACGTGATCCAAACCAGAAAAAACCCAGGCTCCGTTCAACAAGTATGTGAAGAATGCGAAAGTATGAGTCTGATGAGTGAAAATCCCAGGCCTAACCTAGACCTAACATGCGTTATCCTCTAAAATATTGATCCAAACCAGGTTTAATGGACTGTTTCAGTGTGGTACCACATTACTACGTGATCCAAACCAGAAAAAACCCAGGATCCGTTCAACAAGTATGTGAAGAATGCGAATGTATGAGTCTGATGAGTGAAAATCCCAGACCTAACCTAGACCTAACATGCGTTATCCTCTAAAATATTGATCCAAACCAGGTTTAATGGACTGTTTCAGTGTGGTACCACACTACTACGTGACCCAAACCAGAAAAAACCCAGGATCTGTTCAACAAGTATGTGAAAAACGCGAAAGTATGAGCCTCTTGAGGGCAAATCCCAGACATATCCCAGACCTAACTTGCGTTGTCCTCTAAGGTATTGATGGAAACCAGGTTTAATTGACTGTTTCAGTGTTGTACTTCATTATTACGTGATGCAATCCAGAAAGAGCCCAGGATCTAGCCATCAAGTATGAGAAATATGCGAAAGAATGAGCCTGATGAGAGCAAATCCCAGGCCAAACCTAGACCTAACATGAATTATTCTCTAAAATATTGATCGAAATCTGGTTTAATTGACTGTTTCAGTGTGGTCCCACATTACTACGTGATCCAAACCAGAAAAAACCCAGGATCCGTTCAACAAGTATGTGAAGAACGCGAAAGTATGAGTCTGATGGGTGAAAATCCCAGACCTAACCTAGACCTAACATGCGTTATCCTCTAAAATATTGATCCAAACCAGGTTTAATGGACTGTTTCAGTGTGGTACCACACTACTACGTGATCCAAACCCGAAAAAACCCAGGATCTGTTCAACAAGTATGTGAAGAATGCGAAAGTATGAGTCTGAAGAGTGAAAATCCCAGGGCTAACCTAGACCTGACATGCGTTATCCTCTAAAATATTGATCGAAACCAGGTTTAATGGACTGTTTCAGTGTGGCACCACATTACTACGTGATCCAAACCAGAAAAAACCCAGGATCAGTTCAACAAGTATGTGAAGAATGCGAAAGTATGAGTCTGATGAGTGAAAATCCCAGGGCTAACCTAGACCTAACATGCGTTATCCTCTGAAATATTGATCCAAACCAGGTTTAATGGACTGTTTCAGTGTGGTACCACACTACTACGTGATACAAACCAGAAAAAACCCAGGATCTGTTCAACAAGTATGTGAAAAACGCGAAAGTGTGAGCCTGATGAGGGCAAATCCCAGACTTATCCCAGACCTAGCTTGAGTTGTCCTCTAAGATATTGACGGAAACCAGGTTTAATTGACTGTTTCAGTGTTGTACTTCATTAGTACGTGATGCAATCCAGAAAAAGCCCAGGATCTAGCCGTCAAGTATGAGAAATATGCGAAAGAATGAGCCTGATGAGAGCAAATCCCAGACCTAACCTAGACCTAACATGAATTATTCTCTAAAATATTGATCGAAACCAGGTTTAATTGACTGTTTCAGTGTGGTCCCACATTACTACGTGATCCAAACCAGAAAAAACCCAGGATCCGTTCAACAAGTATGTGAAGAATGCGAAAGTATGAGCCTGATGAGTGAAAATCCCAGGCCTAACCTAGACCTAACTTGCGTTGTCCTCTAAGATATTGATGGAAACCAGGTTTAATTGACTGTTTCAGTGTGGTACCACACTACTTCGTGATCCAAACCAGAAAAAACCCGGGACCTGTTCAACAAGTATGTGAAAAACGCGAAAGTATGAGCCTGAAGAGGGCAAATCCCAGACCTATCCCAGACCTAACTTGCGTTATCCTCTAAAATATTGATCGAAACCAGGTTTAATCGACTGTTTCAGTGTGGTACCACATTACTACATGATCCAAACCAGAAAAAACCCAGGATCCGTTCAACAAGTATGTGAAGAATGCGAAAGTATGAGCCTGATGAGTGAAAATCCCAGGCCAAACCTAGACCTAACTTGCGTTGTCCTCTAAGATATTAATGAAAACCAGGTTTAATGGACTGTTTCAGTGTGGCACCACATTACTACGTGATCCAAACCAGAAAAAACACAGGATCAGTTCAAAAAGTATGTGAAGAATGCGATAGTATGAGTCTGATGAGTGAAAATCCCAGGGCTAACCTAGACCTAACATGCGTTATCCTCTAAAATATTGATCGAAACCAGGTTTAATCGACTGCTTCAGTGTGGTATCACACTACTACGTGACCCAAACCAGAAAAAACCCATGATCTGTTCAACAAGTATGTGAAAAACGCGAAAGTATGAGCCTGATGAGGGCAAATCCTAGACCTAACCCAGACCTAACATGCGTTATCCTCTAAAATATTTACAAAGACCAGGTTTAATTTATTGTTACAGTGTGGTCCCACATTACTACGGGTCCCAAACCGGAAAAAACCCAGGATCCGTTCAACAAGTATGTGAAGAATGCGAAAGTATGAGCCTGATGAGAGCAAATCCCAGACCTAACCTAGACCTAACATGAATTATTCTCTAAAATATTGATCGAAACCAGGTTTTATTGACTGTTTCAGTGTGGTCCCACATTACTACGTGTTCCAAACCAGAAAAAACCCAGGCTCCGTTCAACAAGTATGTGAAGAATGCGAAAGTATGAGTCTGATGAGTGAAAATCCCAGGCCTAACCTAGACCTAGCATGCGTTATCCTCTAAAATATTGATCGCAACCTGGTTTAATCGACTGTTTCAGTGTGGTACCACATTACTATGTGATCCAACCCAGAAAATAACCCAGGATCTGTTCAAGGAGTATGTGAAGTGTGTGAAAGTATGAGTCTGATGAGGTCAAATCCCAGACCTATCCCAGACCTAATTTGCGTTATCCTCTAAAATTTTGATCGAAACCAGGTTTACTCGACTGTTTCAGTGTGGTACCACATTACTACGTGATCCAAACCAGAAAAAACCCAGGATCCGTTCAACAAGTATGTGAAGAATGCGAATGTATGAGTCTGATGAGTGAAAATCCCAGACCTAACCTAGACCTAACATGCGTAATCCTCTAAAATATTGATCCAAACCAGGTTTAATGGACTGTTTCAGTGTGGTACCACACTACTACGTGATCCAAACCAGAAAAAACCCAGGATCTGTTTAACAAGTATGTGAAAAACGCGAAAGTATGAGCCTGTTGAGGGCAAATCCCAGACATATCCCAGACCTAACTTGCGTTGTCCTCTAAGGTATTGATGGGAACCAGGTTTAATTGACTGTTTCAGTGTTGTACTTCATTATTACGTGATGCAATCCAGAAAGAGCCCAGGATCTAGCCATCAAGTATGAGAAATATGCGAAAGAATGAGCCTGATGAGATCAAATCCCAGACATAACCTAGACCTAACATGAATTATTCTCTAAAATATTGATCGAAATCAGGTTTAATCGACTGTTTCAGTGTGGTATCACAGTACTACGTGACCCAACCCAGAAAAAACCCATGATCTGTTCAACAAGTATGTGAAAAACGCGAAAGTATGAGCCTGATGAGTGAAAATCCCAGACCTAACCTAGACCTAACATGCGTTATCCTCTAAAATATTGATCCAAACCAGGTTTAATGGACTGTTTCAGTGTGGTACCACACTACTACGTGATCCAAACCCGAAAAAACCCAGGATCTGTTCAACAAGTATGTGAAGAATGCGAAAGTATGAGTCTGAAGAGTGAAAATCCCAGGGCTAACCTAGACCTAACATGCGTTGTCCTCTAAGATAATGACGGAAACCAGGTTTAATGGACTGTTTCAGTGTGGCACCACATTACTACGTCATCCAAACCAGAAAAAACCCAGGATCAGTTCAACAGGTATGTGAAGAATGCGAAAGTATGAGTCTGATGAGTGAAAATCCCAGGGCTAACCTAGACCTAACATGCGTTATCCTCTAAAATATTGATCGAAACCAGGTTTAATCGACTGTTTCAGTGTGGTATCACACTACTACGTGACCCAAACCAGAAAAAACCCATGATGTGTTCAACAAGTATGTGAAAAACGCGAAAGTATGAGCCTGATGAGGGCAAATCCTAGACCAAACCTAGACCTAACATGAATTATTCTCTAAAATATTGATCGAAACCAGGTTTAATTGACTGTTTCAGTGTGGTCCCACATTACTACGTGATCCAAACCAGGAAAAACCCAGGATCAGTTCAACAAGTATGTGAAGAATGCGAAAGTATGAGTCTGATGAGTGAAAATCCCAGGGCTAACCTAGACCTAACATGCGTTATCCTCTAAAATATTGATCGAAACCAGGTTTAATTGACTGTTTCAGTGTTGTACTTCATTACTACGTGATGCAATCCAGAAAAAGCCCAGGATCTAGCCATCAAGTATGAGAAATATGCGAAAGAATGAGCCTGATGAGAGCAAATCCCAGACCTAACCTAGACCTAACATGCGTTATCCTCAAAAATATTGACCGAAACCTGGTTTAATCGACTGTTTCAGTGTGGTACCACATTACTATGTGATCCAAACCAGAAAATAACCCAGGATCTGTTCAACGAGTATGTGAAAAACGCGAAAGTATGAGCCTGATGAGGGCGAATCCCAGACCTATCCCAGACCTAACTTGCGTTATCCTCTAAAATATTGATCGAAACCAGATTTAATTGACTGTTTCAGTGTTGTACCTCATTACTACGTGATGCAATCCAGAAATAGCCCAGGATCTAGCCATCAAGTATGAGAAATATGCGAAAGAATGAGCCTGATGAGAGCAAATCCCAGACCTAACCTAGAACTAACATGAATTATTCTCTAAAATATTGGTCGAAACCAGGTTTAATTGACTGTTTCAGTGAGGTCCCACATTACTACGTGATCCAAACCAGAAAAAACCCGGGATCCGTTCAACAAGTATGTGAAGAATACGAAAGTATGTGTCTGATGAGTGAAAATCCCAGGCCTAACCTAGACCTAACATGCGTTATCCTCAAAAATATTGATCGAAACCTGGTTTAATCGACTGTTTCAGTGTGGTACCACATTACTACGTGACACAAACCAGAAAAAACCCAGGATCAGTTCAACAAGTACGTGAAAAATGCGAAAGTATGAGCCTGATGAGGGCGAATCCCAGACCTAACCCAGACCTAACATGCGTTATCCTCTAAAATATTGATCGAAACCAGGTTTAATTGACTGTTTCAGCGTGGTACCGCATTACTACGTGATACAATCCAGAAACAGCCCAGGATCTAGCCATGAAGTATGAGAAATATGCGAAAGTATGAGCCTGATGAGGGCAAATCCTAGACCTAACCCAAACCTAACATGCGTTATCCTCTAAAATATTGATCCAAACCAGGTTTAATGGACTGCTTCAGTGTGGTACCACTTTACTACGTGATGCAAAGCAGAAAAAACGCTCGATCAGGTCAACATGTATGTTAAAACTGCGAAAGTATGATCCTGATGAGGGCAAATCCCAGGCCTATCCCAGACCTAACATGCGTTGTCCTCTAAAATATTGATGGAAACCAGGTTTAATTGACTGTTTCAGTGTGGTACCACATTACTACGTGATGCAATCCAGAAAAACTCCAGGATCTAGCCATCAAGTATGAGAAATATGCGAAAGAATGAGCCTGATGAGAGCAAATCCCAGACCTAACCTAGACCTAACATGCGTTATCCTCAAAAATATTGACCGAAACCTGGTTTAATCGACTGTTTCAGTGTGGTACCACATTACTATGTGATCCAAACCAGAAAAAACCCAGGATCAGTTCAACAAGTATGTGAAGAATGCGAAAGTATGAGTCTGATGAGTGAAAATCCCAGGGCTAACCTAGACCTAACATGCGTTATCCTCTAAAGTATTGATCGAAACCAGGTTTAATTGACTGTTTCAGTGTTGTACTTCATTACTACGTGATGCAATCCAGAAAAAGCCCAGGATCTAGCCATCAAGTATGAGAAATATGCGAAAGAATGAGCCTGATGAGAGGAAATCCCAGACCTAACCTAGACCTAACATGCGTTATCCTCAAAAATATTGACCGAAACCTGGTTTAATCGACTGTTTCAGTGTGGTACCACATTACTATGTGATCCAAACCAGAAAATAACCCAGGATCTGTTCAACGAGTATGTGAAAAACGCGAAAGTATGAGCCTGATGAGGGCGAATCCCAGACCTATCCCAGACCTAACTTGCGTTATCCTCTAAAATATTGATCGAAACCAGATTTAATTGACTGTTTCAGTGTTGTACTTCATTACTACGTGATGCAATCCAGAAATAGCCCTGGATCTAGCCATCAAGTATGAGAAATATGCGAAAGAATGAGCCTGATGAGAGCAAATCCCAGACCTAACCTAGAACTAACATGAATTATTCTCTAAAATATTGGTCGAAACCAGGTTTAATTGACTGTTTCAGTGAGGTCCCACATTACTACGTGATCCAAACCAGAAAAAACCCGGGATCCGTTCAACAAGTATGTGAAGAATACGAAAGTATGTGTCTGATGAGTGAAAATCCCAGGCCTAACCTAGACCTAACATGCGTTATCCTCAAAAATATTGATCGAAACCTGGTTTAATCGACTGTTTCGGTGTGGTACCACATTACTACGTGACACAAACCAGAAAAAACCCAGGATCAGTTCAACAAGTACGTGAAAAATGCGAAAGTATGAGCCTGATGGGGGCGAATCCCAGACCTAACCCAGACCTAACATGCGTTATCCTCTAAAATATTGATCGAAACCAGGTTTAATTGACTGTTTCAGCGTGGTACCGCATTACTACGTGATACAATCCAGAAACAGCCTAGGATCTAGCCATGAAGTATGAGAAATATGCGAAAGTATGAGCCTGATGAGGGCAAATCCTAGACCTAACCCAAACCTAACATGCGTTATCCTCTAAAATATTGATCCAAACCAGGTTTAATGGACTGCTTCAGTGTGGTACCACTTTACTACGTGATGCAAAGCAGAAAAAACGCTCGATCAGGTCAACATGTATGTTAAAACTGCGAAAGTATGATCCTGATGAGGGCAAATCCCAGGCCTATCCCAGACCTAACATGCGTTGTCCTCTAAAATATTGATGGAAACCAGGTTTAATTGACTGTTTCAGTGTGGTACCACATTACTACGTGATGCAATCCAGAAAAACTCCAGGATCTAGCCATCAAGTATGAGAAATATGCGAAAGAATGAGCCTGATGAGAGCAAGTCCCAGACCTAACCTAGACCTAACATGAATTATTCTCTAAAATATTTATCAAGACCAGGTTTAATTGACTGTTTCAGTGTGGTACCACATTACTACGTGATGCAATCCAGAAAAACTCCAGGATCTAGCCATCAAGTATGAGAAATATGCGAAAGAATGAGCCTGATGTGTGAAAATATCAGGCCTAACCTAGACCTAACATGCGTTATCCTCTAAAATATTGATCCAAACCAGGTTAAATGGACTGTTTCAGTGTGGTACCACATTACAACGTGAGCCAAACCAGAAAAAACCCGGGTTCTGTTCAACAAGTATGTGAAAAACGCGAAAGTATGAGCCTGATGAGGGCAAATCCCAGGCCTAACCTAGACCTAACATGCGTTATCCTCAAAAATATTGATCGAAACCTGCTTTAATCGACTGTTTCAGTGTGGTACCACATTACTACGTGATCCAATCCAGAAATAGCCCCGGATCTAGCCATGAAGTATGAGATATATGTGAAAGTATGAGCCTGACGAGGGCAAATCCCAGGCCTATCCCAGACCTAACATGCGTTGTCCTCTAAAATATTGATGGAAACCAGGTTTAATTGACTGTTTCAGTGTGGTACCACATTACTACGTGATGCAATCCAGAAAAACTCCAGGATCTAGCCATCAAGTATGAGAAATATGCGAAAGAATGAGCCTGATGAGAGCAAGTCCCAGACCTAACCTAGACCTAACATGAATTATTCTCTAAAATATTTATCAAGACCAGGTTTAATTGACTGTTTCAGTGTGGTACCACATTACTACGTGATGCAATCCAGAAAAACTCCAGGATCTAGCCATCAAGTATGAGAAATATGCGAAAGAATGAGCCTGATGTGTGAAAATATCAGGCCTAACCTAGACCTAACATGCGTTATCCTCTAAAATATTGATCCAAACCAGGTTAAATGGACTGTTTCAGTGTGGTACCACATTACTACGTGAGCCAAACCAGAAAAAACCCGGGTTCTGTTCAACAAGTATGTGAAAAACGCGAAAGTATGAGCCTGATGAGGGCAAATCCCAGGCCTAACCTAGACCTAACATGCGTTATCCTCAAAAATATTGATCGAAACCCGGTGTAATCGACTGTTTCAGTGTGGTACCACATTACTACGTGACACAAACCAGAAAAAACCCAGGATCAGTTCAACAAGTACGTGAAAAATGCGAAAGTATGAGCCTGATGAGGGCGAATCCCAGACCTAACCCAGACCTAACATGCGTTATCCTCTAAAATATTGATCGAAACCAGGTTTAATTGAGTGTTTCAGCGTGGTACCGCATTACTACGTGATACAATCCAGAAACAGCCCAGGATCTAGCCATGAAGTATGAGAAATATGCGAAAGTATGAGCCTGATGAGGGCAAATCCTAGACCTAACCCAAACCTAACATGCGTTATCCTCTAAAATATTGATCCAAACCAGGTTTAATGGACTGCTTCAGTGTGGTACCACTTTACTACGTGATGCAAAGCAGAAAAAACGCTCGATCAGGTCAACATGTATGTTAAAACTGCGAAAGTATGATCCTGATGAGGGCAAATCCCAGGCCTATCCCAGACCTAACATGCGTTGTCCTCTAAAATATTGATGGAAACCAGGTTTAATTGACTGTTTCAGTGTGGTACCACATTACTACGTGATGCAATCCAGAAAAACTCCAGGATCTAGCCATCAAGTATGAGAAATATGCGAAAGAATGAGCCTGATGAGAGCAAGTCCCAGACCTAACCTAGACCTAACATGAATTATTCTCTAAAATATTTATCAAGACCAGGTTTAATTGACTGTTTCAGTGTGGTACCACATTACTACGTGATGCAATCCAGAAAAACTCCAGGATCTAGCCATCAAGTATGAGAAATATGCGAAAGAATGAGCCTGATGTGTGAAAATATCAGGCCTAACCTAGACCTAACATGCGTTATCCTCTAAAATATTGATCCAAACCAGGTTAAATGGACTGTTTCAGTGTGGTACCACATTACTACGTGAGCCAAACCAGAAAAAACCCGGGATCTGTTCAACAAGTATGTGAAAAACGCGAAAGTATGAGCCTGATGAGGGCAAATCCCAGGCCTAACCTAGACCTAACATGCGTTATCCTCAAAAATATTGATCGAAACCTGCTTTAATCGACTGTTTCATTGTGGTACCACATTACTACGTGATCCAATCCAGAAATAGCCCCGGATCTAGCCATGAAGTATGAGAAATATGTGAAAGTATGAGCCTGACGGGGGCAAATCCTAGACCTAGCCCAGACCTAACATGCGTTATCCTCTAAAATATTTATCAAGACCAGGTTTAATTGATTGTTTCAGTGTGGTCCCACATTACTACGTGATCCAAACCAGAAAAAACCCAGGATCCGTTCAACAAGTATGTGAAGAATGCGAAAGTATGAGTCTGATGAGTGAAAATCCCAGGCCTAACCTAGACCTAACATGCGTTATCCTCAAAAATATTGATCGAAACCTGGTTTGATCGACTGTTTCAGTGTGGTACCACATTACTATGTGACCCAATCCAGAAATAGCCCAGGATCAGTTCAACAAGTATGTGAAAAACGCGGAAGTATGAGCCTGATGAGGGCGAATCCCAGACCTATCCCAGACCTAACTTGCGTTATCCTCTAAAATATTGATCGAATCCAGGATTAAGTGACTGTTTCAGCGTGGTACCACATTACTACGTGATACAATCCAGAAACAGCCCAGGATCTAGCCATGAAGTATGAGAAATATGCGAAACTATGAGCCTGATGAGGGCAAATCCTAGACCTAACCCAAACCTAACATGCGTTATCCTCTAAAATATTGATCCAAACCAGGTTTAATGGACTGCTTCAGTGTGGTACCACTTTACTACGTGATCCAAAGCAGAAAAAACCCTCGATCAGGCCAAAATGTATGTTAAAACTGCGAAAGTATGACCCTGACGAGGGCAAATCCCAGGCCTAACCTAGACCTAACATGCGTTATCTTCTAAGATATTGAGCGAAACCAGGTTTAATTGACTGTTTCAGTGTGGTAACACATTACTACGTGATTCAATCCAGAAAAAGCCCAGGATCTAGCCATCAAGTATGAGAAATATGCGAAAGAATGAGCCTGATGAGAGGAAATCCCAGACCTAACCTTGACCTAACGTGAATTATTCTCTAAAATATTGATCGAAACCAGGTTCAATTGACTGTTTCAGTGCGGTACCACATTACTACATGATCCAAACCAGTAAAAACCCAGGATCCGTTCAACAAGTATGTGAAGCATGCGAAAGTATGAGTCTGATGAGGGCAAATCCCAGGCCTAACCTAGCCCTAACATGCGTTATCTTCTAAAATATTGATCGAAACCAGGTTTAATTGACTGTTTCAGTGTGGTAACACATTACTACGTGATCCAATCCAGAAAAAGCCCAGGATCTAGCCATCAAGTATGTGAAGAATGCGAAAGTATGAGCCTGATGAGTGAAAATCCTCGGCCTAACCTAGACCTAACATGCGTTATCCTCAAAAATATTGATCGAAACCAGGTTTACTCGACTGTTTCAGTGTGGTACCACATTACTACGTGATCCAAACCAGAAAAAAACCCAGGATCTGTTCAACAAGTATGTGAAGTAAGCGAAAGTATGAGTCTGATGAGGGCAAATCCCAGACCTAAACTAGACATAACTTTCGTTATCCTCTAAAATATTGATCGAAACCAGGTTTAATTGACTGTTTTAGTGTGGTACCACTTTACTACGTGATCCAAAGCAGAAAAAACCCTCGATCAGGTCAACATGCATGTTAAAACTGCGAAAGTATGAGCCTGATGAGGGCAAATCCCAGACCTATCCCAGACCTAACATGCGTTATCCTCAAAAATATTAATCGAAACCAGGCTTAATCGACTGTTTCAGTGTGGTACCACATAACTACGTGATCCAAACCAGAAGAAAACCCAGGATCTTGTCAACGAGTATGTGAAGTGTGCGAAAGTATGAGTCTGATGAGGGCTAATCCCAGACCTATCCCAGACCTAACTTGCGTTATCCTCTAAAATAGTGATTGAAACCAGGTTTAATTGACTGTTTTAGTTGTGGTACCACTTTACTACGTGATCCAAAGCAGAAAAAACCCTCGATCAGGTCAACATGCATGTTAAAACTGCGAAAGTATGAGCCTGATGAGGGCAAATCCCAGACCTATCCCAGACCTAACATGCGTTATCCTCAAAAATATTAATCGAAACCAGGCTTAATCGACTGTTTCAGTGTGGTACCACATAACTACGTGATCCAAACCAGAAGAAAACCCAGGATCTTGTCAACGAGTATGTGAAGTGTGCGAAAGTATGAGTCTGATGAGGGCTAATCCCAGACCTATCCCAGACCTAACTTGCGTTATCCTCTAAAATAGTGATTGAAACCAGGTTTAATTGACTGTTTTAGTTGTGGTACCACTTTACTACGTGATCCAAAGCAGAAAAAACCCTCGATCAGGTCAACATGCATGTTAAAACTGCGAAAGTATGACCCTGATGTGGGCAAATCCCAGGCCTAACCTAGACCTAACATGCGTTATCCTCTAAAATATTTATCATGACCAGGTTTAATTGATTGTTTCAGTGTGGCCCCACATTACTACGTGATCCAAACCAGAAAAAACCCAGGATCCGTTCAACTAGTATGTGAAGAATGCGAAAGTATGAGTCTGATGAGTGAAAATCCCAGGCCTAACCTAGACCTAACATGCGTTATCCTCAAAATTATTGATCGAAACCTGGTTTAATCGACTGTTTCAGTGTGGTACCACATTACTACGTGACCCAAACCAGAAAAAACCCAGGATCCGTTCAACAAGTATGAGAAGAATGCGAATGTATGAGTCTGATGAGTGAAAATCCCAGACCTAACCTAGACCTAACATGCGTTATCCTCTAAAATATTGATCGAAACCTGGTTTAATGGACTGTTTCAGTGTGGTACCACACTACTACGTGATCCAAACCAGAAAAAACCCGGGATCTGTTCAAGAAGTATGTGAAGAATGCGAAAGTATGAGTCTGAAGAGTGAAAATCCCAGGGCTAACCTAGACCTAACATGCGTTATCCTCTAAAATATTGATCCAAACCAGGTTTAATGGACTGTTTCAGTGTGGTACCACACTACTACGTGATCCAAACCAGAAAAAACCCAGGATCTGTTCAAGAAGTATGTGAAGAATGCGAAAGTATGAGTCTGAAGAGTGAAAATCCCAGGGCTAACCTAGACCTAACATGCGTTATCCTCTAAAATATTGATCGAAACCAGGTTTAATCGCCTGTTTCCGTGTGGCACCACATTACTACGTGATCCAAACCAGATAAAACCCAGGATCAGTTCAAAAAGTATGTGAAGAATGCGAAAGTATGAGTCTGATGAGTGAAAATCCCAGGGCTAACCAAGACCTAACATGCGTTATCCTCTAAAATATTGATCGAAACCAGGTTTAATCGACTGTTTTAGTGTGGTATCACACTACTACGTGACCCAAACCAGAAAAAACCCATGATCTGTTCAACAAGTATGTGAAAAACGCGAAAGTATGAGCCTGATGAGGGCAAATCCCAGACCTAACCTAGACCTACCATGAATTATTCTCTAAGATATTGATCGAAACCAGGTTTAATTGACAGTTTCAGTGTGGTCCCACATTACTACGTGATCCAAACCAGAAAAAACCCAGGATCCGTTCAACAAGTATGTGAAGAATGCGAAAGTATGAGTCTGATGAGTGAAAATCCCAGGCCTAACCCAGACCTAACATGCGTTATCCTCAAAAATATTGATCGAAACCTGGTTTAATCGACTGTTTCAGTGTGGTACCACATTACTATGTGATCCAAACCAGAAAATAACCCAGGATCTGTTCAACGAGTATGTGAAGTGTGCGAAAGTATGAGCCTGATGAGTGAAAATCCCAGGCCTAACCTAGACCTAACTTGCGTTGTCCTCTAAGATATTGATGGAAACCAGGTTTAATTGACTGTTTCAGTGTGGTACCACACTACTTCGTGATCCAAACCAGAAAAAACCCGGGACCTGTTCAACAAGTATGTGAAAAACGCGAAAGTATGAGCCTGAAGAGGGCAAATCCCAGACCTATCCCAGACCTAACTTGCGTTATCCTCTAAAATATTGATCGAAACCAGGTTTAATCGACTGTTTCAGTGTGGTACCACATTACTACGTGATCCAAACCAGAAAAAACCCAGGATCAGTTCAACAAGTATGTGAAGAATGCGATAGTATGAGCCTGATGAGGGTAAATCCTAGACCTAACCCAAACCTAACATGCGTTATCCTCTAAAATATTTATCAAGACCAGGTTTAATTGAATGTTTCAGTGTGGTACCACATTACTACGTGATCCAAACCAGAAAAAACCCAGGATCAGTTCAACAAGTATGTGAAAAACGCGAAAGTATGAGCCTGATGAGGGCGAATCCCAGACCTATCCCAGACCTAACTTGCGTTATCCTCTAAAATATTGATCGAAACCAGGTTTAATTGACTGTTTCAGCGTGGTACCACATTACTACGTGATACAATCCAGAAACAGCCCAGGATCTAGCCATGAAGTATGAGAAATATGCGAAAGTATGAGCCTGATGAGGGCAAATCCTAGATCTAACCCAAACCTAACATGCGTTATCCTCTAAAATATTGATCCAAACCAAGTTTAATGGACTGTTTCAGTGTGGTCCCACATTACTACGTGATCCAAACCAGAAAAAACCCAGGATCCGTTCAACAAGTATGTGAACAATACGAAAGTATGTGTCTGATGAGTGAAAATCCCAGGACTAACCTAGACCTAACATGCGTTATCCTCATAAATATTGATGGAAACCAGATTTAATTGACTGTTGCAGTGTTGTACTTCATTACTACGTGATGCAATCCAGGAAAAGCCCAGGATCTAGCCATCAAGTATGAGAAATATGCGAAAGAATGGGCCAGATGAGAGCAAATCCCAGACCTAACCTAGACCTAACATGAATTATTCTCTTAAATATTGATCGAAACCTGGTTTAATCGACTGTTTCAGTGTGGCACCACATTACTACGTGATCCAAACCAGAAAAAACCCAGGATCAGTTCAACAAGTATGTGAAGAATGCGATAGTATGAGTCTGATGAGTGAAAATCCCAGGGCTAACCTAGACCTAACATGCGTTATCCTCTAAAATATTGATCGAAACCAGGTTTAATCGACTGCTTCAGTGTGGAATCACACTACTACGTGACCCAAACCAGAAAAAACCCATGATCTGTTCAACAAGTATGTGAAGAACGCGAAAGTATGAGCCTGATGAGGGCAAGTCCTAGACCTAACCCAGACCTAACATGCGTTATCCTCTAAATTATTTACCAAGACCAGGTTTAATTTATTGTTTCAGTGTGGTCCCACATTACTACGGGTCCCAAACCGGAAAAAACCCAGGATCCGTTCAACAAGTATGTGAAGAATGCGAAAGTATGAGTCTGATGAGTGAAAATCCCAGGCCTAACCTAGACCTAACATGCGTTATCCTCAAAAATATTGATCGAAACCTGGTTTGATCGACTGTTTCAGTGTGGTACCACATTACTATGTGATCCAACCCAGAAAATAATCCAGGATCTGTTCAAGGAGTATGTGAAGTGTGTGAAAGTATGAGTCTGATGAGGTCAAATCCCAGACCTATCCCAGACCTAACTTGCGTTATCCTATAAAATTTTGATCGAAACCAGGTTTATTCGACTGTTTCAGTGTGGTACCACATTACTACGTGATCCAGACCAGAAAAAACCCAGGATCCGTTCAACAAGTATGTGAAGAATGCGAATGTGTGAGTCTGATGAGTGAAAATCCCAGACCTAACCTAGACCTAACATGCGTTATCCTCTAAAATATTGATCCAAACCAGGTTTAATGGACTGTTTCAGTGTGGTACCACACTACTACGTGATCCAAACCAGAAAAAACCCAGGATCTGTTCAACAAGTATGTGAAAAACGCGAAAGTATGAGCCTGATGAGGGCAAATCCCAGACATATCCCAGACCTAACTTGCGTTGTCCTCTAAGGTATTGATGGAAACCAGGTTTAATTGACTGATTCAGTGTTGTACTTCATTACTACGTGATGCAATCCAGAAAGAGCCCAGGATCTAGCCATCAAGTATGAGAAATATGCGAAAGAATAAGCCTGATGAGAGCAAATCCCAGACGTAACCTAGTCCTAACATGAATTATTCTCTAAAATATTGATCGAAATCAGGTTTAATGGACTGCTTCAGTGTGGTACCACTTTACTACGTGATCCAAAGCAGAAAAAACCCTCGATCAGGCCAAAATGTATGTTAAAACTGCGAAAGTATGACCCTGACGAGGGCAAATCCCAGGCCTAACCTAGACCTAACATGCGTTATCTTCTAAGATATTGAGCGAAACCAGGTTTAATTGACTGTTTCAGTGTGGTAACACAATACTACGTGATTCAATCCAGAAAAAGCCCAGGATCTAGCCATCAAGTATGAGAAATATGCGAAAGAATGAGCCTGATGAGAGGAAATCCCAGACCTAACCTTGACCTAACGTGAATTATTCTCTAAAATATTGATCGAAACCAGGTTCAATTGACTGTTTCAGTGCGGTACCACATTACTACATGATCCAAACCAGTAAAAACCCAGGATCCGTTCAACAAGTATGTGAAGCATGCGAAAGTATGAGTCTGATGAGGGCAAATCCCAGGCCTAACCTAGCCCTAACATGCGTTATCTTCTAAAATATTGATCGAAACCAGGTTTAATTGACTGTTTCAGTGTGGTAACACATTACTACGTGATCCAATCCAGAAAACGCCCAGGATCTAGCCATCAAGTATGTGAAGAATGCGAAAGTATGAGCCTGATGAGTGAAAATCCTCGGCCTAACCTAGACCTAACATGCGTTATCCTCAAAAATATTGATCGAAACCAGGTTTACTCGACTGTTTCAGTGTGGTACCACATTACTACGTGATCCAAACCAGAAAAAAACCCAGGATCTGTTCAACAAGTATGTGAAGTAAGCGAAAGTATGAGTCTGATGAGGGCAAATCCCAGACCTAAACTAGACATAACTTTCGTTATCCTCTAAAATATTGATCGAAACCAGGTTTAATTGACTGTTTTAGTGTGGTACCACTTTACTACGTGATCCAAAGCAGAAAAAACCCTCGATCAGGTCAACATGCATGTTAAAACTGCGAAAGTATGAGCCTGATGAGGGCAAATCCCAGACCTATCCCAGACCTAACATGCGTTATCCTCAAAAATATTAATCGAAACCAGGCTTAATCGACTGTTTCAGTGTGGTACCACATAACTACGTGATCCAAACCAGAAGAAAACCCAGGATCTTGTCAACGAGTATGTGAAGTGTGCGAAAGTATGAGTCTGATGAGGGCTAATCCCAGACCTATCCCAGACCTAACTTGCGTTATCCTCTAAAATAGTGATTGAAACCAGGTTTAATTGACTGTTTTAGTTGTGGTACCACTTTACTACGTGATCCAAAGCAGAAAAAACCCTCGATCAGGTCAACATGCATGTTAAAACTGCGAAAGTATGAGCCTGATGAGGGCAAATCCCAGACCTATCCCAGACCTAACATGCGTTATCCTCAAAAATATTAATCGAAACCAGGCTTAATCGACTGTTTCAGTGTGGTACCACATAACTACGTGATCCAAACCAGAAGAAAACCCAGGATCTTGTCAACGAGTATGTGAAGTGTGCGAAAGTATGAGTCTGATGAGGGCTAATCCCAGACCTATCCCAGACCTAACTTGCGTTATCCTCTAAAATAGTGATTGAAACCAGGTTTAATTGACTGTTTTAGTTGTGGTACCACTTTACTACGTGATCCAAAGCAGAAAAAACCCTCGATCAGGTCAACATGCATGTTAAAACTGCGAAAGTATGACCCTGATGTGGGCAAATCCCAGGCCTAACCTAGACCTAACATGCGTTATCCTCTAAAATATTTATCATGACCAGGTTTAATTGATTGTTTCAGTGTGGCCCCACATTACTACGTGATCCAAACCAGAAAAAACCCAGGATCCGTTCAACTAGTATGTGAAGAATGCGAAAGTATGAGTCTGATGAGTGAAAATCCCAGGCCTAACCTAGACCTAACATGCGTTATCCTCAAAATTATTGATCGAAACCTGGTTTAATCGACTGTTTCAGTGTGGTACCACATTACTACGTGACCCAAACCAGAAAAAACCCAGGATCCGTTCAACAAGTATGAGAAGAATGCGAATGTATGAGTCTGATGAGTGAAAATCCCAGACCTAACCTAGACCTAACATGCGTTATCCTCTAAAATATTGATCGAAACCTGGTTTAATGGACTGTTTCAGTGTGGTACCACACTACTACGTGATCCAAACCAGAAAAAACCCGGGATCTGTTCAAGAAGTATGTGAAGAATGCGAAAGTATGAGTCTGAAGAGTGAAAATCCCAGGGCTAACCTAGACCTAACATGCGTTATCCTCTAAAATATTGATCCAAACCAGGTTTAATGGACTGTTTCAGTGTGGTACCACACTACTACGTGATCCAAACCAGAAAAAACCCAGGATCTGTTCAAGAAGTATGTGAAGAATGCGAAAGTATGAGTCTGAAGAGTGAAAATCCCAGGGCTAACCTAGACCTAACATGCGTTATCCTCTAAAATATTGATCGAAACCAGGTTTAATCGCCTGTTTCCGTGTGGCACCACATTACTACGTGATCCAAACCAGATAAAACCCAGGATCAGTTCAAAAAGTATGTGAAGAATGCGAAAGTATGAGTCTGATGAGTGAAAATCCCAGGGCTAACCAAGACCTAACATGCGTTATCCTCTAAAATATTGATCGAAACCAGGTTTAATCGACTGTTTTAGTGTGGTATCACACTACTACGTGACCCAAACCAGAAAAAACCCATGATCTGTTCAACAAGTATGTGAAAAACGCGAAAGTATGAGCCTGATGAGGGCAAATCCCAGACCTAACCTAGACCTACCATGAATTATTCTCTAAGATATTGATCGAAACCAGGTTTAATTGACAGTTTCAGTGTGGTCCCACATTACTACGTGATCCAAACCAGAAAAAACCCAGGATCCGTTCAACAAGTATGTGAAGAATGCGAAAGTATGAGTCTGATGAGTGAAAATCCCAGGCCTAACCCAGACCTAACATGCGTTATCCTCAAAAATATTGATCGAAACCTGGTTTAATCGACTGTTTCAGTGTGGTACCACATTACTATGTGATCCAAACCAGAAAATAACCCAGGATCTGTTCAACGAGTATGTGAAGTGTGCGAAAGTATGAGCCTGATGAGTGAAAATCCCAGGCCTAACCTAGACCTAACTTGCGTTGTCCTCTAAGATATTGATGGAAACCAGGTTTAATTGACTGTTTCAGTGTGGTACCACACTACTTCGTGATCCAAACCAGAAAAAACCCGGGACCTGTTCAACAAGTATGTGAAAAACGCGAAAGTATGAGCCTGAAGAGGGCAAATCCCAGACCTATCCCAGACCTAACTTGCGTTATCCTCTAAAATATTGATCGAAACCAGGTTTAATCGACTGTTTCAGTGTGGTACCACATTACTACGTGATCCAAACCAGAAAAAACCCAGGATCAGTTCAACAAGTATGTGAAGAATGCGATAGTATGAGCCTGATGAGGGTAAATCCTAGACCTAACCCAAACCTAACATGCGTTATCCTCTAAAATATTTATCAAGACCAGGTTTAATTGAATGTTTCAGTGTGGTACCACATTACTACGTGATCCAAACCAGAAAAAACCCAGGATCAGTTCAACAAGTATGTGAAAAACGCGAAAGTATGAGCCTGATGAGGGCGAATCCCAGACCTATCCCAGACCTAACTTGCGTTATCCTCTAAAATATTGATCGAAACCAGGTTTAATTGACTGTTTCAGCGTGGTACCACATTACTACGTGATACAATCCAGAAACAGCCCAGGATCTAGCCATGAAGTATGAGAAATATGCGAAAGTATGAGCCTGATGAGGGCAAATCCTAGATCTAACCCAAACCTAACATGCGTTATCCTCTAAAATATTGATCCAAACCAAGTTTAATGGACTGTTTCAGTGTGGTCCCACATTACTACGTGATCCAAACCAGAAAAAACCCAGGATCCGTTCAACAAGTATGTGAACAATACGAAAGTATGTGTCTGATGAGTGAAAATCCCAGGACTAACCTAGACCTAACATGCGTTATCCTCATAAATATTGATGGAAACCAGATTTAATTGACTGTTGCAGTGTTGTACTTCATTACTACGTGATGCAATCCAGGAAAAGCCCAGGATCTAGCCATCAAGTATGAGAAATATGCGAAAGAATGGGCCAGATGAGAGCAAATCCCAGACCTAACCTAGACCTAACATGAATTATTCTCTTAAATATTGATCGAAACCTGGTTTAATCGACTGTTTCAGTGTGGCACCACATTACTACGTGATCCAAACCAGAAAAAACCCAGGATCAGTTCAACAAGTATGTGAAGAATGCGATAGTATGAGTCTGATGAGTGAAAATCCCAGGGCTAACCTAGACCTAACATGCGTTATCCTCTAAAATATTGATCGAAACCAGGTTTAATCGACTGCTTCAGTGTGGAATCACACTACTACGTGACCCAAACCAGAAAAAACCCATGATCTGTTCAACAAGTATGTGAAGAACGCGAAAGTATGAGCCTGATGAGGGCAAGTCCTAGACCTAACCCAGACCTAACATGCGTTATCCTCTAAATTATTTACCAAGACCAGGTTTAATTTATTGTTTCAGTGTGGTCCCACATTACTACGGGTCCCAAACCGGAAAAAACCCAGGATCCGTTCAACAAGTATGTGAAGAATGCGAAAGTATGAGTCTGATGAGTGAAAATCCCAGGCCTAACCTAGACCTAACATGCGTTATCCTCAAAAATATTGATCGAAACCTGGTTTGATCGACTGTTTCAGTGTGGTACCACATTACTATGTGATCCAACCCAGAAAATAATCCAGGATCTGTTCAAGGAGTATGTGAAGTGTGTGAAAGTATGAGTCTGATGAGGTCAAATCCCAGACCTATCCCAGACCTAACTTGCGTTATCCTATAAAATTTTGATCGAAACCAGGTTTATTCGACTGTTTCAGTGTGGTACCACATTACTACGTGATCCAGACCAGAAAAAACCCAGGATCCGTTCAACAAGTATGTGAAGAATGCGAATGTGTGAGTCTGATGAGTGAAAATCCCAGACCTAACCTAGACCTAACATGCGTTATCCTCTAAAATATTGATCCAAACCAGGTTTAATGGACTGTTTCAGTGTGGTACCACACTACTACGTGATCCAAACCAGAAAAAACCCAGGATCTGTTCAACAAGTATGTGAAAAACGCGAAAGTATGAGCCTGATGAGGGCAAATCCCAGACATATCCCAGACCTAACTTGCGTTGTCCTCTAAGGTATTGATGGAAACCAGGTTTAATTGACTGATTCAGTGTTGTACTTCATTACTACGTGATGCAATCCAGAAAGAGCCCAGGATCTAGCCATCAAGTATGAGAAATATGCGAAAGAATAAGCCTGATGAGAGCAAATCCCAGACGTAACCTAGTCCTAACATGAATTATTCTCTAAAATATTGATCGAAATCAGGTTTAATTGACTGTTTCAGTGTGGTCCCACATTACTACGTGATCCAAACCAGAAAAAACCCGGGATCCGTTCAACAAGTATGTGAAGAACGCGAAAGTATGAGTCTGATGGGTGAAAATCCCAGACCTAACCTAGACCTAACATGCGTTATCCTCTAAAATATTGATCCAAACCAGGTTTAATGGACTGTTTCAGTGTGGTACCACACTACTACGTGATCCAAACCCGAAAAAACCCAGGATCTGTTCAACAAGTATGTGAAGAATGCGAAAGTAACAGTATGAAGAGTGAAAATCCCAGGGCTAACCTAGACCTAACATGCGTTATCCTCTAAAATATTGATCCAAACCAGGTTTAATGGACTCTTTCAGTGTGGTACCACACTACTACGTGATACAAACCAGAAAAAACCCAGGATCTGTTCAACAAGTATGTGAAAAACGCGAAAGTATGAGCCTGATGAGGGCAAATCCCAGACTTATCCCAGACCTAGCTTGCGTTGTCCTCTAAGATATTGACGGAAACCAGGTTTAATTGACTGTTTCAGTGTTGTACTTCATTAGTACGTGATGCAATCCAGAAAAAGCCCAGGATCTAGCCATCAAGTATGAGAAATATGCGAAAGAATGAGCCTGATGAGAGCAAATCCCAGACCTAACCTAGACCTAACATGAATTATTCTCTAAAATATTGATCGAAACCAGGTTTAATTGACTGTTTCAGTGTGGTCCCACATTACTACGTGATCCAAACCAGAAAAAACCCAGGATCCGTTCAACAAGTATGTGAAGAATGCGAAAGTATGAGTCTGATGAGTGAAAATCCCAGGGCTAACCTAGACCTAACATGCTTTATCCTCTAAAATATTGATCCAAACCAGGTTTAATGGACTGTTTCAGTGTGGCACCACATTACTACGTGATCCAAACCAGAAAAAACACAGGATCAGTTCAAAAAGTATGTGAAGAATGCGATAGTATGAGTCTGATGAGTGAAAATCCCAGGGCTAACCTAGACCTAACATGCGTTATCCTCTAAAATATTGATCGAAACCAGGTTTAATCGACTGCTTCAGTGTGGTATCACACTACTACGTGACCCAAACCAGAAAAAACCCATGATCTGTTCAACAAGTATGTGAAAAACGCGAAAGTATGAGCCTGATGAGGGCAAATCCTAGACCTAACCCAGACCTAACATGCGTTATCCTCTAAAATATTTACAAAGACCAGGTTTAATTTATTGTTTCAGTGTGGTCCCACATTACTACGGGTCCCAAACCGGAAAAAACCCACGATCCGTTCAACAAGTATGTGAAGAATGCGAAAGTATGAGCCTGATGAGAGCAAATCCCAGACCTAACCTAGACCTAACATGAATTATTCTCTAAAATATTGATCGAAACCAGGTTTTATTGACTGTTTCAGTGTGGTCCCACGTTACTACGTGATCCAAACCAGAAAAAACCCACGCTCCGTTCAACAAGTATGTGAAGAATGCGAAAGTATGAGTCTGATGAGTGAAAATCCCAGGCCTAACCTAGACCTAACATGCGTTATCCTCTAAAATATTGATCCAAACCAGGTTTAATGGACTGTTTCAGTGTGGTACCACATTACTACGTGATCCAAACCAGAAAAAACCCAGGATCCGTTCAACAAGTATGTGAAGAATGCGAATGTATGAGCCTGATGAGGGCAAATCCCAGACATATCCCAGACCTAACTTGCGTTGTCCTCTAAGGTATTGATGGAAACCAGGTTTAATTGACTGATTCAGTGTTGTACTTCATTACTACGTGATGCAATCCAGAAAGAGCCCAGGATCTAGCCATCAAGTATGAGAAATATGCGAAAGAATAAGCCTGATGAGAGCAAATCCCAGACGTAACCTAGACCTAACATGAATTATTCTCTAAAATATTGATCGAAATCAGGTTTAATTGACTGTTTCAGTGTGGTCCCACATTACTACGTGATCCAAACCAGAAAAAACCCGGGATCCGTTCAACAAGTATGTGAAGAACGCGAAAGTATGAGTCTGATGGGTGAAAATCCCAGACCTAACCTAGACCTAACATGCGTTATCCTCTAAAATATTGATCCAAACCAGGTTTAATGGACTGTTTCAGTGTGGTACCACACTACTACGTGATCCAAACCCGAAAAAACCCAGGATCTGTTCAACAAGTATGTGAAGAATGCGAAAGTAACAGTATGAAGAGTGAAAATCCCAGGGCTAACCTAGACCTAACATGCGTTATCCTCTAAAATATTGATCCAAACCAGGTTTAATGGACTCTTTCAGTGTGGTACGACACTACTACGTGATACAAACCAGAAAAAACCCAGGATCTGTTCAACAAGTATGTGAAAAACGCGAAAGTATGAGCCTGATGAGGGCAAATCCCAGACTTATCCCAGACCTAGCTTGCGTTGTCCTCTAAGATATTGACGGAAACCAGGTTTAATTGACTGTTTCAGTGTTGTACTTCATTAGTACGTGATGCAATCCAGAAAAAGCCCAGGATCTAGCCATCAAGTATGAGAAATATGCGAAAGAATGAGCCTGATGAGAGCAAATCCCAGACCTAACCTAGACCTAACATGAATTATTCTCTAAAATATTGATCGAAACCAGGTTTAATTGACTGTTTCAGTGTGGTCCCACATTACTACGTGATCCAAACCAGAAAAAACCCAGGATCCGTTCAACAAGTATGTGAAGAATGCGAAAGTATGAGTCTGATGAGTGAAAATCCCAGGGCTAACCTAGACCTAACATGCGTTATCCTCTAAAATATTGATCCAAACCAGGTTTAATGGACTGTTTCAGTGTGGCACCACATTACTACGTGATCCAAACCAGAAAAAACACAGGATCAGTTCAAAAAGTATGTGAAGAATGCGATAGTATGAGTCTGATGAGTGAAAATCCCAGGGCTAACCTAGACCTAACATGCGTTATCCTCTAAAATATTGATCGAAACCAGGTTTAATCGACTGCTTCAGTGTGGTATCACACTACTACGTGACCCAAACCAGAAAAAACCCATGATCTGTTCAACAAGTATGTGAAAAACGCGAAAGTATGAGCCTGATGAGGGCAAATCCTAGACCTAACCCAGACCTAACATGCGGTATCCTCTAAAATATTTACAAAGACCAGGTTTAATTTATTGTTTCAGTGTGGTCCCACATTACTACGGGTCCCAAACCGGAAAAAACCCACGATCCGTTCAACAAGTATGTGAAGAATGCGAAAGTATGAGCCTGATGAGAGCAAATCCCAGACCTAACCTAGACCTAACATGAATTATTCTCTAAAATATTGATCGAAACCAGGTTTTATTGACTGTTTCAGTGTGGTCCCACGTTACTACGTGATCCAAACCAGAAAAAACCCAGGCTCCGTTCAACAAGTATGTGAAGAATGCGAAAGTATGAGTCTGATGAGTGAAAATCCCAGGCCTAACCTAGACCTAACATGCGTTATCCTCTAAAATATTGATCCAAACCAGGTTTAATGGACTGTTTCAGTGTGGTACCACATTACTACGTGATCCAAACCAGAAAAAACCCAGGATCCGTTCAACAAGTATGTGAAGAATGCGAATGTATGAGTCTGATGAGTGAAAATCCCAGACCTAACCTAGACCTAACATGCGTTATCCTCTAAAATATTGATCCAAACCAGGTTTAATGGACTGTTTCAGTGTGGTACCACACTACTACGTGACCCAAACCAGAAAAAACCCAGGATCTGTTCAACAAGTATGTGAAAAACGCGAAAGTATGAGCCTGTTGAGGGCAAATCCCAGACATATCCCAGACCTAACTTGCGTTGTCCTCTAAGGTATTGATGGAAACCAGGTTTAATTGACTGTTTCAGTGTTGTACTTCATTATTACGTGATGCAATCCAGAAAGAGCCCAGGATCTAGCCATCAAGTATGAGAAATATGCGAAAGAATGAGCCTGATGAGAGCAAATCCCAGGCCAAACCTAGACCTAACATGAATTATTCTCTAAACTATTGATCGAAATCGGGTTTAATTGACTGTTTCAGTGTGGTCCCACATTACTACGTGATCCAAACCAGAAAAAACCCAGGATCCGTTCAACAAGTATGTGAAGAACGCGAAAGTATGAGTCTGATGGGTGAAAATCCCAGACCTAACCTAGACCTAACATACGTTATCCTCTAAAATATTGATCCAAACCAGGTTTAATGGACTGTTTCAGTGTGGCACCACATTACTACGTGATCCAAACCAGAAAAAACCCAGGATCAGTTCAACAAGTATGTGAAGAATGCGAAAGTATGAGTCTGATGAGTGAAAATCCCAGGGCTAACCTAGACCTAACATGCGTTATCCTCTGAAATATTGATCCAAACCAGGTTTAATGGACTGTTTCGGGGTGGTACCACACTACTACGTGATACAAACCAGAAAAAACCCAGGATCTGTTCAACAAGTATGTGAAAAACGCGAAAGTATGAGCCTGATGAGGGCAAATCCCAGACTTATCCCAGACCTAGCTTGCGTTGTCCTCTAAGATATTGACGGAAACCAGGTTTAATTGACTGTTTCAGTGCTGTACTTCATTAGTACGTGATGCAATCCAGAAAAAGCCCAGGATCTAGCCATCAAGTATGAGAAATATGCGAAAGAATGAGCCTGATGAGAGCAAATCCCAGACCTAACCTAGACCTAACATGAATTATTCTCTAAAATATTGATCGAAACCAGGTTTAATTGACTGTTTCAGTGTGGTCCCACATTACTACGTGATCCAAACCAGAAAAAACCCAGGATCCGTTCAACAAGTATGTGAAGAATGCGAAAGTATGAGCCTGATGAGTGAAAATCCCAGGTCTAACCTAGACCTAACTTGCGTTGTCCTCTAAGATATTGATGGAAACCAGGTTTAATTGACTGTTTCAGTGTGGTACCACACTACTTCGTGATCCAAACCAGAAAAAACCCGGGACCTGTTCAACAAGTATGTGAAAAACGCGAAAGTATGAGCCTGAAGAGGGCAAATCCCAGACCTATCCCAGACCTAACTTGCGTTATCCTCTAAAATATTGATCGAAACCAGGTTTAATCGACTGTTTCAGTGTGGTACCACATTACTACATGATCCAAACCAGAAAAAACCCAGGATCCGTTCAACAAGTATGTGAAGAATGCGAAAGTATGAGTCTGATGAGTGAAAATCCCAGGCCTAACCTAGACCTAGCATGCGTTATCCTCTAAAATATTTACAAAGACCAGGTTTAATTTATTGTTTCAGTGTGGTCCCACATTACTACGGGTCCCAAACCGGAAAAAACCCAGGATCCGTTCAACAAGTATGTGAAGAATGCGAAAGTATGAGCCTGATGAGAGCAAATCCCAGACCTAACCTAGACCTAACATGAATTATTCTCTAAAATATTGATCGAAACCAGGTTTTATTGACTGTTTCAGTGTGGTCCCACATTACTACGTGTTCCAAACCAGAAAAAACCCAGGCTCCGTTCAACAAGTATGTGAAGAATGCGAAAGTATGAGTCTGATGAGTGAAAATCCCAGGCCTAACCTAGACCTAACATGCGTTATCCTCTAAAATATTGATCCAAACCAGGGTTAATGGACTGTTTCAGTGTGGTACCACATTACTACGTGATCCAAACCAGAAAAAACCCAGGATCCGTTCAACAAGTATGTGAAGAATGCGAATGTATGAGTCTGATGAGTGAAAATCCCAGACCTAACCTAGACCTAACATGCGTTATCCTCTAAAATATTGATCCAAACCAGGTTTAATGGACTGTTTCAGTGTGGTACCACACTACTACGTGACCCAAACCAGAAAAAACCCAGGATCTGTTCAACAAGTATGTGAAAAACGCGAAAGTATGAGCCTGTTGAGGGCAAATCCCAGACATATCCCAGACCTAACTTGCGTTGTCCTCTAAGGTATTGATGGAAACCAGGTTTAATTGACTGTTTCAGTGTTGTACTTCATTATTACGTGATGCAATCCAGAAAGAGCCCAGGATCTAGCCATCAAGTATGAGAAATATGCGAAAGAATGAGCCTGATGAGAGCAAATCCCAGGCCAAACCTAGACCTAACATGAATTATTCTCTAAAATATTGATCGAAATCAGGTTTAATTGACTGTTTCAGTGTGGTCCCACATTACTACGTGATCCAAAGCAGAAAAAACCCAGGATCCGTTCAACAAGTATGTGAAGAACGCGAAAGTATGAGTCTGATGGGTGAAAATCCCAGACCTAACCTAGACCTAACATGCGTTATCCTCTAAAATATTGATCCAAACCAGGTTTAATGGACTGTTTCAGTGTGGTACCACACTACTACGTGATCCAAACCCGAAAAAACCCAGGATCTGTTCAACAAGTATGTGAAAAACGCGAAAGTATGAGCCTGATGAGTGAAAATCCCAGGCCTAACCTAGACCTAACTTGCGTTGTCCTCTAAGATATTGATGGAAACCAGGTTTAATTGACTGTTTCAGTGTGGTACCACACTACTTCGTGATCCAAACCAGAAAAAACCCGGGACCTGTTCAACAAGTATGTGAAAAACGCGAAAGTATGAGCCTGAAGAGGGCAAATCCCAGACCTATCCCAGACCTAACTTGCGTTATCCTCTAAAATATTGATCGCAACCTGGTTTAATCGACTGTTTCAGTGTGGTACCACATTACTATGTGATCCAACCCAGAAAATAACCCAGGATCTGTTCAAGGAGTATGTGAAGTGTGTGAAAGTATGAGTCTGATGAGGTCAAATCCCAGACCTATCCCAGACCTAATTTGCGTTATCCTCTAAAATTTTGATCGAAACCAGGTTTACTCGACTGTTTCAGTGTGGTACCACATTACTACGTGATCCAAACCAGAAAAAACCCAGGATCCGTTCAACAAGTATGTGAAGAATGCGAATGTATGAGTCTGATGAGTGAAAATCCCAGACCTAACCTAGACCTAACATGCGTTATCCTCTAAAATATTGATCCAAACCAGGTTTAATGGACTGTTTCAGTGTGGTACCACACTACTACGTGATCCAAACCAGAAAAAACCCAGGATCTGTTTAACAAGTATGTGAAAAACGCGAAAGTATGAGCCTGTTGAGGGCAAATCCCAGACATATCCCAGACCTAACTTGCGTTGTCCTCTAAGGTATTGATGGGAACCAGGTTTAATTGACTGTTTCAGTGTTGTACTTCATTATTACGTGATGCAATCCAGAAAGAGCCCAGGATCTAGCCATCAAGTATGAGAAATATGCGAAAGAATGAGCCTGATGAGAGCAAATCCCAGACATAACCTAGACCTAACATGAATTATTCTCTAAAATATTGATCGAAATCAGGTTTAATCGACTGTTTCAGTGTGGTATCACAGTACTACGTGACCCAACCCAGAAAAAACCCATGATCTGTTCAACAAGTATGTGAAAAACGCGAAAGTATGAGCCTGATGAGTGAAAATCCCAGACCTAACCTAGACCTAACATGCGTTATCCTCTAAAATATTGATCCAAACCAGGTTTAATGGACTGTTTCAGTGTGGTACCACACTACTACGTGATCCAAACCCGAAAAAACCCAGGATCTGTTCAACAAGTATGTGAAGAATGCGAAAGTATGAGTCTGAAGAGTGAATATCCCAGGGCTAACCTAGACCTAACATGCGTTGTCCTCTAAGATATTGACGGAAACCAGGTTTAATGGACTGTTTCAGTGTGGCACCACATTACTACGTCATCCAAACCAGAAAAAACCCAGGATCAGTTCAACAAGTATGTGAAGAATGCGAAATTATGAGTCTGATGAGTGAAAATCCCAGGGCTAACCTAGACCTAACATGCGTTATCCTCTAAAATATTGATCGAAACCAGGTTTAATTGACTGTTTCGGTGTTGTACTTCATTACTACGTGATGCAATCCAGAAAAAGCCCAGGATCTAGCCATCAAGTATGAGAAATATGCGAAAGAATGAGCCTGATGGGAGCAAATCCCAGACCTAACCTAGACCTAACATGCGTTATCCTCAAAAATATTGACCGAAACCTGGTTTAATCGACTGTTTCAGTGTGGTACCACATTACTATGTGATCCAAACCAGAAAATAACCCAGGATCTGTTCAACGAGTATGTGAAAAACGCGAAAGTATGAGCCTGATGAGGGCGAATCCCAGACCTATCCCAGATCTAACTTGCGTTATCCTCTAAAATATTGATCGAAACCAGATTTAATTTACTGTTTCAGTGTTGTACTTCATTACTACGTGATGCAATCCAGAAATAGCCCAGGATCTAGCCATCAAGTATGAGAAATATGCGAAAGAATGAGCCTGATGAGAGCAAATCCCAGACCTAACCTAGAACTAACATGAATTATTCTCTAAAATATTGATCGAAACCAGGTTTAATTGACTGTTTCAGTGTGGTCCCACATTACTACGTGATCCAAAGCAGAAAAAACCCAGGATCCGTTCAACAAGTATGTGAAGATCGCGAAAGTATGAGTCTGATGGGTGAAAATCCCAGACCTAACCTAGACCTAACATGCGTTATCCTCTAAAATATTGATCCAAACCAGGTTTAATGGACTGTTTCAGTGTGGTACCACACTACTACGTGATCCAAACCCGAAAAAACCCAGGATCTGTTCAACAAGTATGTGAAAAACGCGAAAGTATGAGCCTGATGAGTGAAAATCCCAGGCCTAACCTAGACCTAACTTGCGTTGTCCTCTAAGATATTGATGGAAACCAGGTTTAATTGACTGTTTCAGTGTGGTACCACACTACTTCGTGATCCAAACCAGAAAAAACCCGGGACCTGTTCAACAAGTATGTGAAAAACGCGAAAGTATGAGCCTGAAGAGGGCAAATCCCAGACCTATCCCAGACCTAACCTGCGTTATCCTCTAAAATATTGATCGCAACCTGGTTTAATCGACTGTTTCAGTGTGGTACCACATTACTATGTGATCCAACCCAGAAAATAACCCAGGATCTGTTCAAGGAGTATGTGAAGTGTGTGAAAGTATGAGTCTGATGAGGTCAAATCCCAGACCTATCCCAGACCTAATTTGCGTTATCCTCTAAAATTTTGATCGAAACCAGGTTTACTCGACTGTTTCAGTGTGGTACCACATTACTACGTGATCCAAACCAGAAAAAACCCAGGATCCGTTCAACAAGTATGTGAAGAATGCGAATGTATGAGTCTGATGAGTGAAAATCCCAGACCTAACCTAGACCTAACATGCGTTATCCTCTAAAATATTGATCCAAACCAGGTTTAATGGACTGTTTCAGTGTGGTACCACACTACTACGTGATCCAAACCAGAAAAAACCCAGGATCTGTTTAACAAGTATGTGAAAAACGCGAAAGTATGAGCCTGTTGAGGGCAAATCCCAGACATATCCCAGACCTAACTTGCGTTGTCCTCTAAGGTATTGATGGGAACCAGGTTTAATTGACTGTTTCAGTGTTGTACTTCATTATTACGTGATGCAATCCAGAAAGAGCCCAGGATCTAGCCATCAAGTATGAGAAATATGCGAAAGAATGAGCCTGATGAGAGCAAATCCCAGACATAACCTAGACCTAACATGAATTATTCTCTAAAATATTGATCGAAATCAGGTTTAATCGACTGTTTCAGTGTGGTATCACAGTACTACGTGACCCAACCCAGAAAAAACCCATGATCTGTACAACAAGTATGTGAAAAACGCGAAAGTCTGAGCCTGATGAGTGAAAATCCCAGACCTAACCTAGACCTAACATGCGTTATCCTCTAAAATATTGATCCAAACCAGGTTTAATGGACTGTTTCAGTGTGGTACCACACTACTACGTGATCCAAACCCGAAAAAACCCAGGATCTGTTCAACAAGTATGTGAAGAATGCGAAAGTATGAGTCTGAAGAGTGAATATCCCAGGGCTAACCTAGACCTAACATGCGTTGTCCTCTAAGATATTGACGGAAACCAGGTTTAATGGACTGTTTCAGTGTGGCACCACATTACTACGTCATCCAAACCAGAAAAAACCCAGGATCAGTTCAACAAGTATGTGAAGAATGCGAAATTATGAGTCTGATGAGTGAAAATCCCAGGGCTAACCTAGACCTAACATGCGTTATCCTCTAAAATATTGATCGAAACCAGGTTTAATTGACTGTTTCGGTGTTGTACTTCATTACTACGTGATGCAATCCAGAAAAAGCCCAGGATCTAGCCATCAAGTATGAGAAATATGCGAAAGAATGAGCCTGATGGGAGCAAATCCCAGACCTAACCTAGACCTAACATGCGTTATCCTCAAAAATATTGACCGAAACCTGGTTTAATCGACTGTTTCAGTGTGGTACCACATTACTATGTGATCCAAACCAGAAAATAACCCAGGATCTGTTCAACGAGTATGTGAAAAACGCGAAAGTATGAGCCTGATGAGGGCGAATCCCAGACCTATCCCAGATCTAACTTGCGTTATCCTCTAAAATATTGATCGAAACCAGATTTAATTTACTGTTTCAGTGTTGTACTTCATTACTACGTGATGCAATCCAGAAATAGCCCAGGATCTAGCCATCAAGTATGAGAAATATGCGAAAGAATGAGCCTGATGAGAGCAAATCCCAGACCTAACCTAGAACTAACATGAATTATTCTCTAAAATATTGATCGAAACCAGGTTTAATTGACTGTTTCAGTGTGGTCCCACATTACTACGTGATCCAAAGCAGAAAAAACCCAGGATCCGTTCAACAAGTATGTGAAGAACGCGAAAGTATGAGTCTGATGGGTGAAAATCCCAGACCTAACCTAGACCTAACATGCGTTATCCTCTAAAATATTGATCCAAACCAGGTTTAATGGACTGTTTCAGTGTGGTACCACACTACTACGTGATCCAAACCCGAAAAAACCCAGGATCTGTTCAACAAGTATGTGAAAAACGCGAAAGTATGAGCCTGATGAGTGAAAATCCCAGGCCTAACCTAGACCTAACTTGCGTTGTCCTCTAAGATATTGATGGAAACCAGGTTTAATTGACTGTTTCAGTGTGGTACCACACTACTTCGTGATCCAAACCAGAAAAAACCCGGGACCTGTTCAACAAGTATGTGAAAAACGCGAAAGTATGAGCCTGTTGAGGGCAAATCCCAGACATATCCCAGACCTAACTTGCGTTGTCCTCTAAGGTATTGATGGGAACCAGGTTTAATTGACTGTTTCAGTGTTGTACTTCATTATTACGTGATGCAATCCAGAAAGAGCCCAGGATCTAGCCATCAAGTATGAGAAATATGCGAAAGAATGAGCCTGATGAGAGCAAATCCCAGACATAACCAAGACCTAACATGAATTATTCTCTAAAATATTGATCGAAATCAGGTTTAATCGACTGTTTCAGTGTGGTATCACAGTACTACGTGACCCAACCCAGAAAAAACCCATGATCTGTTCAACAAGTATGTGAAAAACGCGAAAGTATGAGCCTGATGAGTGAAAATCCCAGACCTAACCTAGACCTAACATGCGTTATCCTCTAAAATATTGATCCAAACCAGGTTTAATGGACTGTTTCAGTGTGGTACCACACTACTACGTGATCCAAACCCGAAAAAACCCAGGATCTGTTCAACAAGTATGTGAAGAATGCGAAAGTATGAGTCTGAAGAGTGAATATCCCAGGGCTAACCTAGACCTAACATGCGTTGTCCTCTAAGATATTGACGGAAACCAGGTTTAATGGACTGTTTCAGTGTGGCACCACATTACTACGTCATCCAAACCAGAAAAAACCCACGATCAGTTCAACAAGTATGTGAAGAATGCGAAAGTATGAGTCTGATGAGTGAAAATCCCAGGGCTAACCTAGACCTAACATGCGTTATCCTCTAAAATATTGATCGAAACCAGGTTTAATTGACTGTTTCAGTGTTGTACTTCATTACTACGTGATGCAATCCAGAAAAAGCCCAGGATCTAGCCATCAAGTATGAGAAATATGCGAAAGAATGAGCCTGATGGGAGCAAATCCCAGACCTAACCTAGACCTAACATGCGTTATCCTCAAAAATATTGACCGAAACCTGGTTTAATCGACTGTTTCAGTGTGGTACCACATTACTATGTGATCCAAACCAGAAAATAACCCAGGATCTGTTCAACGAGTATGTGAAAAACGCGAAAGTATGAGCCTGATGAGGGCGAATCCCAGACCTATCCCAGATCTAACTTGCGTTATCCTCTAAAATATTGATCGAAACCAGATTTAATTTACTGTTTCAGTGTTGTACTTCATTACTACGTGATGCAATCCAGAAATAGCCCAGGATCTAGCCATCAAGTATGAGAAATATGCGAAAGAATGAGCCTGATGAGAGCAAATCCCAGACCTAACCTAGAACTAACATGAATTATTCTCTAAAATATTGATCGAAACCAGGTTTAATTGACTGTTTCAGTGTGGTCCCACATTACTACGTGATCCAAACCAGAAAAAACCCAGGATCAGTTCAACAAGTATGTGAAGAATGCGAAAGTATGAGTCTGATGAGTGAAAATCCCAGGGCTAACCTAGACCTAACATGCGTTATCCTCTAAAATATTGATCGAAACCAGGTTTAATTGACTGTTTCAGTGTTGTACTTGATTACTACGTGATGCAATCCAGAAAAAGCCCAGGATCTAGCCATCAAGTATGAGAAATATGCGAAAGAATGAGCCTGATGAGAGCAAATCCCAGACCTAACCTAGACCTAACATGCGTTATCCTCAAAAATATTGACCGAAACCTGGTTTAATTGACTGTTTCAGTGTGGTACCACATTACTATGTGATCCAAACCAGAAAATAACCCAGGATCTGTTCAACGAGTATGTGAAAAACGCGAAAGTATGAGCCTGATGAGGGCGAATCCCAGACCTATCCCAGACCTAACTTGCGTTATCCTCTAAAATATTGATCGAAACCAGATTTAATTGACTGTTTCAGTGTTGTACTTCATTACTACGAGATGCAATCCAGAAATAGCCCAGGATCTAGCCATCAAGTATGAGAAATATGCGAAAGAATGAGCCTGATGAGAGCAAATCCCAGACCTAACCTAGAACTAACATGAATTATTCTCTAAAATATTGGTCGAAACCAGGTTTAATTGACTGTTTCAGTGAGGTCCCACATTACTACGTGATCCAAACCAGAAAAAACCCGGGATCCGTTCAACAAGTATGTGAAGAATACGAAAGTATGCGTCTGATGAGTGAAAATCCCAGGCCTAACCTAGACCTAACATGCGTTATCCTCAAAAATATTGATCGAAACCTGGTTTAATCGACTGTTTCAGTGTGGTACCACATTACTACGTGACACAAACCAGAAAAAACCCAGGATCAGTTCAACAAGTACGTGAAAAATGCGAAAGTATGAGCCTGATGAGGGCGAATCCCAGACCTAACCCAGACCTAACATGCGTTATCCTCTAAAATATTGATCGAAACCAGGTTTAATTGACTGTTTCAGCGTGGTACCGCATTACTACGTGATACAATCCAGAAACAGCCCAGGATCTAGCCATGAAGTATGAGAAATATGCGAAAGTATGAGCCTGATGAGGGCAAATCCTAGACCTAACCCAAACCTAATATGCGTTATCCTCTAAAATATTGATCCAAACCAGGTTTAATGGACTGCTTCAGTGTGGTACCACTTTACTACGTGATGCAAAGCAGAAAAAACGCTCGATCAGGTCAACATGTATGTTAAAACTGCGAAAGTATGATCCTGATGAGGGCAAATCCCAGGCCTATCCCAGACCTAACATGCGTTGTCCTCTAAAATATTGATGGAAACCAGGTTTAATTGACTGTTTCAGTGTGGTACCACATTACTACGTGATGCAATCCAGAAAAACTCCAGGATCTAGCCATCAAGTATGAGAAATATGCGAAAGAATGAGCCTGATGAGAGCAAATCCCAGACCTAACCTAGACCTAACATGCGTTATCCTCAAAAATATTGACCGAAACCTGGTTTAATCGACTGTTTCAGTGTGGTACCACATTACTATGTGATCCAAACCAGAAAAAACCCAGGATCAGTTCAACAAGTATGTGAAGAATGCGAAAGTATGAGTCTGATGAGTGAAAATCCCAGGGCTAACCTAGACCTAACATGCGTTATCCTCTAAAATATTGATCGAAACCAGGTTTAATTGACTGTTTCAGTGTTGTACTTCATTACTACGTGATGCAATCCAGAAAAAGCCCAGGATCTAGCCATCAAGTATGAGAAATATGCGAAAGAATGAGCCTGATGAGAGCAAATCCCAGACCTAACCTAGACCTAACATGCGTTATCCTCAAAAATATTGACCGAAACCTGGTTTAATCGACTGTTTCAGTGTGGTACCACATTACTATGTGATCCAAACCAGAAAATAACCCAGGATCTGTTCAACGAGTATGTGAAAAACGCGAAAGTATGAGCCTGATGAGGGCGAATCCCAGACCTATCCCAGACCTAACTTGCGTTATCCTCTAAAATATTGATCGAAACCAGATTTAATTGACTGTTTCAGTGTTGTACTTCATTACTACGTGATGCAATCCAGAAATAGCCCAGGATCTAGCCATCAAGTATGAGAAATATGCGAAAGAATGAGCCTGATGAGAGCAAATCCCAGACCTAACCTAGAACTAACATGAATTATTCTCTAAAATATTGGTCGAAACCAGGTTTAATTGACTGTTTCAGTGAGGTCCCACATTACTACGTGATCCAAACCAGAAAAAACCCGGGATCCGTTCAACAAGTATGTGAAGAATACGAAAGTATGTGTCTGATGAGTGAAAATCCCAGGCCTAACCTAGACCTAACATGCGTTATCCTCAAAAATATTGATCGAAACCTGGTTTAATCGACTGTTTCAGTGTGGTACCACATTACTACGTGACACAAACCAGAAAAAACCCAGGATCAGTTCAACAAGTACGTGAAAAATGCGAAAGTATGAGCCTGATGAGGGCGAATCCCAGACCTAACCCAGACCTAACATGCGTTATCCTCTAAAATATTGATCGAAACCAGGTTTAATTGACTGTTTCAGCGTGGTACCGCATTACTACGTGATACAATCCAGAAACAGCCTAGGATCTAGCCATGAAGTATGAGAAATATGCGAAAGTATGAGCCTGATGAGGGCAAATCCTAGACCTAACCCAAACCTAACATGCGTTATCCTCTAAAATATTGATCCAAACCAGGTTTAATGGACTGCTTCAGTGTGGTACCACTTTACTACGTGATGCAAAGCAGAAAAAACGCTCGATCAGGTCAACATGTATGTTAAAACTGCGAAAGTATGATCCTGATGAGGGCAAATCCCAGGCCTATCCCAGACCTAACATGCGTTGTCCTCTAAAATATTGATGGAAACCAGGTTTAATTGACTGTTTCAGTGTGGTACCACATTACTACGTGATGCAATCCAGAAAAACTCCAGGATCTAGCCATCAAGTATGAGAAATATGCGAAAGAATGAGCCTGATGAGAGCAAGTCCCAGACCTAACCTAGACCTAACATGAATTATTCTCTAAAATATTTATCAAGACCAGGTTTAATTGACTGTTTCAGTGTGGTACCACATTACTACGTGATGCAATCCAGAAAAACTCCAGGATCTAGCCATCAAGTATGAGAAATATGCGAAAGAATGAGCCTGATGTGTGAAAATATCAGGCCTAACCTAGACCTAACATGCGTTATCCTCTAAAATATTGATCCAAACCAGGTTAAATGGACTGTTTCAGCGTGGTACCACATTACTACGTGATACAATCCAGAAACAGCCCAGGATCTAGCCATGAAGTATGAGAAATATGCGAAACTATGAGCCTGATGAGGGCAAATCCTAGACCTAACCCAAACCTAACATGCGTTATCCTCTAAAATATTGATCCAAACCAGGTTTAATGGACTGCTTCAGTGTGGTACCACTTTACTACGTGTTCCAAAGCAGAAAAAACCCTCGATCAGGCCAAAATGTATGTTAAAACTGTGAAAGTATGACCCTGACGAGGGCAAATCCCAGGCCTAACCTAGACCTAACATGCGTTATCTTCTAAGATATTGAGCGAAACCAGGTTTAATTGACTGTTTCAGTGTGGTAACACATTACTACGTGATCCAATCCAGAAAAAGCCCAGGATCTAGCCATCAAGTATGAGAAATATGCGAAAGAATGAGCCTGATGAGAGGAAATCCCAGACCTAACCTTGACCTAACGTGAATTATTCTCTAAAATATTGATCGAAACCAGGTTCAATTGACTGTTTCAGTGCGGTACCACATTACTACATGATCCAAACCAGTAAAAACCCAGGATCCGTTCAACAAGTATGTGAAGCATGCGAAAGTATGAGTCTGATGAGGGCAAATCCCAGGCCTAACCTAGCCCTAACATGCGTTATCTTCTAAAATATTGAGCGAAACCAGGTTTAATTGACTGTTTCAGTGTGGTAACACATTACTACGTGATCCAATCCAGAAAAAGCCCAGGATCTAGCCATCAAGTATGTGAAGAATGCGAAAGTATGAGCCTGATGAGTGAAAATCCTCGGCCTAACCTAGACCTAACATGCGTTATCCTCAAAAATATTGATCGAAACCTGGTTTAATCGACTGTTTCAGTGTGGTACCACATTACTACGTGAGCCAAGCCAGAAAAAGCCCAGGATCAGTTCAACAAGTATGTGAAAAACGCGAAAGTATGAGTCTGATGAGGGCGAATCCCAGACCTATGCCAGACCTAACTTGCGTTATCCTCCAAAATATTGATCGAAACCAGGTTTAATTGACTGTTTCAGCGTGGTACCACATTACTACGTGATACAATCCAGAAACAGCCCAGGATCTAGCCATGAAGTATGAGAAATATGCGAAAGTATGAGGCTGATGAGGGCAAATCCTAGACCTAACCCAGGCATAACATGCGTTATACTCTAAAATATTTATCAAGATCAGGTTTAATTGAATGTTTCAGTGTGGTACCACATTACTACGTGATCCAAACCAGAAAAAACCCAGGATCTGTTCAACAAGTATGAGAAGTGTGCGAAAGTATGAGTCTGATGAGGGCAAATCCCAGACCTATCCCAGACCTAACATGAATTATTCTCTAAAATATTCATCAAAGCCAGGTTTAATTGACTGTTTCAGTGTGGTACCACATTAATACGTGATCCAATCCAGAAATAGCCCAGGATCCAGTCATGAAGTATGAGAAATATGCGAAAGTATGAGCCTGACGTGGGCAAATCCCAGACCTATCCCAGACCTAACTTGCGTTATCCTCTAAAATATTTATCAACACCAGGTTTAATTGATTGTTTCTGTGCGGTCCCACATTACTACGTGATCCAAACCAGAAAAAACCCAGGATCCGTTCAACAAGTATGAGAAGAATGCGAAAGTATGAGTCTGATGAGTGAAAATCCCAGGCCTAACCTAGACCAAACATGCGTTATCCTCAAAAATATTGATCGAAACCTGCTTTAATCGACTGTTTCAGTGTGGTACCACATTACTATGTGATCCAAACCAGAAAATAACCCAGGATCTGTTCAACGAGTATGTGAAGTGTGCGAAAGTATGAGTCTGATGAGTGAAAATCCCAGGCCTAACCTAGACCTAACTTGCGTTATCCTCAAAAATATTGATCGAAACCAGGTTTAATCGACTGTTTCAGTGGGGTACCACACTACTACGTGACCCAATCCAGGATAAACCCAGGATCTGTTCAACAAGTATGTGAAAAACGCGAAAGTATGAGCCTGATGAGGGAAAATCCCAGACCAATCCCAGACCTAACTTGCGTTATCCTCTAAAATATTGATCGAAACCAGGTTTAATTGACTGTTTCTGTGTGGTACCACATTACTACGTGATACAATCCAGAAATAGCCCAGGATCTAGCCATGAAGTATGAGAAATATGCGAAAGTATGAGCCTGACGAGGGCAAATCCCAGACCTAGCCTAGACCTAACATGAATTATTCTCTAAAATATTGATCAATACCAGGTTTAATTGACTGTTTCAGTGTGGTACCACATTACTACGTGATCCAAACCAGAAAAAACCCAGGATCCGTTCAACAAGAATGAGAAGAATGCGAAAGTATGAGTCTGATGAGTGAAAATCCCAGGCCTAACCTAGACCTAACATGCGTTATCCTCAAAAATATTGATCGAAACCTGGTTTAATCGCCTGTTTCAGTGTGGTACCACATTACTATGTGATCCAAACCAGAAAATAACCCAGGATCTGTTCAACGAGTATGTGAAGTGTGCGAAAGTATGAGTCTGATGAGGGCAAATCCCAGACCTATCCCAGACCTAACATGCGTTATCATCTAAAATGTTGATCCAAACCAGGTTTAATGGACTGTTTCAGTGTGGTACCACACTACTACGTGATCCAAACCAGAAAAAACCAGGATCTGTTCAACAAGTATGTGAAAAACGCGAAAGTATGAGTCTGATGAGGTCATATCCCAGACCTATCCCAGACTTAACTTGCGTTATCCTTTAAAATATTGATCGAAAGCAGGTTTAATCGACTGTTACAGCGTGGTACCACATTACTATGTGATACAATCCAGAAACAGCCCAGGATCTAGCCATGAAGTATGAGAAATATGCGAAAGTATGAGTCTGATGAGTGAAAATCCCAGGGCTAACCTAGACCTAACATGCGTTATCCTCTAAAATATAGATCCAAACCAGGTTTAACGGACTGTTTCAGTGTGGTACCACTTCACTACGTGATCCAAAGCAGAAAAAACCCTCGATCAGGTCAACATGTATGTTAAAACTGCGAAAGTATGACCCTGATGAGGACAAGTCCCAGACCTAACCTAGACCTAACATGCGTTGTCCTCTAAAATATTGATCGAAACCAGGTTTAATTGACTGTTTCAGTGTGGTCCCACATTACTACGTGATCCAAACCAGAAAAAAACCAGGATCCGTTCAACAAGTATGTGAAGAATGCGAAAGTATGAGCCTGATGAGTGAAAATCCCAGGCCTAACCTAGACCTAACATGCGTTATCCTCAAAAATATTGATCGAAACCTGGTTTAATCGACTGTTTCAGTGTGGTACCACATTACTATGTGATCCAAACCAGAAAATAACCCAGGATCTGTTCAACGAGTATGTGAAGTGTGCGAAAGTATGAGCCTGATGAGTGAAAATCCCAGGCCTAACCTAGACCTAACTTGCGTTGTCCTCTAAGATATTGATGGAAACCAGGTTTAATTGACTGTTTCAGTGTGGTACCACATTACTACGGGTCCCAAACCGGAAAGAACCCACGATCCGTTCAACAAGTATGTGAAGAATGCGAAAGTATGAGCCTGATGAGAGCAAATCCCAGACCTAACCTAGACCTAACATGAATTATTCTCTAAAATATTGATCGAAACCAGGTTTAATCGACTGTTTCAGTGTGGTACCACATTACTATGTGGTCCAAACCAGAAAATAACCCAGGATCTGTTCAACGAGTATGTGAAGTGTGCGAAAGTATGAGTCTGATGAGGTCAAATCCCAGACCAATCCCAGACTTAACTTGCGTTATCCTCTAAAATATTGATCGAAACCAGGTTTTATCGACTGTTTCAGTGTGGTACCACATTACTACGTGATCCAAACCCGCAAAAGCCCAGGATCCGTTCAACAAGTATGTGAAGAATGCGAAAGTATGAGTCTGATGAGTGAAAATCCCCGACCTAATCTAGACCTAACATGCGTTATCCTCTAAAATATTGATCGAAACCAGGTTTAATTGACTGTTTCAGTGTGGTCCCACATTACTACGTGATCCAAACCAGAAAAAAACCAGGATCCGTTCAACAAGTATGTGAAGAATGCGAAAGTATGAGCCTGATGAGTGAAAATCCCAGGCCTAACCTAGACCTAACATGCGTTATCCTCAAAAATATTGATCGAAACATGGTTTAATCGACTGTTTCAGTGTGGTACCACATTACTATGTGGTCCAAACCAGAAAATAACCCAGGATCTGTTCAACGAGTACGTGAAGTGTGCGAAAGTATGAGTCTGATGAGGTCAAATCCCAGACCAATCCCAGACTTAACTTGCGTTATCCTCTAAAATATTGATCGAAACCAGGTTTTATCGACTGTTTCAGTGTGGTACCACATTACTACGTGATCCAAACCCGCAAAAGCCCAGGATCCGTTCAACAAGTATGAGAAATATGCGAAAGAATGAGTCTGATGAGTGAAAATCCCCGACCTAATCTAGACCTAACATGCGTTATCCTCTAAAATATTGATCCAAACCAGGTTTAATGGACTGTTTCAGTGTGGTACCACACTACTACGTGATCCAAACCAGAAAAACCCCAGGATCCGTTCAACAAGTATGTGATGAATGCGAAAGTATGAGTCTGATGAGTGAAAATCCTCGGCCTAACCTAGATCTAACATGCGTTATCCTCAAAAATATTGATCGAAACCAGGTTTAATGGACAGTTTCGGTGTGGTACCACACAACTACGTGATCCAAACCAGAAAAAAACCCAGGATCTGTTCAACAAGTATGTGAAAAACGCGAAAGTATGAGCCTGATGGGGGCAAATCCCAGACCTATCCCAGACCTAACTTGCGTTGTCCTCTAAGATATTGATGGAAATCAGGTTTAATTGACTGGTTCAGTGTTGTACTTCATTACTACGTGATCCAATCCAGAAATAGCCCAGGATCTAGCCATGAGGTATGAGAGATATGCGAAAGAATGAGCCTGATGAGAGCAAATCTTAGACCTAACACAGACCTAAGATGCGTTATCCTCTAAAATATTTATCCAGACCAGGTTTCATTGAATGTTTCAGTGTGGTACCACAGTACTACGTGATCCAATCCAGAAATAGCCCAGGATCTAGCCATGAAGTATGAGAAATATGCGAAAGTATGAGCCTGATGAGGGCAAATCCTAGACCTAACCCAAACCTAACATGCGTTATCCTCTAAGATATTGATCAAGACCAGGTTTAATTGAATGTTTCAGTGTGGTACCACATTACTACGTGAACCAAACCAGAAAAAACCCAGGATCTGTTAAACGAGTATGTGAAGTGTGCGAAAGTATGAGCCTGATGAGGGCGAATCCCAGACCTATCCCAGACCTAACTTGCGTTATCCTCTAAAATATTAATCGTAACCAGGTTTAATTGACTGTTTCAGTGTGGTACCACATTACTACGGGATCCAAACCAGAAAAAACCCAGAATCTGTCAAACAAGTATACGAAAAATGCGAAAGTATGAGCCAGATGATTGCAAATACCACAGCTATCCCAGTCATAACCAGCGTTATCCTCTAAAATATTATTCGCAACCAGGTTTAATTGACTGTTTCAGTGTTGTACTTCATTACTACGTGATGCAATCCAGAAAAAGCCCAGGATCTAGCCATCAAGTATGAGAGATATGCGAAAGAATGAGCCTGATGAGAGCAAATCTTAGACCTAACACAGACCTAAGATGCGTTATCCTCCAAAATATTTATCCAGACCAGGTTTCATTGAATGTTTCAGTGTGGTACTACATTAATACTTGATCCAATCCAGAAAGAGCCCAGGATCTAGCCATGAAGTATTAGAAATATGCGAAAGTATGAGCCTGATGAGAGCAAATCCCAGACCTAACCTAGACCTAACATGTGTTATCCTCAAAAATATTGATCGAAACCAGGTTTAATGGACTGTTTCAGTGTGGTACAACATTAATACGTGATCCAATCCAGAAAGAGCCCAGGATCTAGTCATGAAGTATGAGAAATATGCAAAAGTATGAGCCTGATGAGGGCAAATCCTAGACCTAACCCAGACCTAACATGCGTTATCCTCAAAGATATTTATCGAGACCAGGTTTAATGGACTGTTTCAGTGTGGTACCACATTACTACGTGATCCGAATCAGAAAAAACCCTGGATCTGTTCAACAAGTATGTGAAAAACGCGAAAGTATGAGCCTGATGAGGGCATATCCCAGACCTATCCTAGACATAACTTGCGTTATCCGCTAAAATATTGATGGAAACCAGGTTTAATTGACTGTTTCAGTGTGGTACTACATTACTACGTGATGCAATCCAGAAATAGCCCAGGATCTAGCCATGAAGTATGAGAAATATGCGAAAGTATGGGTCTGATGAGGGCAAATCCTAGACCTATCCCAGACCTAACATGCATTATCCTCAAAGATATCGATCGAAACCAGGTTTAATCGACTGTTTCAGTGTGGTACCACATTACTACGTGATCCAAACCAGAAAAAAACCCAGCATCTGTTCAACAAGTATGTGAAAGCGCGAAAGTATGACCCTGATGAGGGCAAATCCCCAGACCTATCCCAGACCTAAATTGCGTTATCCTCTAAAATATTGATCGAAACCAGGTTTAATGGACTGTTTCAGTGTGGTACCACTTTAGTACGTGATCCAAAGCAGGAAAAACCCTCGATCAGGTCAACATGTATGTTAAAACTGCGAAAGTATGACCCTGATGAGGGCAAATCCCTGGCCTAACCTAGACCTAACATGCGTTATCCTCAAAAATATTGATCGAAACCAGGTTTAATCAACTGTTTCAGTGTGGTACCACATTACTACGTGATCCACACCAGAAAAAAACCCAGGATCTTGTCAACGAGTATGTGAAGTGTGCGAAAGTATGAGTCTGATGAGGGTAAATCCCAGGTCTCACCTAGACCTAGCATGCGTTATCCTCTAAAATATTTATCAAGACCAGGTTTAATTGAATGTTTCAGTGTGGTACCACATCACTACGTGATCCAAACCAGAAAGAACACAGGATCCGTTCAACAAGTATGAGAGGATTGCGAAAGTATGAGTCTGATGAAAGAAAATCCCAGACCTATCCCAGACCTAACATGCGTTATCCTCTATAATAGTGATCGAAACCAGAGTTAATTGACTGTTTCAGTGTGGTTCTACATTACTACGTGATCCAATCCAGAAAAAGCTCAGGATCTAGCCATCAAGTATGAGAAATATGTGAAAGAATGAGCCTGATGAGAGCAAATCCCAGACCTAACCTAGACCTAACATGTGTTATCCTCAAAAATATTGATCGAAACCAGGTTTAATGGACTGTTTCAGTGTGGTACAACATTAATACGTGATCCAATCCAGAAAGAGCCCAGGATCTTGCCATGAAGTATTAGAAATATGCGATAGTATGAGCCTGATGAGGGCAAATCCTAGACCTAACCCAGACCTAACATGCGTTATCCTCTAAAATATTGGTCGAAACCAGCTTTAATTGACTGTTTTAGTGTGGTACCACTTTACTACGCAATCCAAACCAGAAAATCCAGGATCTGTTTAACAAGTATGTGAAAAAAGCGAAAGTGTGACCCTGATGAGGGCAAATCCCAGACCTGTGCCAGACCTAACTTGCGTTGTCCTCTAAAATATTGATGGTAACCCAGGTTTAATTGACTGTTTCAGTGTGGTACCACATTACTACGTTATCCAATCCAGAAATAGCCCAGGATCTAGCCATGACGTATGAGAAATATGCGAAAGTATGAGCATGATGAGGGCAAATCCTAGACCTAACCCAGACCTAACATGCGTTATCCTCAAAAATATTTATCAAGACCAGGTTTAACTGAATGTTTCAGTGTGGTACCACATTACTACGTGATCCATACCAGAAAAAACCCTCGATCAGGTCAACATGTATGTTAGAACTGCGAAAGTATGACCCCGATGAGGGCAAATCCCAGGCCTAACCTAGACCTAACATGAATTATTCTCTAAAATATTGATCGAAACCAGGTTTAATTGACTGTTTCAGTGTTGTACTTCATTACTACGTGATGCAAACCAGAAAAAGCCCAGGATCTAGCCATCAAGTATGAGAGATATGCGACAGAATGAGCCTGATGAGACCAAATTTTAGACCTAACACAGACCTAAGATGCGTTATCCTCTAAAATATTTATCCAGACCAGGTTTCATTGAATGTTTCAGTGTGGTACCACATTACTACGTGATCCAATCCAGAAATAGCCCAGGATCTAGCCATGAAGTATGAGAAATATGCGAAAGTATGAGCCTGATGAGGGCAAATCCTAGACCTAACCCAAACCTAACATGCGTTATCCTCTCAAATATTGATCAAGACCAGGTTTAATTGAATGTTTCAGTGTGGTACCACATTACTACGTGAACCAAACCAGAAAAAACCCAGGATCTGTTAAACGAGTATGTGAAGTGTGCGAAAGTATGAGCCTGATGAGGACGAATCCCAGACCTATCCCAGACCTAACTTGCGTTATCCTCTAAAATATTAATCGTAACCAGGTTTAATTGACTGTTTCAGTGTGGTACCACATTACTACGGGATCCAAACCAGAAAAAACCCAGAATCTGTCAAACAAGTATGCGAAAAATGCGAAAGTATGAGCCAGATGATTGCAAATACCACAGCTATCCCAGACATAACCAGCGTTATCCTCTAAAATATTATTCGCAACCAGGTTTAATTGACTGTTTCAGTGTGGTACTTCATTACTACGTGATGCAATCCAGAAAAAGCCCAGGATCTAGCCATCAAGTATGAGAGATATGCGAAAGAATGAGCCTGATGAGAGCAAATCTTAGACCTAACACAGACCTAAGATGCGTTATCCTCTAAAATATTTATCCAGACCAGGTTTCATTGAATGTTTCAGTGTGGTACTACATTAATACTTGATCCAATCCAGAAAGAGCCCAGGATCTAGCCATGAAGTATTAGAAATATGCGAAAGTATGAGCCTGATGAGAGCAAATCCCAGACCTAACCTAGACCTAACATGTGTTATCCTCAAAAATATTGATCGAAACCAGGTTTAATGGACTGTTTCAGTGTGGTACAACATTAATACGTGATCCAATCCAGAAAGAGCCCAGGATCTAGCCATAAAGTATTAGAAATATTTGAAAGTATGAGCCTGATGAGGGCGATCCCAGGCCTAACCTAGACATAACGTGCGTTATCCTCTAAAATATTGATGGAAACCAGGTTTAATTGACTGTTTCAGTGTGGTACTACATTACCACGTGATGCAGTCCAGAAATAGCCCAGGATCTAGCCATGAAGTATGAGAAATATGCAAAAGTATGAGCCTGATGAGGGCAAATCCTAGACCTAACCCAGACCTAACATGCGTTATCCTCAAAGATATTTATCGAGACCAGGTTTAATGGACTGTTTCAGTGTGGTACCACATTACTACGTGATCCGAATCAGAAAAAACCCTGGATCTGTTCAACAAGTATGTGAAAAACGCGAAAGTATGAGCCTGATGAGGGCATATCCCAGACCTATCCTAGACATAACTTGCGTTATCCGCTAAAATATTGATGGAAACCAGGTTTAATTGACTGTTTCAGTGTGGTACTACATTACTACGTGATGCAATCCAGAAATAGCCCAGGATCTAGCCATGAAGTATGAGAAATATGCGAAAGTATGGGTCTGATGAGGGCAAATCCTAGACCTATCCCAGACCTAACATGCGTTATCCTCAAAGATATCGATCGAAACCAGGTTTAATCGACTGTTTCAGTGTGGTACCACATTACTACGTGATCCAAACCAGAAAAAAACCCAGTATCTGTTCAACAAGTATGTGAAAGCGCGAAAGTATGACCCTGATGAGGGCAAATCCCCAGACCTATCCCAGATCTAAATTGCGTTATCCTCTAAAATATTGATCGAAACCAGGTTTAATGGACTGTTTCAGTGTGGTACCACTTTAGTACGTGATCCAAAGCAGGAAAAACCCTCGATCAGGTCAACATGTATGTTAAAACTGCGAAAGTATGACCCTGATGAGGGCAAATCCCAGGCCTAACCTAGACCTAACATGCGTTATCCTCAAAAATATTGATCGAAACCAGGTTTAATCAACTGTTTCAGTGTGGTACCACATTACTACGTGATCCACACCAGAAAAAAACCCAGGATCTTGTCAACGAGTATGTGAAGTGTGCGAAAGTATGAGTCTGATGAGGGCAAATCCCAGGTCTCACCTAGACCTAGCATGCGTTATCCTCTAAAATATTTATCAAGACCAGGTTTAATTGAATGTTTCAGTGTGGTACCACATCACTACGTGATCCGAACCAGAAAGAACACAGGATCCGTTCAACAAGTATGAGAGGATTGCGAAAGTATGAGTCTGATGAGAGAAAATCCCAGACCTATCCCAGACCTAACATGCGTTATCCTCTAAAATAGTGATCGAAACCAGAGTTAATTGACTGTTTCAGTGTGGTTCTACATTACTACGTGATCCAATCCAGAAAAAGTTCAGGATCTAGCAATCAAGCATGAGAAATATGTGAAAGAATGAGCCTGATGAGAGCAAATCCCAGACCTAACCTAGACCTAACATGTGTTATCCTCAAAAATATTGATCGAAACCAGGTTTAATGGACTGTTTCAGTGTGGTACAACATTAATACGTGATCCAATCCAGAAAGAGCCCAGGATCTTGCCATGAAGTATTAGAAATATGCGATAGTATGAGCCTGATGAGGGCAAATCCTAGACCTAACCCAGACCTAACATGCGTTATCCTCTAAAATATTTACCAAGACCAGGTTTAATTGAATGTTTCAGTGTGGTACCACTTTAGTACGTGATCAAAACCAGTAAAAACACAGGATCCGATCAACAAGTATGTGAAGAATGCGAAAGTATGAGTCTGATGAGTGAAAATCCCAGGCCTAACCTAGACCTAACATGCGTTATCCTCAAAAATATTGATCGAAGCCAGGTTTAATGGACTGTTTCAGTGTGGTGCCACATTACTACGAGACCCAGTCCATAAATAGCCCAGGATCTAGCCATGAAGTATGAGAAATATGCGAAAGTATGTGTCTGATGGGGGCAAATCCCAGGCCTAACCTAGACCTAGCATGAGTTATCCTCAAAGATATTGATCGAAACCAGGTTTAGTGGACCGTTTCAGTGTGGTACCACATTACTGCGTGATCCAAACCAGAAAATCCAGGATCTGTTTAACAAGTATGTGAAAAACGCGAAAGTATGAGCCTGATGAGGGCAAATCCCAGACCTATCCCAGACCTAACTTGCGTTATCCTCTAAAATATTGATCGAAACCAGGTTTAATTGACTGTTTCAGTGTGGTACCACATTACTACGTGATCCAAACCAGAAAAAACCCAGGATCCGTTCAACAAGTATGTGAAGAATGCGAAAGTATGACCCTGATGAGGGCAAATCCCAGGCCTAACCTAGACCTAACATCCGTTGTCCTCTAAAATATTGATGGAAACCAGGTTTAATTGACTGTTTCAGTGTTCTACTTCATTACTACGTGATGCAATCCAGAGAAAGCCCAGGATCTAGCCATCAAGTATGAGAAATATGCGAAAGAATGAGCCCGATGATAGCAAATCCCAGACCTAACATAGACATAACATGAATTATTCTCTAAAATATTGATCAAAACCAGGTTTAATTGACTGTTTCAGTGTGGTACCACATTACTACGTGATCCACTCCAGAAATAGCCCAGGATCCTGCCATGAAGTATGAGAAATATGCGAAAGTATGAGCCTGATGGGGGCAAATCCTAGTCCTAACCCAGACCTAACATGCGTTATCCTCTAAAATATTTATCAAGACCAGGTTTAATTGAATGTTTCAGTGTGGTACCACATTACTACGTGATCCAAACCAGAAAAAGCCAGGGATCTGTTCAACAAGTATGTGAAGAACGCGAAAATATGAACCTGATGAGGGCAGATCCCAAACCTAACCTAGACCTAACATGAGTTATCCTCTAAAATAGTGATCGAAACCAGGTTTAATTGACTGTCTTAGTTGTGGTACCACTTTACTACGTGATCCAAAGCAGAAAAAACCCTCGATCAGGTCAACATGCATGTAAAACTGCGAAAGTATGACCCTGATGAGGGCAAATCCCAAGCCTAACCTAGACCTAACATGCGTTATCCTCAAAAATATTGATCGAAACCTGGTTTAATCGACTGTTTCAGTGTGGTACCACATTACTACGTGATCCAAACCAGAAAAAGCCAGGGATCTGTTCAACAAGTATGTGAAGAACGCGAAAATATGAACCTGATGAGGGCAGATCCCAGACCTAACCTAGACCTAACATGAGTTATTCTCTAAAATATTGATCGAAACCAGGTTTAATGGACTGTTTCAGTTTGGTACCACATTACTACGTGATCCAAACCAGAAAAAAACCCAGGATCTTGTCAACGAGTATGTGAAGTGTGCGAAAGTATGAGTCTGATGAGGGCGCAATCCCAGACCTATCCCAGACCTAACTTGCGTTATTCTGTAAAATAGTGATCGAAACCAGGTTTAATTGACTGTTTTAGTTTTGGTACCACTTTACTACGTGATCCAAAGCAGAAAAAACACTCGATCAGGTCAACATGCATGTTAAAACTGCGAAAGTATGACCCTGATGAGGGCAAATCCCAGGCCTAACCTAGGCCTAACATGCGTTACCTTCTAAAATATTGAGCGAAACCAGGTTTTATTGACTGTTTCAGTGTAGTACCACATTACTACGTGATCCAAACCAGAAAAAGCCAGGGATCTGTTCAACAAGTATGTGAAGAACGCGAAAATATGAACCTGATGAGGGCAGATCCCAAACCTAACCTAGACCTAACATGAGTTATTCTCTAAAATATTGATCGAAACCAGGTTTAATGGACTGTTTCAGTGTGGTACCACATTACTACGTGATCCAAACCAGAAAAAAACCCAGGATCTTGTCAACGAGTATGTGAAGTGTGCGAAAGTATGAGTCTGATGAGGGCTAATCCCAGACCTATCCCAGACCTAACTTGCGTTATCCTATAAAATAGTGATCGAAACCAGGTTTAGTTGACTGTTTTAGTTGTGGTACCACTTTACTACGTGATCCAAAGCAGAAAAAACACTCGATCAGGTCAACATGCATGTTAAAACTGCGAAAGTATGACCCTGATGAGGGCAAATCCCAGGCCTAACCTAGGCCTAACATGCGTTATCTTCTAAAATATTGAGCGAAACCAGGTTTAATTGACTGTTTCAGTGTAGTACCACATTACTACGTGATCCAATCCAGAAATAGCCCAGGATCTAGCCATGAAGTATGAGAAATATGCGAAAATATGAACCTGATGAGGGCAGATCCCAGACCTAACCTAGACCTAACATGAGTTATTGTGTAAAATATTGATCGAAACCAGGTTTAATGGAATGTTTCAGTGTGGTACCACATTACTACGTGATCCAATCCAGAAATAGCCCAGGATCTAGCCATGAAGTATGAAAAATATGCGAAAGTATGAGCCTGATGAGGGCAAATCCTAGACCTAACCCAGACCTAACATACGGTGTCCTCTAAAATATTTATCAAGACCAGGTTTAATTGATTGTTTCAGTGTGGTCCCACATTACTACGTGATCCAAACCAGCAAAACCCAGGATCCGCTCAACAAGTGTGTGAAGAATGCGAAAGTATGAGTCGGATGAGTGAAAATCCCAGGCCTAACCTAGACCTAACATGCGTTACCCTCTAAAATATTTATAAAGACCTTGTTTAATTGATTGTTTCAGTGTGGTTCCACATTACTACGTGATCCAAACCAGAAAAAAACCCAGGATCCGTTCAACAAGTATGTGAAGAATGCGAAAGTATGAGTCTGATGAGTGAAAATCCCAGACCTAACCTAGACCTAACATGCGTTATCCTCTAAAATATTGATCCAAACCAGGTTTAATGGACTGTTTCAGTGTGGTACCACACTACTACGTGATCCAAACCAGAAAATACCCAGGATCTGTTCAACAAGTATGTGAAAAACGCGAAAGTATGAGCCTGATGAGGGCAAATCCCAGACCTATCCCAGACCTAACTTGCGTTGTCCTCTAAGATATTGATGGAACTCAGGTTTAATTGACTGGTTCAGTGTTGTACTTCATTACTACGTGATGCAATCCAGAAAAAGCCCAGGATCTAGCCATCAAGTATGAGAAATATGCGAAAGAATGAGCCTGATGAGAGCAAATCCCAGACCTAACCTAGACCTAACATGAATTATTCTCTAAAATATTGATCGAAACCAGGTTTAATTGACTGTTTCAGTGTGGTCCCACATTACTACGTGATCCAAACCAGAAAAAACCCAGGATCCTGCCATGAAGTATGAGAAATATGCGAAAGTATGAGCCTGATGGGGGCAAATCCTAGTCCTAACCCAGACCTAACATGCGTTATCCTCTAAAATATTTATCAAGACCAGGTTTAATTGAATGTTTCAGTGTGGTACCACATTTCTACGTGATCCAAACCAGAAAAAGCCAGGGATCTGTTCAACAAGTATGTGAAGAACGCGAAAATATGAACCTGATGAGGGCAGATCCCAAACCTAACCTAGACCTAACATGATTTTATATAACATGAGTTATATAACATGAGTTATCCTCTAAAATAGTGATCGAAACCAGGTTTAATTGACTGTCTTAGTTGTGGTACCACTTTACTACGTGATCCAAAGCAGAAAAAACCCTCGATCAGGTCAACATGCATGTAAAACTGCGAAAGTATGACCCTGATGAGGGCAAATCCCAGGCCTAACCTAGACCTAACATGCGTTATCCTCAAAAATATTGATCGAAACCTGGTTTAATCGACTGTTTCAGTGTGGTACCACATTACTACGTGATCCAAACCAGAAAAAGCCAGGGATCTGTTCAACAAGTATGTGAAGAACGCGAAAATATGAACCTCATGAGGGCAGATCCCAGACCTAACCTAGACCTAACATGAGTTATTCTCTAAAATATTGATCGAAACCAGGTTTAATGGACTGTTTCAGTTTGGTACCACATTACTACGTGATCCAAACCAGAAAAAAACCCAGGATCTTGTCAACGAGTATGTGAAGTGTGCGAAAGTATAAGTCTGATGAGGGCTAATCCCAGACCTATCCCAGACCTAACTTGCGTTATCCTGTAAAATAGTGATCGAAACCAGGTTTAATTGACTGTTTTAGTTTTGGTACCACTTTACTACGTGATCCAAAGCAGAAAAAACACTCGATCAGGTCAACATGCATGTTAAAACTGCGAAAGTATGACCCTGATGAGGGCAAATCCCTGGCCTAACCTAGGCCTAACATGCGTTACCTTCTAAAATATTGAGCGAAACCAGGTTTTATTGACTGTTTCAGTGTAGTACCACATTACTACGTGATCCAAACCAGAAAAAGCCAGGGATCTGTTCAACAAGTATGTGAAGAACGCGAAAATATGAACCTGATGAGGGCAGATCCCAAACCTAACCTAGACCTAACATGAGTTATTCTCTAAAATATTGATCGAAACCAGGTTTAATGGACTGTTTCAGTGTGGTACCACATTACTACGTGATCCAAACCAGAAAAAAACCCAGGATCTTGTCAACGAGTATGTGAAGTGTGCGAAAGTATGAGTCTGATGAGGGCTAATCCCAGACCTATCCCAGACCTAACTTGCGTTATCCTCTAAAATAGTGATCGAAACCAGGTTTAGTTGACTGTTTTAGTTGTGGTACCACTTTACTACGTGATCCAAAGCAGAAAAAACACTCGATCAGGTCAACATGCATGTTAAAACTGCGAAAGTATGACCCTGATGAGGGCAAATCCCAGGCCTAACCTAGGCCTAACATGCGTTATCTTCTAAAATATTGAGCGAAGCCAGGTTTAATTGACTGTTTCAGTGTAGTACCACATTACTACGTGATCCAATCCAGAAATAGCCCAGGATCTAGCCATGAAGTATGAGAAATATGCGAAAATATGAACCTGATGAGGGCAGATCCCAGACCTAACCTAGACCTAACATGAGTTATTGTGTAAAATATTGATCGAAACCAGGTTTAATGGAATGTTTCAGTGTGGTACCACATTACTACGTGATCCAATCCAGAAATAGCCCAGGATCTAGCCATGAAGTATGGAAAATATGCGAAAGTATGAGCCTGATGAGGGCAAATCCTAGACCTAACCCAGACCTAACATACGGTGTCCTCTAAAATATTTATCAAGACCAGGTTTAATTGATTGTTTCAGTGTGGTCCCACATTACTACGTGATCCAAACCAGCAAAACCCAGGATCCGCTCAACAAGTGTGTGAAGAATGCGAAAGTATGAGTCGGATGAGTGAAAATCCCAGGCCTAACCTAGACCTAACATGCGTTACCCTCTAAAATATTTATAAAGACCTTGTTTAATTGATTGTTTCAGTGTGGTTCCACATTACTACGTGATCCAAACCAGAAAAAAACCCAGGATCCGTTCAACAAGTATGTGAAGAATGCGAAAGTATGAGTCTGATGAGTGAAAATCCCAGACCTAACCTAGACCTAACATGCGTTATCCTCTAAAATATTGATCCAAACCAGGTTTAATGGACTGTTTCAGTCTGGTACCACACTACTACGTGATCCAAACCAGAAAATACCCAGGATCTGTTCAACAAGTATGTGAAAAACGCGAAAGTATGAGCCTGATGAGGGCAAATCCCAGACCTATCCCAGACCTAACTTGCGTTGTCCTCTAAGATATTGATGGAAATCAGGTTTAATTGACTGGTTCAGTGTTGTACTTCATTACTACGTGATGCAATCCAGAAAAAGCCCAGGATCTAGCCATCAAGTATGAGAAATATGCGAAAGAATGAGCCTGATGAGAGCAAATCCCAGACCTAACCTAGACCTAACATGAATTATTCTCTAAAATATTGATCGAAACCAGGTTTAATTGACTGTTTCAGTGTGGTCCCACATTACTACGTGATCCAAACCAGAAAAAACCCAGGATCCGTTCAACAAGTATGTGAAGAATGCGAAAGTATGTGTTTGATGAGTGAAAATCCCAGGCCTAACCTAGACCTAACATGCGTTATCCTCAAAAATATTGATCGAAACCTGGTTTAATCGACTGTTTCCGTGTAGTACCACATTACTACGTGACCCAAACCAGAAAAAACCCAGGATTTGTTCAACAAGTATGTGAAAAACGCGAAAGTATGAGCCTGATGGGGGCAAATCCCAGACCTATCCCAGACCTAACTTGCGTTGTCCTCTAAGATATTGATGGAAATCAGGTTTAATTGACTGGTTCAGTGTTGTACTTCATTACTACGTGATGCAATCCAGAAAAAGCCCAGGATCTAGCCATCAAGTATGAGAAATATGCGAAAGAATGAGCCTGATGAGAGCAAATCCCAGACCTAACCTAGACCTAACATGAATTATTCTCTAAAATATTGATCGAAACCAGGTTTAATTGACTGTTTCAGTGTGGTCCCACATTACTACGTGATCCAAACCAGAAAAAACCCAGGATCCGTTCAACAAGTATGTGAAGAATGCGAAAGTATGTGTCTGATGAGTGAAAATCCCAGGCCTAACCTAGACCTAACATGCGTTATCCTCAAAAATATTGATCGAAACCTGGTTTAATCGACTGTTTCAGTGTAGTACCACATTACTACGTGACCCAAACCAGAAAAAACCCAGGATCTGTTCAACAAGTATGTGAAAAACGCGAAAGTATGAGCCTGATGGGGGCAAATCCTAGACCTAACCCAGACCTAACATGCGTTATCCTCTAAAATATTTATCAAGACCAGGTTTCATTGAATGTTTCAGTGTGGTTCCACATTACTACGTGATCCAAACCAGTAAAAACCCAGGATCCGTTCAACAAGTATGTGAAGAATGCGGAAGTATGAGTCTGATGAGTGATAATCCCCGGCCTAACCTAGACCTAACATGCGTTATCCTCAAAAATATTGATCGAAACCAGGTTTAATCGACTGTTTCAGTGTGGTACCACACTACTACGTGACTTAAACCGGAAAAAACCCAGGATCTGTTCAACAAGTATGTGAAAAACGCGAAAGTATGAGCCTGATGAGGGCAAATCCCAGTCCTATCCCAGACCTAACTTGCGTTATCCTCAAAAATATTGATCGAAACCTGGTTTAATCGACTGTTTCAGTGTGGTACCACATTACTATGTGATCCAAACCAGAAGATGGCCAGGATCTGGCCAACAAGTATGCGAAAAACGCGAGGGTACGAGCCAGATGAGGAGAAATGCCAGACCTAACCGAGACATAACCGGCGTTGCCCTCTAAAATACTAATCAGAACCAGCTTCTATAGACTGTCTCAGTGTGGTACCACATTACTACGTGATCCAAACCAGAAAAAACCCAGGATCTGGCCAACAACAGTGCGAAAAACGCGAAAGTACGAGCCGGATGAGGGCAAATACCAGACCAAACCCAGACATAACTGGCGTCATCCTCCAAAATAGTAATCGCAACCAGGTTCAATTGACTGTTTCGGTGTGGTACCGCGTTACTACGTGATCCAATCCAGAAAAAGGCCAGGATCTGGCCAACAAGTATGCGAAAAATGCGAAACTACGAGCCAGATGAGGGCAAATCCCAGACCTAACCGAGACATAACCGGCGTTATCCTCTAAAATATTAATCGCAACCAGGTTTAATTGACTGTTTCGGTGTGGTACCGCGTTACTACGTGATCCAAACCAGAAAAAGGCCAGGATCTGACCAACAAGTATACGAAAAACGAGAAAGTACGAGCCAGATGAGGGCAAATCCCAGACCTAACCGAGACATAAACGACGTTATCCTGCAAAATAGTAATTGCAACCAGGTTTAATTGACTGTTTCGGTGTGGTACCGCTTTACTACGTGGACCAAACCAGAAAAAGGTCAGGAGCTGGGCAACAAGTGTGCGAATAATGCGAAAGTACGTGCCAGATGAGGGCAAATACCAGACCTAACCCAGACATAACCGGCGTTATCCTCTAAAATATTAATCGCAACCAGTTTAATTGACTGTTTCGGTGTGGACTCTCATGACTACGGGATCCAAAGCAGAAAAAGGCCAGGGTCTGGCCAACGAGTATGCGAAAACCGCGAAAGTATGAGACAGATGATTGCAAATACCAGACCAAACCCAGACATAACCGACGTTATCCTCCAAAATAGTAATCGCAACCAGGTTTAATTGACAGATTCGGTGTGGTACCACATTAGTCCGTGATCCAAACCAGAAAAAGGCTATGATCAGGCCAACAAGTAAGCGAGAAATGCGAAAGTACGAGCCAGATGATTGCAAATACCAGAACTATCCCAGACTTAACCAGCGTTATCCTCTAAAATATTATTCGCAACCAGGTTTAATTCACTGTTTCTGTGTGGTACCACATTACTACGTGGTCCAAGCCAGAAAAAGGCCAGGATCTGGCCAACAAGTATGCGAAAAACGCGAAAGTCCTGGCCAGATGAGGACAAATCCCAGACCTACCCGAGAGATAACAGGCGTTATCCTCTAAAGTATTAATCGCAACCATTTTAATTGACTGTCTCGTTGTGGAACCTCATTACTACGGGATCCAAACCAGAAAAAACCCAGGATCTGGCCAACAAGAATGCGAAAACCGCGAAAGTATGAGCCAGATGATTGCAAATACCAGAACTAACCCAGGCATAACCAGCGTTATCCTCTAAAATGCAAAGCGAAACCAGCTTCTATTGACTGTTTCAGTGTGGTACCACATTACTACGTGATCCAAACCAGAGAAGGGCCAGGATCTGGCCAACAAGTATGCGAAAAACGCGAAAGTACGAGCCAGATGAGGACAAATCCCAGACCTACCCGAGACGTAGCCGGCATTATTCTCTAAAATATTAATCGCAACCAGTTTAATTGACTGTTTCGGTGTGGAACCTCATTACCACGCCCCCAAAACAGAAAAAACCCAGGATCTGGCAAACAAGTATGCGAAAAACGCGAAAGTACGAGCCAGATGAGGACAAATGCCAGACCTATCCGAGACATAACCGGCGTTATCCTCTAAAATATTAATCGCAACCAGTTTAATTGACTGCTTCGGTGTGGACTCTCATTACTACGGGATCCACAGCAGAAAAAGGCCAGGATCTGGCCAACAAGTATGCGAAAAACGCGAAAGTACGAGCCAGATGAGGACAAATGCCAGACCTATCCGAGACATAACCGGCGTTATCCTCTAAAATATTAATCCGAACCAGGTTTTGTTTCGGTGTGGTACCGCGTTACTACGGGATCCAAACTAGAAAAAGGCCAGGATCTGGCCAACAAGTATGCGAAAAACGCGAAAGTACGAGCCAGATGAGGACAAATCCCAGAGCTACCCGAGACATAACCGGCGTTATCCTCTAAAATATTAATCGCAACCAGGTTTAATTGACTGTTTCGGTGTGGAACCACATTACTACGGGACACAAACCAGAAAAAGGCCTGGATCTGGACAACAAGTATGCGAAAAACGCGAAAGTACGAGCCAGATGAGGACAAATCCCAGACCTACCCGAGACATAACCGGCGTTATTCTCTAAAATATTAATCCCGACCAGTTTAATTGACTGTTTCGGTGTGGAACCTCATTACTACGTGATCCAAAACAGAAAAAACCCAGGATCTGGCCAACAAGTATGCGAAAAACGCGAAAGTATGAGCCAGATGGTTGCAAATACCAGACCAAACACAGACATAACCGACGTTATCCTCCAAAATGGTAATCGCAACCAGGTTTAATTGACTGTTTCGGTGTGGTACCGCGTTGCTACGTGATCCAAACCAGAAAAAGGCCAGGATCTGGCCAACAAGTATACGAATAATGCGAAAGTACGTGCCAGATGATGGCGAATACCAGACCTAACCCAGACATAACCGGCGTAATCCTCTAAAATATTGATCGCAACCAGTTTAGTTGACTGTTTCGGTGTGGAACCTCATTACTACGTGATCCAAAACAGAAAAAACCCAGGATCTGGCCAACAAGTATGCGAAAAACGCGAAAGTATGAGCCAGATGGTTGCAAATACCAGACCAAACGCAGACATAACCGACGTTATCCTCCAAAATAGTAATCGCAACCAGGTTTAATTGACTGTTTCGGTGTGGTACCGCGTTACTACGTGATGCAAACCAGAAAAAGGCCAGGATCTGGCCAACAAGTATACGAATAATGCGAAAGTACGTGCCAGATGATGGCGAATACCAGACCTAACCCAGACATAACCGGCGTTATCCTCTAAAATATTAATCGCAACCAGTTTTAATTGACTGTTTCGGTGTGGAACCTCATTACTACGGGATCCAAAACAGAAAAAACCCAGGATCTGGCCAAGAAGTATGCGAAAAACGCGAAAGTATGTGCCAGATGGTTGCAAATACCAGACCAAACACAGACATAACCGACGTTATCCTCCAAAATAGTAATCGCAACCAGGTTTAATTGACTGTTTCGGTGTGGTACCGCATTACTACGTGATCCAATCCAGAAAAAGGCCAGGATCTGGACAACAAGTATGCGAAAACCGCGAAGGTATGAGCCAGATGATTGCAAATACCAGAACTAACCCAGGCATAGCCAGCGTTATCCTCTAAAATACAAAGCGAAACCAGCTTCTATTGACTGTTTCAGTGTGGTACCACATTACTACGTGATCCAAACCTGGGAAGGGCCAGGATCTGGCCAACAAGTATGCGAAAAACGCGAAAGTACGAGACAGATGAGGACAAATCCCAGACCTACCCGAGACGTAGCCGGCGTTATTCTCTAAAATATTAATCGCAACCAGTTTAATTGACTGTTTCGGTGTGGAACCTCATTACAACGGGACCCAAAACAGAAAAAACCCAGGATCTGGCCAACAAGTATGCGAAAAACGCGAAAGTATGAGCCAGATGATTGCAAATACCAGAACTAACCCAGGCATAACCAGCGTTATCCTCTAAAATACAAAGCGAAACCAGCTTCTATTGACTGTTTCAGTGTGGTACCACATTACTACCTGATCCAAACCAGAGAAGGGCCAGGATCTGGCCAACAAGTATGCGAAAAACGCGAAAGTACGAGACAGATGAGGACAAATCCCAGACCTACCCGAGACGTAGCCGGCGTTATTCTCTAAAATATTAATCGCAACCAGTTTAATTGACTGTTTCGGTGTGGAACCTCATTACAACGGGACCCAAAACAGAAAAAACCCAGGATCTGGCCAACAAGTATGCGAAAAACGCGAAAGTATGAGCCAGATGATTGCAAATACCAGAACTAACCCAGGCATAACCAGCGTTATCCTCTAAAATACAAAGCGAAACCAGCTTCTATTGACTGTTTCAGTGTGGCACCACATTACTACCTGATCCAAACCAGAGAAGGGCCAGGATCTGGCCAACAAGTATGCGAAAAACGCGAAAGTACGAGCTAGATGAGAACAAATCCCAGACCTACACAAGACGTAGCCGGCGTTATTCTCTAAAATATTAATCGCAACCAGATTAATTGACTGTTTCGGTGTGGAACCTCGTTACTACGGGACCGGAAACAGAAAAAACCCAGGATCTGGCCAACAAGTATGCGAAAAACGCGAAAGTATGAGCCAGATGGTTGCAATTACCAGACCAAACACAGACATAACCGACGTTATCCTCCAAAATAGTAATCGCAACCAGGTTTAATTGACTGTTTCGGTGTGGTACCGCGTTACTACGTGATCCAAACCAGAAAAAGGCCAGGATCTGGCCAACAAGTATACGAATAATGCGAAAGTACGGGCCAGATGATGGCGAATACCAGACCTACCCGAGACATAACCGGCGTTATTCTCTAAAATATTAATCGCAACCAGCTTAATTGACTGTTTCGGTGTGGAACCTCATTACTACGTGATCCAAAACGGAAAAAACCCAGGATCTGGCCAACAAGTATGCGAAAAACGCGAAAGTATGAGCCAGATGGTTGCAATTACCAGACCAAACACAGACATAACCGACGTTATCCTCCAAAATAGTAATCGCAACCAGGTTTAATTGACTGTTTCGGTGTGGTACCGCGTTACTACGTGATCCAAACCAGAAAAAGGCCAGGATCTGGCCAACAAGTATACGAATAATGCGAAAGTACGTGCCAGATGATGGCGAATACCAGACCTAACCCAGACATAACCGGCGTTATCCTCTAAAATATTAATCGCAACCAGTTTTAATTGACTGTTTCGGTGTGGAACCTCATTACTACGGGATCCAAAACAGAAAAAACCCAGGATCTGGCCAACAAGTATGCGAAAAACGCGAAAGTATGTGCCAGATGGTTGCAAATACCAGACCAAACACAGACATAACCGACGTTATCCTCCAAAATAGTAATCGCAACCAGGTTTAATTGACTGTTTCGGTGTGGTACCGCATTACTACGTGATCCAATCCAGAAAAAGGCCAGGATCTGGACAACAAGTATGCGAAAACCGCGAAGGTATGAGCCAAATGATTGCAAATACCAGAACTAACCCAGGCATAGCCAGCGTTATCCTCTAAAATACAAAGCGAAACCAGCTTCTATTGACTGTTTCAGTGTGGTACCACATTACTACGTGATCCAAACCAGAGAAGGGCCAGGATCTGGCCAACAAGTATGCGAAAAACGCGAAAGTACGAGACAGATGAGGACAAATCCCAGACCTACCCGAGACGTAGCCGGCGTTATTCTCTAAAATATTAATCGCAACCAGTTTAATTGACTGTTTCGGTGTGGAACCTCATTACAACGGGACCCAAAACAGAAAAAACCCAGGATCTGGCCAACAAGTATGCGAAAAACGCGAAAGTATGAGCCAGATGGTTGCAAATACCAGAACTAACCCAGGCATAACCAGCGTTATCCTCTAAAATACAAAGCGAAACCAGCTTCTATTGACTGTTTCAGTGTGGTACCACATTACTACCTGATCCAAACCAGAGAAGGGCCAGGATCTGGCCAACAAGTATGCGAAAAACGCGAAAGTACGAGCTAGATGAGAACAAATCCCAGACCTACACAAGACGTAGCCGGCGTTATTCTCTAAAATATTAATCGCAACCAGATTAATTGACTGTTTCGGTGTGGAACCTCGTTACTACGGGACCGGAAACAGAAAAAACCCAGGATCTGGCCAACAAGTATGCGAAAAACGCGAAAGTATGAGCCAGATGATTGCAAATACCAGACCAAACCCAGACATAACCGACGTTATCCTCCAAAATAGTAATCGCAACCAGGTTTAATTGACTGTTTCGGTGTGGTACCGCGTTACTACGTGATCCAAACCAGAAAAAGGCCAGGATCTAGCCAACAAGTATGCGAATAATGCGAAAGTACGTGCCAGGTGAGGGCAAATACCAGACCTAACCCAGACATAACCGGCATTATCCTCTAAAATATTAATCGCAACCAGTTTAATTGACTGTTTCGGTGTGGACTCGCATTACTACGGGATCCGAAGCAGAAAAAGGCCAGGATCTGGCCCACAAGTATGCGAAAAACGCGAAAGTACGAGCCAGATGAGGACAAATGCCAGACCTAACCGAGACATAACCGGCGTTATCCTCTAAAATATTAATCGCAACCAGGTTTAATTGACTGTTTCTGTGTGGAACCACATTACTACGGGATCCAAACCAGAAAAAGGCCAGGATCTGGCCAACAAGTATGCGAAAAACGCGAAAGTACGAGCCAGATGAGGACAAATCCCAGACCTACCCGAGACATAACCGGCGTTATTCTCTAAAATATTAATCGCAACCAGTTTAATTGACTGTTTCGGTGTGGAACCTCATTACTACGGGATCCAAAACAGAAAAAACCCAGGATCTGGCCAACAATTGTGCGAAAAACGCAAAAGTATGAGCCAGATGATTGCAAATACCAGACCAAACACAGACATAACCGACGTTATCCTCCAAAATAGTAATCGCAACCAGGTTTAATTGACTGTTTCGGTGTGGTACCGCGTTACTACGTGATCCAAACCAGAAAAAGGCCAGGATCTAGCCAACAAGTATGCGAATAATGCGAAAGTACGTGCCAGATGAGGGCAAATACCAGACCTAACCCAGACATAACCGGCGTTATCCTCTAAAATATTAATCGCAACCAGGTTTAATTGACTGTTTCGGTGTGGTACCACAATACTACGTGATCCAAACCAGAAAAAGCCCAGGATCTGGCCAACAAGTATGCGAAAAACGCGAATGTATGAGCCAGTTGATTGCAAATACCAGAACTAATCCAGACATAACCAGCGTTATCCTCTAAAATACTAATCGGAACCAGCTTCTATTGACTGTTTCAGAGTGGTACCACATTACTACGTGATCCAAACCAGAAAAAGGCCAGGATCTGGCCAACAAGTATGCGATAAACGCGAAACTACGAGCCAGATGAGGACAAATCCCAGACCTACCCGAGACATACCCGGCGTTATCCTCTAAAATATTAATCGCAGCCAGCTTTTATTGACAGTGTGGTACCACATTACTACGTGATCCAACCCAGAAAAAGCCCAGGATCTGGCCAACAATTATGCGAAAAACGCGAAAGTACGAGCCATGTGAGGACAAATCTCAGACCTAACCGAGACGTAACCGGCGTTATCCTCTAAAATATTAATCGCAACCAGGTTTAATTGAATGTTTCGGTGTGGTACCGTGTTACTACGTGATCCAAACCTGAAAAAGGCCAGGATCTGGCCAACAACAATGCGTAAAATGCGAAAGTACGAGCCAGATGAGGGCAAATACCAGACCTAACCCAGACATAACCGGCGTTATCTTCTAAACTATTAATCGGAACCAGCTTTTATTGACAGGGTGGTACCACATTACTACGTGATGCAACCCAGAAAAAGCCCAGGATCTGGCCACCAAGTATGCGAAAAACGCGAAAGTACGAGCCAGATGAGGACAAATGCCAGACCTAACCGAGACATATCCGGCGTTATCCTCCAAAATAGTAATCGCAACCAGGTTTAATTGACTGTTTCGGTGTGGTACCGCGATACTACGTGATCCAAACCAGAAAAAGGCCAGGATCTGGCCAACAATTATGCGAAAAACGCAAAAGTATGAGCCAGATGATTGCAAATACCAGACCAAACACAGACATAACCGACGTTATCCTCCAAAATAGTAATCGCAACCAGGTTTAATTGCCTGTTTCGGTGTGGTACCGCGTTACTACGTGATCCAAGCCAGAGAAAGACCAGGATCTGGCCAACAAGTATACGAATAATGCGAAAGTACGTGCCAGATGAGGGCAAATACCAGACCTAACCCAGACATAACCGGCGTTATCCTCTAAAATATTAATCGCAACCAGGTTTAATTGACTGTTTCGGTGTGGTACCGCGTTACTACGTGATCCAAACCAGAAAAAGGCCAGGATCTGGCCAACAAGTATACGAAAAACGAGAATGTACGAGCCAGATGAGGGCAAATCCCAGACCTAACCGAGACATAACCGGCATTATCCTCTAAAATATTAATCCGAACCAGGTATAATTGACAGTTTCGGTGTGGTACCGTGTTACTACGTGATCCAAACCTGAAAAAGACCAGGATCTGGCCAACAACAATGCGAAAAATGCGAAAGTACCAGCCAGATAAGGGCAAATACCAGACCTAACCCAGACATAACCGGCGTTATCCTCTAAAATATTAATCGCAACCAGGTTTAATTGACAGTTTCGGTGTGGAACCACATTACTACGGGGTCCAAACCAGAAAAAGGCCAGGATCTGGCCAACAAGTATGCGAAAACCGCGAAAGTATGTGCCAGATGGTAGCAAATACCAGACCAAACACAGACATAACCGACGTTATCCTCCAAAATAGTAATCGCAACCAGGTTTAATTGACTGTTTCGGTGTGGTACCGCATTACTACGTGATCCAATCCAGAAAAAGGCCAGGATCTGGACAACAAGTATGCGAAAAACGAGAAAGTACGAGCCAGATGAGGGCAAATCCCAGACCTAACCGAGACATAACCGGCATTATCCTCTAAAATATTAATCCGAACCAGGTATAATTGACTGTTTCGGTGTGGAACCTCATTACTACGGGATCCAAAGCAGAAAAAGGCCAGGATCTGGCCAACAAGTATGCGAATAATGCGAAAGTACGTGCCAGGTGAGGGCAAATACCAGACCTAACCCAGACATAACCGGCATTATCCTCTAAAATATTAATCGCAACCAGTTTAATTGACTGTTTCGGTGTGGACTCGCATTACTACGGGATCCAAAGCAGAAAAAGGCCAGGATCTGGCCCACAAGTATGCGAAAAACGCGAAAGTACGAGCCAGATGAGGACAAATGCCAGACCTAACCGAGACATAACCGGCGTTATCCTCTAAAATATTAATCGCAACCAGGTTTAATTGAATGTTTCGGTGTGGAACCACATTACTACGGGATCCAAACCAGAAAAAGGCCAGGATCTGGCCAACAAGTATGCGAAAAACGCGAAAGTACGAGCCAGATGAGGACAAATCCCAGACCTACCCGAGACATAACCGGCGTTATTCTCTAAAATATTAATCGCAACCAGTTTAATTGACTGTTTCGGTGTGGAACCTCATTACTACGTGAACCAACCCAGAAAAAGCCCAGGATCTGGCCACCAAGTATGCGAAAAACGCGAAAGTACGAGCCAGATGAGGACAAATGCCAGACCTAACCGAGACATATACGGCGTTATCCTCCAAAATAGTAATCGCAACCAGGTTTAATTGACTGTTTCGGTGTGGTACCGCGCTACTACGTGATCCAAACCAGAAAAAGGCCAGGATCTGTATGCGAAAAACGCGAAAGTATGAGCCAGTTGATTGCAAATACCAGAACTAATCCAGACATAACCAGCGTTATCCTCTAAAATACTAATCGGAACCAGCTTCTATTGACTGTTTCAGTGTGGTACCACATTACTACGTGATCCAAACCAGAAAAAGGCCAGGATCTGGCCAACAAGTATGCGATAAACGCGAAAGCACGAGCCAGATGAGGACAAATCCCAGACCTAACCGAGACATAACCGGCGTTATCCTCTAAAATATTAATCGCAGCCAGCTTTTATTGACAGTGTGGTACCACATTACTACGTGATCCAACCCAGAAAAAGCCCAGGATCTGGCCAACAAGTATGCGAAAAACGCGAAAGTACGAGCCATGTGAGGACAAATCCCAGACCTAACCGAGACGAAACCAGCATTATCCTCTAAAGTATTAATCCGAACCAGGTATAATTGACTGTTTCGGTGTGGTACCGTGTTACTACGTGATCCAAACCTGAAAAAGGCCAGGATCTGGCCAACAACAATGCGAAAAATGCGAAAGTACGAGCCAGATGAGGGCAAATACCAGACCTAACCCAGACATAACCGGCGTTATCCTCTAATATATTAATCGCAACCAGTTTAATTGACTATTTCGGTGTGGACTCTCATTACTACGGGATCCACAGCAGAAAAAGGCCAGGATCTGGCCAACAAGTATGCGAAAAACGCGAAAGTACGAGCCAGATGAGGGCAAATACCAGACCTACCCGAGACATAACCGGCGTTATCCTCTAAAATATTAATCGCAACCAGGTTTAATTGACTGTTTCGGTGTGGTACCACAATACTACGTGATCCAAACCAGAAAAAGCCCAGGATCTGGCCAACAAGTATGCGAAAAACGCGAATGTATGAGCCAGATGATTGCAAATACAAGAACTAACCCATACATAACCAGCGTTATCCTCTAAAATACTAATCGGAACCAGCTTCTATTGACTGTTTCGGTGTGGAATCTCATTACTACGGGATCTAAAACAGAAAAAACCCAGGATCTGGCCAACAAGTATGCGAAAAACGCGAAAGTATGAGCCAGATGATTGCAAATACCAGACCTACCCGAGACATAACCGGCGTTATCCTCTAAAATATTAATCGCAACCTGTTCAGTTGACTGTTTCGGTGTGGAACCTCATTACTACGGGATACAAAACAGAAAAAACCCAGGATCTGGCCAACAAGTATGCGAAAAACGTGAAAGTATGAGCCAGATGATTGCAAATACCAGAACTAACCCAGGCATAACCAGCGTTATCCTCTAAAATACTAAGGGGAACCAGCTTTTATTGACAGTGTGGTACCACATTATTACGTGATCCAAACAAGAAAAAGCCCAGGATCTGGCCAACAAGTATGCGAAAAGTGCGATTGTACGAGGCCGATGAGGGCAAATCCCAGACCTAACCGAGACATAACCGGCGTTATCCTCTAAACTATTTATCGCAACCAGTTTAATTGACTGTTTCGGTGTGGTACCGCATTACTACGTGTTCCAATCCAGTAAAAGGCCAGGATCTGGCCAACAAGTATGCGAAAAATGCGAAAGTACGAGCCAGATGTGGGCAAATCCCAGACCTAACCGAGACATAACAGACGTTATCCTCCAAAATAGTAATCGCAACCGGGTTTAATTGACTGTTTCGCTGTGGTACCGCGTTACTACGTGATCCAAACCAGAAAAAGGCCAGGATCTGGCCAACAAGTATGCGAATAATGCGAAAGTACGTGCCAGATGAGCGCAAATACCAGACCTAACCCAGACATAACCGGCGGTATCCTCTAAAATATGGATCGCAACCAGTTTAATTGACTGTTTCGGTGTGGACTCGCATTACTATGGGATCCAAAGCAGAAAAAGGCCAGGATCTGGCCCACAAGTATGCGAAAAACGCGAAAGTACGAGCCAGATGAGGACAAATGCCAGACCTAACCGAGACATAACCGGCGTTATCCTCTAAAATATTAATCGCAACCAGGTTTAATTGAATGTTTCGGTGTGGAACCACATTACTACGGGATCCAAACCAGAAAAAGGCCAGGATCTGGCCAACAAGTATGCGAAAAACGCGAAAGTACGAGCCAGATGAGGACAAATCCCAGACCTACCCGAGACATAACCGGCGTTATTCTCTAAAATATTAATCGCAACCAGTTTAATTGACTGTTTCGGTGTGGAACCTCATTACTACGTGAACCAACCCAGAAAAAGCCCAGGATCTGGCCACCAAGTATGCGAAAAACGCGAAAGTACGAGCCAGATGAGGACAAATGCCAGACCTAACCGAGACATATACGGCGTTATCCTCCAAAATAGTAATCGCAACCAGGTTTAATTGACTGTTTCGGTGTGGTACCGCGCTACTACGTGATCCAAACCAGAAAAAGGCCAGGATCTGTATGCGAAAAACGCGAAAGTATGAGCCAGTTGATTGCAAATACCAGAACTAATCCAGACATAACCAGCGTTATCCTCTAAAATACTAATCGGAACCAGCTTCTATTGACTGTTTCAGTGTGGTACCACATTACTACGTGATCCAAACCAGAAAAAGGCCAGGATCTGGCCAACAAGTATGCGATAAACGCGAAAGCACGAGCCAGATGAGGACAAATCCCAGACCTAACCGAGACATAACCGGCGTTATCCTCTAAAATATTAATCGCAGCCAGCTTTTATTGACAGTGTGGTACCACATTACTACGTGATCCAACCCAGAAAAAGCCCAGGATCTGGCCAACAAGTATGCGAAAAACGCGAAAGTACGAGCCATGTGAGGACAAATCCCAGACCTAACCGAGACGTAACCAGCATTATCCTCTAAAGTATTAATCCGAACCAGGTATAATTGACTGTTTCGGTGTGGTACCGTGTTACTACGTGATCCAAACCTGAAAAAGGCCAGGATCTGGCCAACAACAATGCGAAAAATGCGAAAGTACGAGCCAGATGAGGGCAAATACCAGACCTAACCCAGACATAACCGGCGTTATCCTCTAATATATTAATCGCAACCAGTTTAATTGACTATTTCGGTGTGGACTCTCATTACTACGGGATCCACAGCAGAAAAAGGCCAGGATCTGGCCAACAAGTATGCGAAAAACGCGAAAGTACGAGCCAGATGAGGGCAAATACCAGACCTACCCGAGACATAACCGGCGTTATCCTCTAAAATATTAATCGCAACCAGGTTTAATTGACTGTTTCGGTGTGGTACCACAATACTACGTGATCCAAACCAGAAAAAGCCCAGGATCTGGCCAACAAGTATGCGAAAAACGCGAATGTATGAGCCAGATGATTGCAAATACAAGAACTAACCCATACATAACCAGCGTTATCCTCTAAAATACTAATCGGAACCAGCTTCTATTGACTGTTTCGGTGTGGAATCTCATTACTACGGGATCTAAAACAGAAAAAACCCAGGATCTGGCCAACAAGTATGCGAAAAACGCGAAAGTATGAGCCAGATGATTGCAAATACCAGACCTACCCGAGACATAACCGGCGTTATCCTCTAAAATATTAATCGCAACCTGTTCAGTTGACTGTTTCGGTGTGGAACCTCATTACTACGGGATACAAAACAGAAAAAACCCAGGATCTGGCCAACAAGTATGCGAAAAACGTGAAAGTATGAGCCAGATGATTGCAAATACCAGAACTAACCCAGGCATAACCAGCGTTATCCTCTAAAATACTAAGGGGAACCAGCTTTTATTGACAGTGTGGTACCACATTATTACGTGATCCAAACAAGAAAAAGCCCAGGATCTGGCCAACAAGTATGCGAAAAGTGCGATTGTACGAGGCCGATGAGGGCAAATCCCAGACCTAACCGAGACATAACCGGCGTTATCCTCTAAAATATTTATCGCAACCAGTTTAATTGACTGTTTCGGTGTGGTACCGCATTACTACGTGTTCCAATCCAGAAAAAGGCCAGGATCTGGCCAACAAGTATGCGAAAAATGCGAAAGTACGAGCCAGATGAGGGCAAATCCCAGACCTAACCGAGACATAACAGACGTTATCCTCCAAAATAGTAATCGCAACCAGGTTTAATTGACTGTTTCGCTGTGGTACCGCGTTACTACGTGATCCAAACCAGAAAAAGGCCAGGATCTGGCCAACAAGTATGCGAATAATGCGAAAGTACGTGCCAGATGAGGGCAAATACCAGACCTAACCCAGACATAACTGGCGGTATCCTCTAAAATATGGATCGCAACCAGTTTAATTGACTGCTTCGGTGTGGAACCACATTACTACGGGGTCAAAAACCAGAAAAAGGCCAGGAACTGGCCAACAAGTATGCGAAAAACGCGAAAGTACGAGCCAGATGAGGACAAATCCCAGACCTACCCGAGACATAACCGGCGTTATCCTCCAAAATAGTAATCGCAACCAGGTTTAATTGACTGTTTCGGTGTAGTGCCACAATACTACGTGATCCAAACCAGAAAAAGCCCAGGATCTGGCCAACAAGTATGCGAAAAACGCGAATGTATGAGCCAGTTGATTGCAAATACCAGAACTAATCCAGACATAACCAGCGTTATCCTCGAAAATACTAATCGGAACCAGCTTCTATTGATTGTTTCAGTGTGGTACCACATTACTACGTGATCCAAACCAGAAAAAGGGCAGGATCTGGCCAAGATGTACGCGAAAAACGCGAAAGTACGAGCCAGATGAGGACAAATGCCAGACCTAACCGAGACATAACCGGCGTTATTCTCTAAAATATTAATCGCAACCAGTTTAATTGACTGTTTCGGTGTGGAACCTCATTACTACGGGACCGGAAACAGAAAAAACCCAGGATCTGGCCAACAAGTATGCGAAAAACGCGAAAGTATGAGCCAGATGATTGCAAATACCAGACCAAACCCAGACATAACCGACGTTATCCTCCAAAATAGTAATCGCAACCAGGTATAATTAACTGTTTCGGTGTGGTACCGCGTTACTACGTGATCCAAACCAGAAAAAGGCCAGGATCTAGCCAACAAGTATGCGAATAATGCGAAAGTACGTGCCGGGTGAGGGCAAATACCAGACCTAACCCTGACATAACCGGCATTATCCTCTAAAATATTAATCGCAACCAGTTTAATTGACTGTTTCGGTGTGGACTCGCATTACTGCGGGATCCAAAGCAGAAAAAGGCCAGGATCTGGCCCACAAGTATGCGAAAAACGCGAAAGTACGAGCCAGATGAGGACAAATGCCAGACCTAACCGAGACATAACCGGCGTTATCCTCTAAAATATTAATCGCAACAAGGTTTAATTGAATGTTTCGGTGTGGAACCACATTACTACGGGATCCAAACCAGAAAAAGGCCAGGATCTGGCCAACAAGTATGCGAAAAACGCGAAAGTACGAGCCAGATGAGGACAAATCCCAGGCCTACCCGAGACATAACCGGCGTTATTCTCTAAAATATTAATCGCAACCAGTTTAATTGACTGTTTCGGTGTGGAACCTCATTACTACGTGAACCAACCCAGAAAAAGCCCAGGATCTGGCCACCAAGTATGCGAAAAACGCGAAAGTACGAGCCAGATGAGGACAAATCCCAGACCTACCCGAGACATAACCGGCGTTATTCTCTAAAATATTAATCGCAACCAGTTTAATTGACTGTTTCGGTGTGGAACCTCATTACTACGGGATCCAAAACAGAAAAAACCCAGGATCTGGCCAACAATTATGCGAAAAACGCAAGAGTATGTGCCAGATGATTGCAAATACCAGACCAAACACAGACATAACCGGCGTTATCCTCCAAAATAGTAATCGCAACCGGGTTTAATTGCCTGTCTCGGTGTGGTACCGCGTTACTACGTGATCCAAACCAGAGAAAGCCCAGGATCTGGCCAACAAGTATACGAATAATGCGAAAGTACGTGCCAGATGAGGGCAAATACCAGACCTAACCCAGACATAACCGGCGTTATCCTCTAAAATATTAATCGCAACCAGGTTTAATTGACTGTTTCGGTGTGGTACCACAATACTACGTGATCCAAACCAGAAAAAGCCCAGGATCTGGCCAACAAGTATGCGAAAAACGCGAATGTATGAGCCAGTTGATTGCAAATACCAGAACTAATCCAGACATAACCAGCGTTATCCTCTAAAATACTAATCGGAACCAGCTTCTATTGACTGTTTCGGTGTGGTACCACATTACTACGGGGTCCAAACCAGAAAAAGGCCAGGAACTGGCCAACAAGTATGCGAAATCGCGAAAGTACGAGCCAGATGAGGACAAATCCCAGACCTACCCGAGACATAACCGGCGTTATCCTCCAAAATAGTAATCGCAACCAGGTTTAATTGACTGTTTCGGTGTAGTACCACAATACTACGTGATCCAAACCAGAAAAAGCCCAGGATCTGGCCAACAAGTATGCGAAAAACGCGAATGTATGAGCCAGTTGATTGCAAATACCAGAACTAATCCAGACATAACCAGCGTTATCCTCTAAAATACTAATCGGAACCAGCTTCTATTGACTGTTTCAGTGTGGTACCACATTACTACGTGATCCAAACCAGAAAAAGGCCAGGATCTGGCCAACAAGTATGCGATAAACGCGAAAGTACGAGCCAGATGAGGACAAATCTCAGATCTACCCGAGACATAACCGGCGTTATCCTCTAAAATATTAATCGCAACCAGTTCAATTGACTGTTCCGGTGTGGAACCTCATTCATACGGGATCCAAAACAGAAGAAACCCTGGATCTGACCAACAAGTATGCGAAAAACGCGAAAGTACGAGCCATGTGAGGACAAATCCCAGACCTAACCGAGACGTAGCCGGCATTATCCTCTAAAATATTAATCCGAACCAGGTATAATTGACTGTTTCGGTGTGGTACCGTGTTACTACGTGATCCAAACCTGAAAAAGGCCAGGATCTGGCAAACAACAATGCGAAAAATGCGAAAGTACGAGCCAGATGAGGGTAAATACCAGACCTAACCCAGACATAACCGGCGTTATCCACTAAACTATTAATCGGAACCAGCTTTTATTGACAGTGTGGTACCACATTACTACGTGATCCAACCCAGAAAAAGCCCAGGATCTGGCCAACAAGTATGCGAAAAACCCGAAAGTACGAGCCAGATGAGGACAAATCCCAGACCTAACCGAGACATAACCGGCGTTATCCTCTAAAATATTAATCCGAACCAGGTTTAATTGACTGTTTCGGTGTGGTACCGCGTTACTACGTGATCCAAACCAGAAAAAGGCCAGGATCTAGCCAACAAGTATGCGAATAATGCGAAAGTACGTGCCAGATGAGGGCAAATACCAGACCTAACCCAGCCATAACCGGCGTTATCCTCTGAAATATTAATCGCAACCAGTTTAGTTGACTGTTTCGGTGTGGACTCTCATTACTACGAGATCCAAAACAGAAAAAACCCAGGATCTGGCTAACAAGTATGCAAAAACGCTAAAGTATGAGCCAGATGATTCCAAATACCAGACCAAACCCAGACATAACCGACGTTATCTCCCAAAATAGTAATCGCAACCAGGTTTAATTGACTGTTTCGGTGTGGTACCGCGTTACTACGTGATCCAAACCAGAAGAAGGCCAGGATCTGGCAATCAAGTATGCGAAAAACGCGAAAGTACGAGCCAGATGAGGATAAATGCCAGACCTAACCGAGGCATAACCGGCGTTATCCTCCAAAATAGTAATCCCAACCAGGTTTAATTGACTGTTTCGGTGTGGTACCGCGGTACTACGTGATCCCAACCAGAAAAAGGCCAGGATCTGGCCAACAAGTATGCGAATAATGCGAAAGTACGTGCCAGATGAGGGCAAATACCAGACCTAGCCCAGACATAACCGGCGTTATCCTCTAAAATATTAATCGCAACCAGTTTAATTGACTGTTTCCGTGTGGACTATCATTACTACGGGATCCAAACCAGAAAAAGGCCAGGATCTGGCCAACAAGTATGCGAAAAACGCGAAAATACGAGCCAGATGAGGGCAAATACCAGACCTACCCGAGACATAACCGGCGTTATCCTCCAAAATAGTAATCGCAACCAGGTTTAATTGATTGTTTCGGCGTGGACTCTCATTACTACGGGATCCAAAACAGAAAAAGCCCAGGATCTGGCCAACAAGTATGCGAAAAGTGCGATTGTAAGAGGCAGATGAGGGCAAATCCCAGACCTAACCCAGACATAACCGGCGTTATCCTCTAAACTATTAATCGGAACCAGCTTTTATTGACAGTGTGGTACCACATTACTACGTGATCCAACCCAGAAAAAGGCCAGGATCTGGCCAACAAGTATGCGAAAAATGCGAATGTACGAGCCAGATGAGGGCAAATCCCAGACCTAACCGAGACATAACCGGCGTTATTCTCTAAAATATTAATCGCAACCAGGTTTAATTGACTGTTTCGGTGTGGAACCACATTACTACGGGATCCAAACCAGAAAAAGGCCAGGATCTGGCCAACAAGTATGCAAAAAACGCGAAAGTACGAGCCAGATGAGGACAAATCCCAGACCTACTCGAGACATAACCGGCGTTATCCTCCAAAATAGTAATCGCAACCAGGTTTAATTGACTGTTTCGGTGTGGTACCTCATTACTACGGGATCCAAAACAGAAAAAACCCAGGATCTGGCCAAGAAGTATGCGAAAAACGCGAAAGTATGAGCCAGATGATTGCGAATACCAGACCAAACCCAGACATAACCGACGTTATCCTCCAAAATAGTAATCGCAACCAGGTTTAATTGCCTGTTTCGGTGTGGTACCGCGTTACTACGTGATCCCAACCAGAAAAAGGCCAGGATCTGGCCAACAAGTATGCGAATAATGCGAAAGTACGTGCCAGATGAGGGCAAATACCAGACCTAACCCAGACATAACCGGCGCTATCCTCTAAAATATTAATCGCAATAAGTTTAATTGACTGTTTCCGTGTGGACTATCATTACTACGGGATCCAAACCAGAAAAAGGCCAGGATCTGGCCAACAAGTATGCGAAAAACGCGAAAATACGAGCCAGATGAGGGCAAATACCAGACCTAACCCAGACATAACCGGCGTTATCGTCTAAAATATTTATCGCAACCAGTTTAATTGACTGTTTCGGTGTGGTACCGCATTACTACGTGTTCCAATCCAGAAAAAGGCCAGGATCTGGCCAAGAAGTATGCGAAAAACGCGAAAGTACGAGCCAGATGAGGACAAATGCCAGACCTAACCGAAACATAACAGACGTTATCCTCCAAAATAGTAATCGCAACCAGGTTTAATTGACTGTTTCGGTGTGGTACCTCATTACTACGGGATCCAAAACAGAAAAAACCCAGGATCTGGCCAAGAAGTATGCGAAAAACGCGAAAGTATGAGCCAGATGATTGCAAATACCAGACCAAACCCAGACATAACCGACGTTATCCTCCAAAATAGTAATCGCAACCATGTTTAATTGACTGTTTGGGTGTGGTACCGCGTTACTACGTGATCCAAACCAGAAAAAGGCCAGGATCTGGCCAACAAGTATGCGAATAATGCGAAAGTACGTGCCAGATGAGGGCAAATACCAGACCTAACCCAGACATAACCGGCGTTATCCTCTAAAATATTAATCGCAACCAGCTTAATTGACTGTTTCCGTGTGGACTATCATTACTACGGGATACAAACCAGAAAAAGGCCAGGATCTGGCCAACAAGTATGCGAAAAACGCGAAAATACGAGCCAGATGAGGGCAAATACCAGACCTAACCCAGACATAACCGGCGATATCGTCTAAAATATTTATCGCAACCAGTTTAAGTGACTGTTTCGGTGTGGTACCGCATTACTACGTGATCCAAACCAGAAAAAGGCCAGGATCTGGCCAACAAGTATGCGAATAATGCGAAAGTATGAGCCAGATGATTGGAAATACCAGACCAAACCCAGACATAACCGAAGTTATCCTCCAAAATAGTAATCGCAACCAGGTTTAATTGACTGTTTCGGTGTGGTACCGCGTTACTACGTGATCCAAACGAGAAAAAGGCCAGGATCTGGCCAACAAGTATGCGAATAATGCGAAAGTACGTGCCAGATGAGGGCAAATACCAGACCTAACCCAGACATAACCGGCGTTATCCTCTAAACTATTAATCGGAACCAGCTTTTATTGACAGTGCGGTACCACATTACTACGTGATCCAAACCAGAAAAAGCCTAGGATCTGGTCAACAAGTATGCGAATAATGCGAAAGTACGTGCCAGATGAGGGCAAATACCAGACCTAACCCAGACATAACCGGCGTTGTCCTCTAAAATATTAATCGCAACCAGTTTAATTGACTGTTTCGGTGTGGACTCTCATTACTACGGGATCCAAAAAAGAAAAAACCCAGGATCTGGCCAACAAGTATGCGAAAAACTCGAAAGTATGAGCCAGATGATTGCAAATACCAGAACTAACCCAGGCATAACCAGCGTTATCCTCTAAAATACTAAGCGGAACCAGCTTTTATTGACAGTGTGGTACCACACTACTACGTGATCCGAACAAGAAAAAGCCCAGGATCTGGCCAACAAGTATGCCAAAAGTGCGATTGTAAGAGGCAGATGAGGGCAAATCCCAGACCTAACCGAGACATAACCGGCGTTATCCTCTAAAATATTTATCGCAACCAGTTTAATTGATTGTTTCGGTGTGGTACCGCATTACTACGTGATCCAATCCAGAAAAAGGCCAGGATCTGGCCAACAAGTATGCGAAAAACGCGAATGTATGAGCCAGATGATTGCAAATCCCAGACCTAACCCAGACATAACCGGCGTTATCCTCTAAAATATTAATCGCAACCATGTTTAATTGACTGTTTCGGTGTGGTACCGCGTTACCACGTGATCCAAACCAGAAAAAGGCCAGGATCTGGCCAACAAGTATGCGAATAATGCGAAAGTACGTGCCAGATGAGGGCAAATACCAGACCTAACCGAGACATAACCGGCGTTATCCTCTAAAATATTAATCGCAACCAGGTTTAATTGACTGTTTCGGTGTGGTACCACATTACTACGTGATCCAAACCAGAAAAAGCCCAGGATCTGGCCAACAAGTATGCGAAAAACGCGAATGTATGAGCCAGATGATTGCAAATCCCAGACCTAACCCAGACATAACCGGCGTTATCCTCTAAAATATTAATCGCAACCAGTTTAATTGACTGTTTCGGTGTGGACTCTTATTACTACGGGATCCAAAGCAGAAAAAGGCCAGGATCTGGCCAGGAAGTATGCGAAAAACGCGAAAGTACGGGCCAGATGAGGACAAATGCCAGACCTAACCGAGACATAACCGGCGGTATCCTCTAAAATATGGATCGCAACCAGTTTAATTGACTGTTTCGGTGTGGAACCACATTACTACGGGGTCCAAACCAGAAAAAGGCCAGGAACTGGCCAACAAGTATGCGAAAAACGCGAAAGTACGAGCCAGATGAGGACAAATCCCAGACCTACCCGAGACATAACCGGCGTTATCCTCCAAAATAGTAATCGCAACCAGGTTTAGTTGACTGTTTCGGTGTAGTGCCACAATACTACGTGATCCAAAACAGAAAAAACCCAGGATCTGGCCAACAAATATGCGATAAACGCGAAAGTATGAGCCAGATGATTGCAAATACCAGACGAAACCCAGACATAACCGAAGTTATCCTCCAAAATAGTAATCGCAACCAGGTTTAATTGACTGTTTCGGTGTGGTACCGCGTTACTACGTGATCCAAACCAGAAAAAGGCCAGGATCTGGCCAACAAGTATGCGAATAATGCGAAAGTACGTGCCAGATGAGGGCAAATACCAGACCTAACCCAGACATAACCGGCGTTATCCTCTAAAATATTAATCGCAACCAGTTTAATTGACTGTTTCCGTGTGGACTATCATTACTACGGGATCCAAACCAGAAAAAGGCCAGTATCTGGCCAACAAGAATGCGAAAAACGCGAAAATACGAGCCAGATGAGGGCAAATACCAGACGAAACCCAGACATAACCGAAGTTATCCTCCAAAATAGTAATCGCAACCAGGTTTAATTGACTGTTTCGGTGTGGTACCGCGTTACTACGTGATCCAAACCAGAAAAAGGCCAGGATCTGGCCAACAAGTATGCGAATAATGCGAAAGTACGAGCCAGATGAGGGCAAATCCCAGACCTAACCGAAACATAACAGACGTTATCCTCCAAAATAGTAATCGCAACCAGGTTTAATTGACTGTTTCGGTGTGGTACCTCATTACTACGGGATCCAAAACAGAAAAAAACGCGAAAGTATGAGCCAGATGATTGCAAATACCAGACCAAACCCAGACATAACCGACGTTATCCTCCAAAATAGTAATCGCAACCATGTTTAATTGACTGTTTCGGTGTGGTACCGCGTTACTACGTGATCCAAAGCAGAAAAAGGCCAGGATCTGGCCAACAAGTATGCGAAAAACGCGAAAGTACGAGCCAGATGAGGACAAATGCCAGACCTAACCGAGACATAACCGGCGTTATCCTCTAAAATATTAATCGCAGCCAGGTTTAATTGACTGCTTCGGTGTGGAACCACATTACTACGGGATCCAAACCAGAAAAAGGCCAGGAACTGGCCAACAAGTATGCGAAAAACGCGAAAGTACGAGCCAGATGAGGACAAATCCCAGACCTACCCGAGACATAATCGGCGTTATCCTCCAAAATAGTAATAGCAACCAGGTTTAATTGACTGTTTCGGTGTGGTACCTCATTACTACGTGATCCAAACCAGAAAAAGGCCAGGATCTGGCCAACAAGTATGCGAATAATGCGAAAGTACGAGCCAGATGAGGGCAAATCCCAGACCTAACCGAAACATAACAGACGTTATCCTCCAAAATAGTAATCGCAACCAGGTTTAATTGACTGTTTCGGTGTGGTACCTCATTACTACGGGATCCAAAACAGAAAAAAACGCGAAAGTATGAGCCAGATGATTGCAAATACCAGACCAAACCCAGACATAACCGACGTTATCCTCCAAAATAGTAATCGCAACCATGTTTAATTGACTGTTTCGGTGTGGTACCGCGTTACTACGTGATCCAAACCAAAAAAGGCCAGGATCTGGCCAACAAGTATGCGAATAATGCGAAAGTACGTGCCAGATGAGGGCAAATACCAGACCTAACCCAGACATAACCGGCGTTATCCTCTGAACTATTAATCGGAACCAGCTTCTATTGACAGTGCGGTACCACATTACTACGTGATCCAAACCAGAAAAAGCCTAGGATCTGGTCAACAAGTATGCGAATAATGCGAAAGTACGTGCCATATGAGGGCAAATACCAGACCTAACCCAGACATAACCGGCGTTATTCTCTAAAATATTAATCGCAACCAGTTTAATTGACTGTTTCGGTGTGGACTCTCATTACTACGGGATCCAAAACAGAAAAATCCCAGGATCTGGCCAACAAGTATGCGAAAAACGCGAAAGTATGAGCCAGATGATTGCAAATACCAGAACTAACCCAGGCATAACCAGCGTTATCCTCTAAAATACTAAGCGGAACCAGCTTTTAGTGACTGTTTCGGTGTGGACTCTCATTACTACGGGATCCAAAACAGAAAAAACCCAGGATCTGGACAACAAGTATGCGAAAAACGCGAAAGTATGAGCCAGATGATTGCAAATACCAGAACTAACCCAGGCATAACCAGCGTTATCCTCTAAAATACTAAGCGGAACCAGCTTTTATTGACAGTGTGGTACCACACTACTACGTGATCCGAACAAGAAAAAGCCCAGGATCTGGCCAACAAGTATGCCAAAAGTGCGATTGTAAGAGGCAGATGAGGGCAAATCCCAGACCTAACCCAGACATAACCGGCGTTATTCTCTAAAATATTAATCGCAACCAGTTTAATTGACTGTTTCGGTGTGGACTCTCATTACTACGGGATCCAAAGCAGAAAAAGGCCAGGATCTGGCCAACAAGTATGCGAAAGACGCGAAAATACGAGCCAGATGAGGGCAAATACCAGACCTAACCCAGACATAACCGGCGTTATCCTCTAAAATATTTATCGCAACCAGTTTAATTGACTGTTTCGGTGTGGACTCTCATTACTACGGGATCCAAAGCAGAAAAAGGCCAGGATCTGGCCAAGAAGTATGCGAAAAACGCGAATGTATGAGCCGGATGATTGCAAATCCCAGACCTAACCCAGACATAACCGGCGTTATCCTCTAAAATATTAATCGCAACCAGTTTAATTGACTGTTTCGGTGTGGACTCTCATTACTACGGGATCCAAAACAGAAAAAACCCAGGATCTGGCCAACAAGTATGCGAAAAACGCGAAAGTATGAGCCAGATGATTGCAAGTACCAGAACTAACCCAGGCATAACCAGCGTTATCCTCTAAAATACTAAGCGGAACCAGCTTTTATTGACAGTGTGGTACCACACTACTACGTGATCCGAACAAGAAAAAGCCCAGGATCTGGCCAACAAGTATGCCAAAAGTGCGATTGTAAGAGGCAGATGAGGGCAAATCCCAGACCTAACCGAGACATAACCGGCGTTATCCTCTAAAATATTTATCGCATCCAGTTTAATTGATTGTTTCGGTGTGGTACCGAATTACTACGTGATCCAATCCAGAAAAAAGCCAGGATCTGGCCAACAAGTATGCGAAAAATGCGAAAGTACGAGCCAGATGAGGGCAAATCCCAGACCTAACCGAGACATAACCGGCGTTATTCTCTAAAATATTAATCGCAACCAGGTTTAATTGACTGTTTCGGTGTGGAACCACATTACTACGGGATCCAAACCAGAAAAAGGCCAGGATCTGGCCAACAAGTATGCAAAAAACGCGAAAGTACGAGCCAGATGTGGACAAATCCCAGACCTACCGGAGACATAACCGGGGTTATCCTCCAAAATAGTAATCGCAACCAGGTTTAATTGACTGTTTCGGTGTGGTACCTCATTACTACGGGATCCAAAACAGAAAAAACCCAGGATCTGGCCAACAAGTATGCGAAAAATGCGAAAGTACGAGCCAGATGATTGCAAATACCAGACCAAACCCAGACATAACCGACGTTATCCTACAAAATAGTAATCGCAACCAGGTTTAATTGACTGTTTCGGTGTGGTACCGCGTTACTACGTGATCCCAACCAGAAAAAGGCCAGTATCTGGCCAACAAGTATGCGAATAATGCGAAAGTACGTGCCAGATGAGGGCAAATACCAGGCCTAACCCAGACATAACCGCCGTTATCCTCTAAAATATTAATCGCAACCAGTTTAATTGACTGTTTCCGTGTGGACTATCATTACTACGGGATCCAAACCAGAAAAAGGCCAGGATCTGGCCAACAAGTATGCGAAAGACGCGAAAATACGAGCCAGATGAGGGCAAATACCAGACCTAACCCAGACATAACCGGCGTTATCCTCTAAAATATTTATCGCAACCAGTTTAATTGACTGTTTCGGTGTGGTACCGCATTACTACGTGTTCCAATCCAGAAAAAGGCCAGGATCTGGCCAACAAGTCTGCGAAAAATGCGAAAGTACGAGCCAGATGAGGGCAAATCCCAGACCTAACCGAGACATAACAGACGTTATCCTCCAAAATAGTAATCGCAACCAGGTTTAATTGACTGTTTCGGTATGGTACCGCGTTACTACGTGATCCAAGCCAGAAAAAGGGCAGGATCTGGCCAACAAGTATGCGAATTATGCGAAAGTACGTGCCAGATGAGGGCAAATACCAGACCTAACCCAGACATAACCGGCGTTATCGTCTAAAGTATTAATCGCAACCAGTTTAATTGACTGTTTCGGTGTGGACTCTCATTACTACGGGATCCAAAGCAGAAAAAGGCCAGGATCTGACCAATAAGTATGCGAAAAACGCGAAAGTACGTGCCAGATGAGGACAAATGCCAGACCTAACCGAGACGTAACCGGCGTTATCCACTAAAATATTAATCGCAACCAGGTTGAATTGACTGTTTCGGTGTGGTACCTCATTACTACGGGATCCAAAACAGAAAAAAGCCAGGATCTGGCCAACAAGTACGCGAAAAACGCGAAAGTATGAGTCAGATGATTGCAAATACCAGCCCAAACCCAGACATAACCGACGTTATCCTCCAACATAGTAATCGCAACCAGGTTTAATTGACTGTTTCGGTGTGGTACCGCGTTACTACGTGATCCAAACCAGAAAAAGGCCAGGATCTGGCCAACAAGTATGCGAATAATGCGAAAGTACGTGCCAGATGAGGGCAAATACCAGACCTAACCCAGACATAACCGGCGTTATCCTCTAAAATAGTAATCGCAACCAGGTTTAATAGACTGTTTCGGTGTGGTACCACAATACGACGTGATCCAAACCAGAAAAAGCCCAGGATCTGGCCAACAAGTATGCGAAAAACGCGAATGTATGAGCCGGGTGATTGCAAATACCAGACCTAACCCAGGCATAACCGGCGTTATCCTCTAAACCATTAATCGGAACCAGCTTTTATTGACAGTGTGGTACCACATTACTACGTGATCCAAACCAGAAAAAGCCCAGGATCTGGCCAACAAGTATGCGAAAAGTGCGATTGTAAGAGGCAGATGAGGGCAAATCCCAGACCTAACCGAGACATAACCGGCGTTATCCTCTAAAATATTAATCGCAACCAGGTTTAATTGACTGTTTCGGTGTGGTACCACTTTAATACGAGATCCAAACCAGAAAAAAACCCAGGATCTGACCAACAACAATGCGAAAAACGCGAAAGTACGAGCCAGATGAGGGCAAATACCAGACCTAACCCAGCCATAACCGGCGTTATCCTCTAAACTATTAATCGGAACCAGCTTTTATTGACAGTGTGGTACCACATTACTACGTGATCCAAACCAGAAAAAGCCTAGGATCTGGTCAAGAAGTATGCGAATAATGCGAAAGTACGTGCCAGATGAGGGCAAATATCAGACCTAACCCAGACATAACCGGCGTTATCCTCTAAAATATTAATCGCAACCAGTTTAATTGACTGTTTCGGTGTGGACTCTCATTACTACGGGATCCAAAACAGGAAAAACCCAGGATCTGGCCAACAAGTATGCGAAAAACGCGAAAGTATGAGCCAGATGATTGCAAATACCATAACTAACCCAGGCATAACCAGCGTTATCCTCTAAAATATTAATCGCAACCAGTTTAATTGACTGTTTCGGTGTGGAACCTCATTACTACGGGATCCAAAACAGAAAAAACCCTGGATCTGGCCAACAAGTATGCGAAAAACGCGAAAGTATGAGCCAGATGATTGCAAATACCAGACCAAACCCAGACATAACCGACGTTATCCTCCAAAATAGTAATCGCAACCAGGTTTAATTGACTGTTTCGGTGTGGTACCGCGTTACTACGTGAGCCAAACCAGAGAAAGGCCAGGATCTGGTCAACAAGTATGCGAATAATGCGATAGTACGTGCCAGATGAGGGCAAATACCAGACCTAACCCAGGCATAACCGGCGTTATCCTCTAAACTATTAATCGGAACCAGCTTTTATTGACAGTGTGGTACCACATTACTACGTGATCCAAACCAGAAAAAGCCCAGGATCTGGCCAACAAGTATGCGAAAAGTGCGATTGTAAGAGGCAGATGAGGGCAAATCCCAGACCTAACCGAGACATAAACGGCGTTATCCTCTAAAATATTAATCGCAACCAGTTTAATTGACTGTTTCCGTGTGGACTATCATTACTACGGGATCCAAACCAGAAAAAGGCCAGTATCTGGCCAACAAGAATGCGAAAAACGCGAAAATACGAGCCAGATGAGGGCAAATACCAGACCTAACCCAGACATAACCGGCGTTATCGTCTAAAATATTTATCGCAACCAGTTTAATTGACTGTTTCGGTGTAGTACCGCATTACTACGTGTTCCAATCCAGAAAAAGGCCAGGATCTGGCCAACAAGTATGCGAAAAATGCGAAAGTACGAGCCAGATGAGGGCAAATCCCAGACCTAACCGAAACATAACAGTCGTTATCCTCCAAAATAGTAATCGCAACCAGGTTTAATTTACTGTTTCGGTGTGGTACCTCATTACTACGGGATCCAAAACAGAAAAGAACCCAGGATCTGGCCAAGAAGTATGCGAAAAACGCGAAAGTATGAGCCAGATGATTGCAAATACCAGACCAAACCCAGACATAACCGACGTTATCCTCCAAAATAGTAATCGCAACCATGTTTAATTGACTGTTTCGGTGTGGTACCGCGTTACTACGTGATCCAAACCAGAAAAAGGCCAGGATCTGGCCAACAAGTATGCGAAAAACGCGAATGTATGAGCCAGATGATTGCAAATCCCAGACCTAACCCAGACATAACCGGCGTTATCCTCTAAAATATTAATCGCAACCAGTTTAATTGACTGTTTCGGTGTGGACTCTTAAAACTACGGGATCCAAAGCAGAAAAAGGCCAGGATCTGGCCAAGAAGTATGCGAAAAACGCGAAAGTACGAGCCAGATGAGGACAAATGCCAGACCTAACCGAGACATAACCGGCGTTATCCTCTAAAATATTAATCGCAGCCAGGTTTAATTGACTGTTTCGGTGTGGAACCACATTACTACGCGATCCAAAACAGAAAAAACCCAGGATCTGGCCAACAAATATGCGAAAAACGCGAAAGTATGAGCCAGATGATTGCAAATACCAGAGCAAACCCAGACATAACCGAAGTTATCCTCCAAAATAGTAATCGCAACCAGGTTTAATTGTCTGTTTCGGTGTGGTACCGCGTTACTACGTGATCAAAACCAGAAAAAGGCCAGGATCTGACCAACAAGTATGCGAATAATGCGAAAGTACGTGCCAGATGAGGGCAAATACCAGACCTAACCCAGACATAACCGGCGTTATCCTCTAAACTATTAATCGGAACCAGCCTTTATTGACAGTGCGGTACCACATTACTACGTGATCCAAACCAGAAAAAGCCTAGGATCTGGTCAACAAGTATGCGAATAATGCGAAAGTACTTGCCATATGAGGGCAAATACCAGGCCTAACCCAGACATAACCGGCGTTATCCTCTAAAATATTAATCGCAACCAGTTTAATTGACTGTTTCGGTGTGGACTCTCATTACTACGGGATCCAAAACAGAAAAAACCCAGGATCTGGCCAACAAGTATGCGAAAAACGCGAAAGTATGAGCCAGATGATTGCAAATACCAGAACTAACCCAGGCATAACCAGCGTTATCCTCTAAAATACTAAGCGGAACCAGCTTTTATTGACAGTGTGGTACCACACTACTACGTGATCCGAACAAGAAAAAGCCCAGGATCTGGCCAACAAGTATGCCAAAAGTGCGATTGTAAGAGGCAGATGTGGGCAAATCCCAGACCTAACCGGGACATAACCGACGTTATCCTCTAAAATATTTATCGCATCCAGTTTAATTGATTGTTTCGGTGTGGTACCGCATTACTACGTGATCCAATCCAGAAAAAGGCCAGGATCTGGCCAACAAGTATGCGAAAAATGCGAAAGTACGTGCCAGATGAGGGCAAATACCAGGCCTAACCCAGACATAACCGCCGTTATTCTCTAAAATATTAATCGCAACCAGTTTAATTGACTGTTTCCGTGTGGGCTATCATTACTACGGGATCCAAACCAGAAAAAGGCCAGGATCTGGCCAACAAGTATGCGAAAGACGCGAAAATACGAGCTAGATGAGGGCAAATACCAGACCTAACCCAGACATAACCGGCGTTATCCTCTAAAATATTTATCGCAACCAGTTTAATTGACTGCTTCGGTGTGGTACCGCATTACTACGTGTTCCAATCCAGAAAAAGGCCAGGATCTGGCCAACAAGTATGCGAAAAATGCGAAAGTACGAGCCAGATGAGGGCAAATCCCAGACCTAACCGAGACATAACAGACGTTATCCTCCAAAATAGTAATCGCAACCAGGTTTAATTGACTGTTTCGGTGTGGTACCGCGTTACTACGTGATCCAAAACAGAAAAAACCCAGGATCTGGCCAACAAGTATGCGAAAAACGCGAAAGTATGAGCCAGATGAGGACAAATGCCAGACCTAACCGTGACATAACCGGCGTTATCCTCCAAAATAGTAATCGCAACCAGGTTTAATTGACTGTTCCGGTGTGGTACCGCGTTACTACGTGAACCAATCCAGAAAAAGGCCAGGATCTGGCCAACTAGTATGCGAATAATGCGAAAGTACGTGCCAGATGAGGACAAATCCCAGACCTGACCCAGACATAACCGGCGTTATCCTCTAAAATATTAATCGCAACCAGGTTCAATTGACTGTTTGGTGTGGTACCACAATACTACGTGATGCAAACCAGAAAAAACCCAGGATCTGGCCAACAAGTATGCGGAAAACGCGAAAGTATGAGCCAGATGATTGCAAATACCAGAACTAACCCAGGCATAACCAGCGTTATCCTCTAGAATACTAAGCGGAACCAGCTTTTATTGACAGTGTGGTACCACACTACTACGTGATCCAAACAAGAAAAAGCCCAGGATCTGGCCAACAAGTATGCGAAAAGTGCGATTGTAAGAGGCAGATGAGGGCAGATCCCAGACCTAACCGAGACATAGCCGGCGTTATCCTCTAAAATATTTATCGCAACCTGTTTAATTGACTGTTTCGGTGTGGTACCGCATTACTACGTGATCCAATCCAGAAAAAGGCCAGGATCTGGCCAACAAGTATGCGAAAAATGCGAAAGTACGAGCCAGATCAGGGCAAATCCCAGACCTAACCGAGACATAACCGGCGTATCCTCTAAAATATTAATCCGAACCAGGTTTAATTGACTGTTTCGGTGTGGTGCCGCGTTACTACGTGATCCAAACCTGAAAAAGGACAGGTTCTGGCCAACAACAATGCGAAAAATGCGAAAGTACGAGCCAGATGAGGGCAAATACCAGACCTAACCCAGACATAACCGGCGTTATCCTCTAAACTATTAATCGGAACCAGCTTTTATTGACAGTGTGGTACCACATTACTACGTGATCCAAACCAGAAAAAGCCCAGGTTCTGGCCAACAAGTATGCGAAAAAGGCGAATGTATGAGCCAGATGATTGCAAATACAAGAACTGACCCAGACATAACCAGCGTTATCCTCTAAAATACTAATCGGAACCAGCTTCTATTGACTGTTCCAGTGTGGTACCACATTACTACGTGATCCAAACCAGAAAAAGGCCTGGATCTGGCCAACAAGTATGCGATAAACGCGAAAGTATGAGCCAGATGAGGACAAATGCCAGACCTAACCGTGACATAACCGGCGTTATCCTCTAAAATATTAATCGCAACCAGTTTAATTGACTGTTTCCGTGTGGACTATCATTACTACGGGATCCAAACCAGAAAAAGGCCAGTATCTGGCCAACAAGAATGCGAAAAACGCGAATGTATGAGCCAGATGATTGCAAATCCCAGACCTAACCCAGACATAACCGGCGTTATCCTCTAAAATATTAATCGCAACCAGTTTAATTGACTGTTTCGGTGTGGACTCTTAAAACTACGGGATCCAAAGCAGAAAAAGGCCAGGATCTGGCCAACAACAATGCGAAAAACGCGAAAGTACGAGCCAGATGAGGGCAAATACCAGACCTAACCCAGCCATAACCGGCGTTATCCTCTAAACTATTAATCGGAACCAGCTTTTATTGACAGTGTGGTACCACATTACTACGTGATCCAAACCTAAAAAAGCCTAGGATCTGGTCAAGAAGTATGCGAATAATGCGAAAGTACGTGCCAGATGAGGGCAAATATCAGACCTAACCCAGGCATAACCAGCGTTATCCTCTAAAATATTAATCGCAACCAGGTTTAATTGACTGTTTCGGTGTGGTACCACATTACTACGGGATCCAAACCAGAAAAAACCCAGGATCTGGCCAACAAGTAAGTGAAAAGTGCGATAGTTCGAGCCAGATGAGGACAAATGCCAGACCTAACCGAGACATAACTGGCGTTATACTCTAAAATATTAATCGCAATCAGGTTTAATTGACTGTTTCTGTCTGGTACCACAATACTACGTGATCCAAACCAGAAAAAACCCAGGATCTGACCAACAACAATGCGAAAAACGCGAAAATACGAGCCAGATGAGGGCAAATACCAGACCAAACCCAGACATAGCCGACGTTATCCTCCAAAATAGTAATCGTAACCAGGTGTAATTGACTGTTCCGGTGTGGTACCGCGTTACTACGTGATCCAAACCAGAAAAAGGCCAGGATCTGGCCAACAAGTATGCGATAAACGCGAAAGTACGAGCCTGATGATGACAAATCCCAGACCTACCCGAGACATAACCGGCGTTATCCTCTAAAATATTAATCGCAACCTGTTTAATTGACTGTTTCGGTGTGGAACCTCATTACTACGGGATCCATACCAGAAAAAACCCAGGATCTGGCCAACAAGAATGCGAATAACGCGAAAGTATGAGCCAGATGATTGCAAATACCAGAACTAACCCAGGCATAACCAGCGTTATCCTCTAAAATACTAATCGGAACCAGCTTCTATTGACTGTTTCAGTGTGGTACCACTTTACTACGTGATCCAAACCAGAAAAAGGCCAGGATCTGGCCAACAAGTATGCGAAAAACGCGAATGTATGAGCCAGATGATTTCAAATTCCAGAACTAACCCAGACATAACCAGCGTTATCCTCTAAAATACTAATCGGAACCAGCTTCTATTGACTGTTTCAGTGTGGTACCACTTTACTACGTGATCCAAACCAGAAAAAGGCCAGGATCTGGCCAACAAGTTTGCGATAAACGCGAAAGTACGAGCCAGATGAGGACATATCCCAGACCTACCCGAGACATAACCGGCGGTATCCTCTAAAATATTAATCGCAACCTGTTTAATTGACTGTTTCGGTGTGGAACCCCGTTACTACGGGATCCAAACCAGAAAAAACCCAGGATCTGGCCAACAAGAATGCGAAAAACGCGAAAGTATGAGCCAGATGATTGCAAACACCAGAACTAACCCAGGCATAACCAGCGTTATCCTCTAAAATATTAATCGCAACCAGGTTTAATTGACTGTTTCGGTGTGGTACCACATTACTACGGGATCCAAACCAGAAAAAACCCAGGATCTGGTCAACAAGTATGCGAAAAACGCGAAAGTATGAGCCAGATGATTGCAAATACCAGAACTAACTCAGGCATAACCAGCGTTATCCTCTAAAGTACTAAGCGGAACCAGCTTTTATTGACAGTGTAGTACCACATTAACTACGTGATCCAAACAAGAAAAAGCCCGGGATCTGGCCAACAAGTATGCGAAAAGTGCGATAGTACGAGGCAGAGGAGGGCAAATGACAGACCTAACCGTGACACAACCGGCCTTATCCTCTAAAATATTTATCGCATCCAGGTTTAATTGACTGTTTCGGTGTGGTACCGCATTACTACGTGATCCAAACCGTAAAAAGGCTAGGATCAGGCCAACAAGTAAGCGAAAAATGCGGAAGTACGAGCGAGATGATGGCAAATACCAGACCTAAACTAGACATAACCGGCAATATCCTCTAAAATATTAATCGCAACCAGGTTTAATTGACTGTTTCGGTGTGGAACCACATTGCGACGGGATCCAAACCAGAAAAAACCCAGGATCTGGCCAACCAGTATGCGAAAAACGCTAAAGTATGAGCCAGATAATTGCGAATACGAGAACTAACCCAGGCATAACCAGCGTTATCCTCTAAAGTACTAAGCGCAACCAGCTTTTATTGACTGTTTCGGTCTGGTACCACAATACTACGTGATCCAAACCAGAAAAAGCCCAGGATCTGGCCAACAAGTATGCGAAAAACGCGAATGTATGAGCCAGATGATTTCAAATTCCAGAACTAACCCAGACATAACCAGCGTTATCCTCTAAAACACTAATCGGAACCAGCTTCTATTGACTGTTTCAGTGTGGTACCACTTTACTACGTGATCCAAACCAGAAAAAGGCCAGGATCTGGCCAACAAGTATGCGATAAACGCGAAAGTACGAGCCAGATGAGGGCATATCCCAGACCTACCCGGGACATAACCGGCGGTATCCTCTAAAATATTAATCGCAACCTGTTTAATTGACTGTTTCGGTGTGGAACCTCATTACTACGGGATCCAAACCAGAAAAAACCCAGGATCTGGCCAACCAGTATGCGAAAAACGATAAAGTATGAGCCAGATGATTGCGAATACGAGATCTAACCCAGGCATAACCAGCGTTATCCTCTAAAGTACTAAGCGCAACCAGCTTTTATTGACTGTTTCAGTGTGGTACCACTTTACTACGTGGTCCAAGCCAGAAGAAGGCCTGGATCTGGCCAAAAAGTATGCGAAAAACGCGAATATATGAGCCAGATGATTGCAAATACCAGACCTAACCCAGGCATAACCGGCGTTATCCTCTAAACTATTAATCGGAACCAGCTTTTATTGACAGTGTGGTACCACATTACTACGTGATCCAAACCAGAAAAAGCCCACGATCTGGCCAACAAGTCTGCGAAAAGTGCGATTGTAAGAGGCAGATGAGGGCAAATCCCAGACCTAACCGAGACAACCGGCGTTATCCTCTAAAATATTAATCGCAACCAGGTTTAATTGACTGTTTCGGTGTGGTACCACTTTACTACGAGATCCAAACCAGAAAAAACCCAGGATCTGACCACCAACAATGCGAAAAACGCGAAAGTACGAACCAGATGTGGGCAAATACCAGACCTAACCCAGCCATAACCGGCGTTATCCTCTAAACTATTAATCGGAACCAGCTTTTATTGACACTGTGGTACCACATTACTACGTGATCCGAACCAGAAAAAGCCTAGGATCTGGTCAACAAGTATGCGAATAATGCGAAAGTACGTGCCAGATGAGGGCAAATACCAGACCTAACCCAGACATAACCGGCGTTATCCTCTAAAATATTAATCGCAACCAGTTTAATTGACTGTTTCGGTGTGGACTCTCATTACTACGGGATCCAAAACAGAAAAAACCCAGGATCTGGCCAACAAGTATGCGAAAAAGGCGAAAGTATGAGCCAGATGATTGCAAATACCAGAACTAACCCAGGCTTAACCAGCGTAATCCTCTAAAATACTAAGCGGAACCAGCTTTTATTGACAGTGTGGTACCACATTACTACGTGATCCAAACAAGAAAAAGCCCAGGATCTGGCCAACAAGTATGCGAAAAGTGCGATTGTAAGAGGCAGATGAGGGCAAATCCCAGACCTAACCGAGACATAACCGGCGTTATCCTCTAAAATATTAATCACAACCAGTTAAATTGACTGTTTCGGTGTGGAATCTCATTACTACGGGATCCAAAACAGAAAAAACACAGGATCTGGCCAACAAGTATGCGAAAAACGCGAAAGTATGAGCCAGATGATTGCAAATACCAGACCAAACCCAGACATAACCGACGTAATCCTCCAAAATAGTAATCGCAACCAGGTTTAATTGACTGTTTCGGTGTGGTACCGAGATACTACGTGATCCAAACCAGAAAAAGGCCAGGATCTGGCCAACAAGTATGCGAATAATGCGAAAGTGCGTGCCAGATGAGGGCAAATACCAGACCTAACCCAGACATAACCGGCGTTATCCTCTAAAATATTAATCGCAACCAGGTTTAATTGACTGTTTCGGTGTGGTACCACAATACTACGTGATCCAAGCCAGAAAAAGCCCAGGATCTGGCCAGCAAGTATGCGAAAAAGGCGAAAGTACGAGCCAGATGATGTCAAATCCCAGACCTACCCTAGACATAACCGGCGTTATCCTCTTAAATATTAATCGCAACCAGTTTAATTGTCTGTTTCGGTGTGGAACCTCATTACTACGGGATCCAAAACAGAAAAAACCCAGGATCTGGCCAACAAGTATGCGAAAAACGCGAAAGTATGAGCCAGATGAGGACAAATGCCAGACCTAACCGTGACATAACCGACGTTATCCTCCAAGATTGTAATCGCAACCAGGTTTAATTGACTGTTCCGGTGTGGTACCGCGTTACTACGTGATCCAAACCAGAAGAAGCCCAGGATCTGGCCAACAAGTATGCGAAAAACGCGAATGTATGAGCCAGATGATTGCAAATACAAGAGCTAATCCAGACATAACCAGCATTATCCTCTAAAATACTAATCGGAACCTGCTTCTATTGACTGTTTCAGCGTGGTACCACATTACTACGTGATCCAAACCAGAAAAAGGCCTGGATCTGGCCAACAAGTATGCGATAAACGGGGTAAGTACGAGCCTGATGATGACAAATCCCAGACCTACCCGAGACATAACCGGCGTTATCCTCTAAAATATTAATCGCAACCAGTTTAATTGACTGTTTCGGTGTGGAACCTCGTTACTACGGGATCCAAAACAGAAAAAACCCAGGATCTGGCCAACAAGTATGCGAAAAACGCGAAAGTATGAGCCAGATGATTGCAAATACCAGAACTAACCCAGGCATAACAAGCGTTATCCTCTAAAATACTAAGCGGAACCAGCTTTTATTGATAGTGTGGTACCACATTACTACGTGATCCAAGCAACATAAAGCCCAGGATCTGGCCAACAAGTATGCGAAAAGGCGAAAGTACGAGCCAGATGATGACAAATCCCAGACCTACCCTACACATAACCGGCGTTATCCTCTTAAATATTAATCGCAACCAGTTTAATTGTCTGTTTCGGTGTGGAACCTCATTACTACGGGATCCAAACCAGAAAAAGGCCAGGATCTGGCCAACAAGTATGCGAAAAACGCGAACGTACGAACCAGATAAGGACAAATCTCAGACCTACCCGAGACATAACCGGCGTTAGTCTCTAAAACACTAATCGGAACCAGCTTCTATTGACTGTTTCAGTGTGGTACCACTTTACTACGTGATCCAAACCAGAAAAAGGCCAGGATCTGGCCAACAAGTATGCGATAAACGCGAAAGTACGAGCCAGATGAGGACATATCCCAGACCTACCCGAGACATAACCGGCGGTATCCTCTAAAATATTAATCGCAACCTGTTTAATTGACTGTTTCGGTGTGGAACCTCATTACTACGGGATCCAAACCAGAAAAAACCCAGGATCTGGCCAACAAGAATGCGAAAAACGCGAAAGTATGAGCCAGATGATTGCAAACACCAGAACTAACCCAGGCATAACCAGCGTTATCCTCTAAAATATTAATCGCAACCAGGTTTAATTGACTGTTTCGGTGTGGTACCATATTACTATGGGATCCAAACCAGAAAAAACCCAGGATCTGGTCAACAAGTATGCGAAAAACGCGAAAGTATGAGCCAGATGATTGCAAATACCAGAACTAACTCAGGCATAACCAGCGTTATCCTCTAAAGTACTAAGCGGAACCAGCTTTTATTGACAGTGTAGTACCACAATACTACGTGATCCAAACAAGAAAAAGCCCGGGATCTGGCCAACAAGTATGCGAAAAGTGCGATAGTACGAGGCAGAGGAGGGCAAATGACAGACCTAACCGTGACACAACCGGCGCTATCCTCTAAAATATTAATCGCAACCAGGTTTAATTGACTGTTTCGGTGTGGTACCACTTTACTACGAGATCCAAACCAGAAAAACCCAGGATCTGACCAACAACAATGCGAAAAACGCGAAAGTACGAGCCAGATGTGGGCAAATACCAGACCTAACCCAGCCATAACCGGCGTTATCCTCTAAACTATTAATCGGAACCAGCTTTTATTGACACTGTGGTACCACATTACTACGTGATCCGAATCAGAAAAAGCCTAGGATCTGGTCAACAAGTATGCGAATAATGCGAAAGTACGTGCCAGATGAGGGCAAATACCAGACCTAACCCAGACATAACCGGCGTTATCCTCTAAAATATGAATCGCAACCAGTTTAATTGACTGTTTCGGTGTGGACTCCCATTACTACGGGATCCAAAACAGAAAAAACCCAGGATCTGGCCAACAAGTATGCGAAAAAGGCGAAAGTATGAGCCAGATGATTGCAAATACCAGAACTAACCCAGGCTTAACCAGCGTTATCCTCTAAAATACTAAGCGGAACCAGCTTTTATTGACAGTTTGGTACCACACTACTACGTGATCCAAACAAGAAAAAGCCCAGGATCTGGCCAACAAGTATGCGAAAAGTGCGATTGTAAGAGGCAGATGAGGGCAAATCCCGGACCTAACCGAGACATAACCGGCGTTATCCTCTAAAATATTAATCGCAACCAGTTAAATTGACTGTTTCGGTGTGGAATCTCATTACTACGGGATCCAAAACAGAAAAAACCCAGGATCTGGCCAACAAGTATGCGAAAAACGCGAAAGTATGAGCCAGATGATTGCAAATACCAGACCAAACCCAGACATAACCGACGTAATCCTCCAAAATGGTAATCGCAACCAGGTTTAATTGACTGTTTCGGTGTGGTACCGAGATACTACGTGATCCAAACCAGAAAAAGGCCAGGATCTGGCCAACAAGTATGCGAATAATGCGAAAGTGCGTGCCAGATGAGGGCAAATACCAGACCTAACCCAGACATAACCGGCGTTATCCTCTTAAATATTAATCGCAACCAGTTTAATTGGCTGTTTCGGTGTGGAACCTCATTACTACGGGATCGAAAACAGAAAAAACCCAGGATCTGGCCAACAAGTATGCGAAAAACGCGAAAGTATGAGCCAGATGAGGACAAATGCCAGACCTAACCGTGACATAACCGACGTTATCCTCCAAGATTGTAATCGCAACCAGGTTTAATTGACTGTTCCGGTGTGGTACCGCGTTACTACGTGATCCAAACCAGAAGAAGCCCAGGATCTGGCCAACAAGTATGCGAAAAACGCGAATGTATGAGCCAGATGATTGCAAATACAAGAGCTTATCCAGACATAACCAGCATTATCCTCTAAAATACTAATCGGAACCTGCTTCTATTGACTGTTTCAACGTGGTACCACATTACTACGTGATCCAAACCAGAAAAAGGCCTGGATCTGGCCAACAAGTATGCGATAAACGCGAAAGTACGAGCCAGATGAGGACAAATGCCAGACCTAACCGTGACATAACCGACGTTATCCTCCAAGATTGTAATCGCAACCAGTTTAATTGACTGTTTCGGTGTGGAACCTCATTACTACGGGATCCAAAACAGAAAAAACCCAGGATCTGGCCAACAAGTATGCGAAAAACGCGAAAGTATGAGCCAGATAATTGCAAATACCAGAACTAACCCAGACATAACCAGCGTTATCCTCTAAAATACTAAGCGGAACCAGCTTTTATTGATAGGGTGGTACCACATTACTACGTGATCCAAACAACATAAAGCCCAGGATCTGGCCAACAAGTATGCGAAAAAGGCGAAAGTACGAGCCAGATGATGACAAATCCCTGACCTACCCTAGACATAACCGGCGTTATCCTCTTAAATATTAATCGCAACCAGTTTAATTGTCTGTTTCGGTGTGGAACCTCATTACTACGGGATCCAAACCAGAAAAAGGCCAGGATCTGGCCAACAAGTATGCGAAAAACGCGAACGTACGAACCAGATAAGGACAAATCTCAGACCTACCCGAGACATAACCGGCGTTATTCTCTAAAATATTAATCGCAACCAGTTTAATTGACTGTTTCGGTGTGGAACGTCATTACTACGGGATCCAAAACATAAAAAACCCAGGATCTGGCCAACAAGTATGCGAAAAACGCGAAACTATGAGCCAGATGATTGCAAATACCAGAACTAACCCAGGCATAACCAGCGTTATCCTCTAAAATACTAAGCAGAACCAGCTTTAATTGACAGTGTGGTACCACATCACTACGTGACCCAAACCAGAAGAAGCCCAGGATCTGGCCAACAAGTATGCGAAAAGTGCGAAAGTACGAGGCAGATGAGGGCAAATCCCAGACCTAACCGTGACATAACTGGCGTTATCCTCTAAAATATTAATCGCAATCAGGTTTAATTGACTGTTTCTGTCTGGTACCACAATACTACGTGTTCCAAACCAGAAAAAGCCCAGGATCTGGCCAACAAGTATGCGTTAAACGCGAAAGTACAAGCCAGATGAGGACATATCCCAGACCTACCCGAGACATAACCGGCGGTATCCTCTAAAATTTTAATCGCAACCTGTTTAATTGACTGTTTCGGTGTGGAACCTCATTACTACGGGATCCATACCAGAAAAAACCCAGGATCTGGCCAACAAGAATGCGAAAAACGCGAAAGTATGAGCCAGATGATTGCAAATACCAGAACTAACCCAGGCATAACCAGCGTTATCCTCTAAAATATTAACCGCAACCAGGTTTAATTGACTGTTTCGGTGTGGTACCATATTACTACGGGATCCAAACCAGAAAAAACCCAGGATCTGGTCAACAAGTATGCGAAAAACGCGAAAGTATGAGCCAGATGATTGCAAATACCAGAACTAACTCAGGCATAACCAGCGTTATCCTCTAAAGTACTAAGCGGAACCAGCTTTTATTGACAGTGTAGTACCACATTACTACGTGATCCAAACAAGAAAAAGCCCGGGATCTGGCCAACAAGTATGCGAAAAGTGCGGAAGTACGAGCGAGATGATGGCAAATACCAGACCTAAACTAGACATAACCGGCAATATCCTCTAAAATATTAATCGCAACCAGGTTTAACTGACTGTTTCGGTGTGGAACCACATTGCGACGGGATCCAAACCAGAAAAAACCCAGGATCTAGCCAACCAGTATGCGAAAAACGCTAAAGTATGAGCCAGATGATTGCAAATACCAGAACTAACCCAGGCATAACCAGCGTTATCCTCTAAAGTACTAAGCGCAACCAGCTTTTATTGACAGTGTGGTACCACATTACTACGTGATCCAAACAAGAAAAAGCCCAGGATCTGGCCAACAAGTATGCGAAAAGTGCGAAAGTACGAGGCAGATGAGGGCAAATCCCAGACCTAACCTAGACATAACCGGCGTTATCCTCTAAAATATTAACCGCAACCAGGTTTAATTGACTGTTTCGGTGTGGTACCACAATACTACGTGATCCAGACCAGAAAAAGCCCAGGACCTGGCCAACAACTATGAGAAAAACGCGAAAGTATGAGCCAGATGATTGGAAATACCAGAACTATCCCAGACTTAACCAGCGTTATCCTCTAAAATACTAATCGGAACCAGGTTTAATTGACTGTTTCAGTGTGGTACCACTTTACTACGTGGTCCAAGCTAGAAGAAGGCCTGGATCTGGCCAAAAAGTATGCGAAAAACGCGAATGTATGAGCCAGATGATTGCAAATACCAGACCTAACCCAGGCATAACCGGCGTTATCCTGTAAACTATTAATCGGAACCAGCTTTTATTGACAGTGTGGTACCACATTACTACGTGATCCAAACCAGAAAAAGCCCAGGATCTGGCCAAGAAGTATGCGAAAAGTGCGATTGTAAGAGGCCGATGAGGGCAAATCCCAGACCTAAACGAGACATAACCGGCGTTATCCTCTAAAATATTAATCGCAACCAGTTTAGTTGACTGTTTCAGTGTGGTACCACATTACTACGTGGTCCAAACCAGAAAAAGGCCTGGATCTGGCCAAAAAGTATGCGATAAACGCGAAAGTATGAGCCAGATGAGGACAAATGCCAGACCTAACCGTGACATAACCGGCGTTATCCTCTAAAATATTAATCGCAACCAGGTTTAATTAACTGTTTCGGTGTGGTACCACATTACTACGGGATCCAAACCAGAAAAAACCCAGGATCTGACAAACAACAATGCGAAAAACGCGAAAGTACGAGCCAGATGAGGGCAAATACCAGACCAAACCCAGACATAACCGACGTTATCCTCCAAAACAGTAATCGCAACCAGGTTTAATTGACTGTTTCGGTGTGGTACCACAATACTACGTGATCCAAACCAGAAGAAGCCCAGGATCTGGCCAACAAGTATGCGAAAAACGCGAATGTATGAGCCAGATGATAGCAAATACCAGAACTAACCCAGGCATAACCAGCGTTATCCTCTAAAATACTAAGCGTAACCAGCTTTTATTGACAGTGTGGTACCACATTACTACGTGATCCAAACCAGAGAAAGCCCAGGATCTGGCCAACAAGTGTGCGAAAAGTGCGATTGTAAGAGGCAGATGAGGGCAAATCCCAGACCTAACCCAGCCATAACCGGCGTTATCCTCTAAACTATTAATCGGAACCAGCTTTTATTGACAGTGTGGTACCACATTACTACGTGATCCAAACCAGAAAAAGCCTAGGATCTGGTCAACAAGTATGCGAATAATGCGAAAGCACGTGCCAGATGAGGGCAAATATCAGACCTAATCCAGACATAACCGGCGTTATCCTCTAAAATATTAATCGCAACCAGTTAAATTGACTGTTTCGGTGTGGAATCTCATTACTACGGGATCCAAAACAGAAAAAACCCAGGATCTGGACAACAAGTATGCGAAAAACGCGAAAGTATGAGCCAGATGATTGCAAATACCAGACCAAACCCAGACATAACCGACGTTATCCTCCAAAATAGTAATCGCAACCAGGTTTAATTGACTGTTTCGGTGTGGTACCGCGATACTACGTGATCCAAACCGTAAAAAGGCTAGGATCAGGCCAACAAGTAAGCGAAAAATGCGGAAGTACGAGCGAGATGAGGGCAAATACCAGACTTAAACTAGACATAACCGGCATTATCCTCTAAAGTACTAAGCGCAACCAGCTTTTATTGACAGTGTGGTACCACATTACTCCGTGATCCAAACAAGAAAAAGCCCAGGATCTGGCCAACAACTGTGAGAAAAACGCGAAAGTATGAGCCAGATGAGGACATATCCCAGACCTACCCGTGACATAACCGGCGTTATCCTCTAAAATATTAATCGCAACCAGTTTAATTGACTGTTTTCAGTGTGGTACCACATTACTACGTGATCCAAACCAGAAAAAGGCCTGGATCTGGCCAACAAGTATGCGAAAATCGCGAAAGTATGAGCCAGATGATTGCAAATACCAGAACTAACCCAGGCATAACCAGCGTTATCCTCTAAAATACTAAGCAGAACCTGCTTTTATTGACAGTGTGGTACCACATTACTACATGATCTAAACCAGAAAAAGCCCAGGATCTGGCCAACAAGTATGCGAAAAGTGCGAAAGTACGAGGCAGATGAGGGCAAAGCCCAGACCTAACCGTGACATAACCGGCGTTATCCTCTAAAATATTAATCGCAACCAGGTTTAATTGACTGTTTCGGTGTGGCACCACATTACTACGTGATCCAAACCAGAAAAAGCCCAGGATCTGGCCAACAAGTATGCGAAAAACGCGAATGTATGAGCCAGATGATTGCAAATACCAGAACTAACCCAGACATAACAAGCGTTATCCTCTAAAATACTAAGCAGAACCTGCTTTTATTGACAGTGTGGTACCACAATACTACGTGATCCAAACCAGAAAAAGCCCAGGATCTGACCAACAAGTATGCGAAAAACGCGAAAGTTTGAGCCAGATGATTGCAAATACCAGAACTAACACAGACATATCCAGCGTTATCCTCTAAAATACTAATCGGAACCAGCTTTTATTAACTGTTTCGGTGTGGTACCGCATTACTACGTGACCCAAACCAGAAAAAGGCCAGGATCTGGCCAACAAGTATGCGAAAAGTGCGAAAGTACGAGGCAGATGAGGGCAAAGCCCAGACCTAACCGTGACATAACCGGCGTTATCCTCTAAAATATTAATCGCAACCAGTTTAATTGACTGTTTCGGTGTGGAACCACATTGCGACGGGATCCAAAACAGAAAAAACCCAGGATCTGGCCAACAAGTATGCGAAAATCGCGAAAGTATGAGCCAGATGATTGCATATACCAGAACTAACCCAGGCATAACCAGCGTTATCCTCTAAAATACTAAGCAGAACCTGCTTTTATTGACAGTGTGGTACCACATTACTACGTGATCCAAACCAGAAAAAGCCCAGGATCTGGCCAACAAGTATGCGAAAAGTGCGAAAGTACGAGGCAGATGAGGGCAAAGCCCAGACCTAACCGTGACATAACCAGCGTTATCCTCTAAAATATTAATCGCAACCAGGTTTAATTGACTGTTTCGGTGTGGAACCACATTGCGACGGGATCCAAACCAGAAAAAGCCCAGGATCTGGCCAACAAGTATGCGAAAAACGCGAATGTATGAGCCAGATGATTGCAAATACCAGAACTAACCCAGACATAACAAGCGTTATCCTCTAAAATACTAAGCAGAACCTGCTTTTATTGACAGTGTGGTACCACAATACTACGTGATCCAAACCAGAAAAAGCCCAGGACCTGGCCAACAACTATGAGAAAAACGCGAAAGTATGTGCCAGATGATTGCAAATACCAGAACTATCCCAGACTTAACCAGCGTTATCCTCTAAAATACTAATCGGAACCAGCTTCTATTGACTGTTTCAGTGTGGTACCACAATACTACGTGATCCAAACCAGAAAAAGCCCAGGACCTGGCCAACAACTATGAGAAAAACGCGAAAGTATGTGCCAGATGATTGCAAATACCAGAACTATCCCAGACTTAACCAGCGTTATCCTCTAAAATACTAATCGGAACCAGCTTCTATTGACTGTTTCAGTGTGGTACCACTTTACTACGTGGTCGAAGCCAGAAGAAGGCCAGGATGTGGCCAACAAGTATGCGAAAGATGCGAAAGTACGAGCCAGATGATGGCAAATACCAGACCTAACCGAGACTTAACCGGCGTTATCCTCTAAAATATTAATCGCAACCAGGGTTAATTGACTGTTTCGTTGTGGAACGACATTACTGCGGGATCCAAACCAGAAAAAACCCAGGATCTGGCCAACAATGATGCGAAAAATGCGATAGTACGAGCCAGATGAGGGCAAATACAAGACCAAACCGAGACATTACGGCCTATATCCTCTAAAATATTTATCGCAACCAGATTTAATTGACTGTTTCAGTGTGGTACCACATTACTACGTGATCCAAACCAGAAAAAGCCCAGGATCTGGCCAACAAGTATGCAAAAATCGCGAAAGTATATGCCAGATGATAGCATATACCAAAACTAACCCAGACATAACCAGCGTTATCCTCTAAACTACTAATCGGAACCAGCTTCTATTGACCGTTTCAGTGTGGTACCACATTACTACGTGATCGGAACCAGAAAAAGACTAGGATCAGGCCATCAAGTAAGCGAAAAATGCGAAAGTATGAGCCAGATGATTGCAAATACCAAAACTAACCTAGACATAACCAGCGTTATCCTCTAAAATACTAATCGGAACCAGCTTCTATTGACCGTTTCAGTGTGGTACCACATTACTACGTGATCCAAACCAGAAAAAGCCCAGGATCTGGCCAAAAAGTATGCGAAACATGCGAAAGTACGAGCCAGATGAGGACAAATCCCAGACCTAACCGAGACATAAAAGGCGTTATCCTGTAAAATATTAATCGCAACCAGTTTAATTGACTGTTTCGGTCTGGAACCTCATTACTACGGGATCCAAACCAGAAAAAGGCCAGGATCTGGCCAACAAGTATGCGAAAAACGCGAAAGTACGCGCCAGATGAGGACAAATGCCAGACCTAACCGAGACATAACCGTCGTTATCCTCTAAAATATTAATCGCAACCAGGTTTAATTGACTGTTTCAGTGTGGTACCACTTTACTACGGGATCCAAAACAGAAAAAACCCAGGATCTGGCCAACAAGTATGCGACAAACGCGAAAGTATGAGGCAGATGATTGCAAATACCAGAACTAACCCTGGCATAACCAGCGTTATCCTCTAAAGAATTAATCGGAACCAGGTTTAATTGGCTGTTTCAGTGTGGTACCACTTTACTACGTGGTCCAAGCCAGAAGAAGGCCAGGATGTGGCCAACAAGTATGCGAAAGATGCGAAAGTACGAGCCAGATGAGGGCAAATACCAGAACTCACCCAGACATAACCAGCGCTATCCTCTAAAATACTAATCTGAACCAGCTTTAATTGACTGTTTCAGTGTGGTACCACATTACTACGTGATCCAAACCAGAAAAGGCCCAGGATCTGGCCAACAAGTATGCGAAAAACGCGAAAGTATGTGCCAGATGATAGCAAATACCAGAACTAACCCCGATATAACCAGCGTTATCCCCTAAAGTACTAATCGGAACCAGCTTCTATTGACTGTTTCAGTGTGGTACAACATTACTACGTGGTCCAAGCCAGAAGAAGGCCAGTATGTAGCCTACAAGTATGCGAAAACTGCGAAAGTACGAGCCAGATAAGGACAAATCCCAGACCTACCCGAGACATAACCAGCGTTATCCTCTAAAATATAAATCGCAACCAGGTTTAATTGACTGTTTCGGTGTGGTGCCGCATTACTACGTGATCCAAACCAGAAAAAGGCCAGGATCTGGCCACCAAGGATGCGAAAAACGCGAAAGTACGAGCCAGATGATAGCAAATACCAGAACTAACCCAGACATAACCAGCGTTATCCTTTAAAATACTAATCGGAACCAGCTTCTATTGACTGTTTCAGTGTGGTACAACATTACTACGTGGTCCAAGCCGGAAGAAGGCCAGTATGTAGCCTACAAGTATGCGAAAACTGCGAAAGTACGAGCCAGATAAGGACAAATCCCAGACCTACCCGTGACATAACCGGCGTTATCCTCTAAAATATTAATCGCAACCAGTTTAATTGACTGTTTCAGTTTGGTACCACATTACTACGTGATCCAAACCAGAAAAAGGCCTGGATCTGGCCAACAAGTATGCGAAAATCGCGAAAGTATGAGCCAGATGATTGCAAATACCAGAACTAACCCAGGCATAACCAGCGTTATCCTCTAAAATACTAAGCAGAACCTGCTTTTATTGACAGTGTGGTACCACATTACTACGTGATCTAAACCAGAAAAAGCCCAGGATCTGGCCAACAAGTATGCGAAAAGTGCGAAAGTACGAGGCAGATGAGGGCAAAGCCCAGACCTAACCGTGACATAACCGGCGTTATCCTCTAAAATATTAATCGCAACCAGGTTTAATTGACTGTTTCGGTGTGGTGCCGCATTACTACGTGATCCAAACCAGAAAAAGGCCAGGATCTGGCCACCAAGGATGCGAAAAACGCGAAAGTACGAGCCAGATGATAGCAAATACCAGAACTAACCCAGACATAACCAGCGTTATCCTCTAAAATACTAATCGGAACCAGCTTCTATTGACTGTTTCAGTGTGGTACAACATTACTACGTGGTCCAAGCCAGAAGAAGGCCAGTATGTAGCCTACAAGTATGCGAAAACTGCGAAAGTACGAGCCAGATAAGGACAAGTCCCAGACCTACCCGTGACATAACCGGCGTTATCCTCTAAAATATTAATCGCAACCAGTTTAATTGACTGTTTCAGTGTGGTACCACATTACTACGTGATCCAAACCAGAAAAAGGCCTGGATCTGGCCAACAAGTATGCGAAAATCGCGAAAGTATGAGCCAGATGATTGCAAATACCAGAACTAACCCAGGCATAACCAGCGTTATCCTCTAAAATACTAAGCAGAACCTGCTTTTATTGACAGTGTGGTACCACATTACTACGTGATCTAAACCAGAAAAAGCCCAGGATCTGGCCAACAAGTATGCGAAAATTGCGAAAGTACGAGGCAGATGAGGGCAAAGCCCAGACCTAACCGTGACATAACCGGCGTTATCCTCTAAAATATTAATCGCAACCAGGTTTAATTGACTGTTTCGGTGTGGCACCACATTACTACGTGATCCAAACCAGAAAAAGCCCAGGATCTGGCCAACAAGTATGCGAAAAACGCGAATGTGTGAGCCAGATGATTGCAAATACCAGAACTAACCCAGACATAACAAGCGTTATCCTCTAAAATACTAAGCAGAACCTGCTTTTATTGACAGTGTGGTACCACAGTACTACGTGATCCAAACCAGAAAAAGCCCAGGATCTGACCAACAAGTATGCGAAAAACGCGAAAGTTTGAGCCAGATGATTGCAAATACGAGAACTAACACAGACATATCCAGCATTATCCTCTAAAATACTAATCGGAACCAGCTTTTATTAACTGTTTCGGTGTGGTACCGCATTACTACGTGACCCAAACCAGAAAAAGGCCAGGATCTGGCCAACAAGTATGCGAAAAGTGCGAAAGTAAGAGGCAGATGAGGGCAAAGCCCAGACCTAACCGTGACATAACCGGCGTTATCCTCTAAAATATTAATCGCAACCAGTTTAATTGACTGTTTCGGTGTGGAACCACATTGCGACGGGATCCAAAACAGAAAAAACCCAGGATCTGGCCAACAAGTATGCGAAAGTCGCGAAAGTATGAGCCAGATGATTGCAAATACCAGAACTAACCCAGGCATAACCAGCGTTATCCTCTAAAATACTAAGCAGAACCTGCTTTTATTGACAGTGTGGTACCACATTACTACGTGATCCAAACCAGAAAAAGCCCAGGATCTGGCCAACAAGTATGCGAAAAGTGCGAAAGTACGAGGCAGATGAGGGCAAAGCCCAGACCTAACCGTGACATAACCAGCGTTATCCTCTAAAATATTAATCGCAACCAGGTTTAATTGACTGTTTCGGTGTGGCACCACATTACTACGTGATCCAAACCAGAAAAAGCCCAGGATCTGGCCAACAAGTATGCGAAAAACGCGAATGTATGAGCCAGATGATTGCAAATACCAGAACTAACCCAGACATAACAAGCGTTATCCTCTAAAATACTAAGCAGAACCTGCTTTTATTGACAGTGTGGTACCACATTACTACGTGATCGAAACCAGAAAAAGCCCAGGATCTGGCCAACAAGTATGCGAAAAGTGCGAAAGTACGAGGCAGATGAGGGCAAAGCCCAGACCTAACCGTGACATAACCAGCGTTATCCTCTAAAATATTAATCGCAACCAGGTTTAATTGACTGTTTCGGTGTGGCACCACATTACTACGTGATCCAAACCAGAAAAAGCCCAGGACCTGGCCAACAACTATGAGAAAAACGCGAAAGTATGTGCCAGATGATTGCAAATACCAGAACTATCCCAGACTTAACCAGCGCTATCCTCTAAAATACTAATCGGAACCAGCTTCTATTGACTGTTTCAGTGTGGTACCACTTTACTACGTGGTCGAAGCCAGAAGAAGGCCAGGATGTGGCCAACAAGTATGCGAAAAATGCGAAAGTACGAGCCAGATGAGGACAAATGCCAGACCTAACCGAGACATAACCGGAGTTATCCTCTAAAATATTAATCGCAACCAGGTTTAATTGACTGTTTCGGTGTGGTACCACATTACTACGGGATCCAAACCAGAAAAAGCCCAGGATCTGGCCAACAAGTATGCGAAAAACGCGAAAGTATGAGCCAGATGATTGCAAATACCAGAACTATCCCAGACATAACCCGCGTTATCCTCTAAAATACTAATCGGAACCAGCTTTTATTGAATGTTTCAGTGTGGTACCACATTACTACGTGATCCAGACCAGAAAAAGGCCAGGATCTGGCCAAAAAGTATGCGAAACATGCGAAAGTACGAGCCAGATGAGGACAAATCCCAGACCTAACCAAGACATAACCGGCGTTATCCTCTAAAATATAAATCGCAACCAGTTTAATTGACTGTTTCGGTGTGGAACCTCATTACTACGGGATCCAAACCAGAAAAAGGCCAGGTTCTGGCCAACAAGTATGCGAAACACGCGAAAGTACGAGCCAGATGAGGACAAATGCCAGACCTAACCGAGACATAACCGGCGTTATCCTCTAAAATATTAATCGCAACTAGGTTTAATTGACTGTTTCGGTGTGGTACCACATTACTACGGGATCCAAACCAGAAAAAACCCAGGATCTGGCCAACAACAATGTGGAAAACGCGACAGTACGAGCCAGATGATTGCAAATACCAGAACTATCCCAGACATAGCCAGCGTTATCCTCTAAAATACTAATCGGAAACAGCTTTTATTGAATGTTTCAGTGTGGTACCACATTACTACGTGATCCAGACCAGAAAAGAGCATAGGGTCTGGCCAACAAGTATGCGAAAACCGCGAAAGTTTGAGCCAGATGATTGCAAATACCAGAACTAACGCAGACATATCCAGCGTTATCCTCTAAAATACTAATCGGAACCAGCTTTTATTAACTGTTTCGGTGTGGTACCGCATTACTACGTGATCCAAACCAGAAAAAGGCCAGGATCTGGCCAACAAGTATGCGAAAAGTACGAAAGTACGAGGCAGATGAGGGCAAAGCCCAGACCTAACCGTGACATAACCGGCGTTATCCTCTAAAATATTAATCGCAACCAGTTTAATTGACTGTTTCGGTGTGGAACCACATTGCGACGGGATCCAAAACAGAAAAAACCCAGGATCTGGCCAACAAGTATGCGAAAATCGCGAAAGTATGAGCCAGATGATTGCAAATACCAGTACTAACCCAGGCATAACCAGCGTTATCCTCTAAAATACTAAGCAGAACCTGCTTTTATTGACAGTGTGGTACCACATTACTACGTGATCCAAACCAGAAAAAGCCCAGGACCTGGCCAACAAGTATGCGAAAAGTGCGAAAGTACGAGGCAGATGAGGACAAATCCCAGACCTAACCGAGACATAACCGGCGTTATCCTCTAAAATATTAATCGCAACAAGGTTTAATTGACTGTTTCGGTGTGGAACCACATTGCGATGGGATCCAAACCAGAAAAAACCGAGGATCTGGCCAACAAGTATGCGAAAAACGCGAAAGTATGAGCCAGATGATTGCAAATACCAGAACTATCCCAGACATAACCAGCGTTATCCTCTAAAATACTAATCGGAACCAGCTTCTATTGACTGTTTCAGTGTGGTACCACTTTACTACGTGGTCCAAGCCAGAAGAAGGCCAGGATGTGGCCAACAAGTATGCGAAAAATGCGAAAGTACGAGCCAGATGAGGGCAAATACCAGAACTCACCCAGACATAACCAGCGCTATCCTCTAAAATACTAATCTGAACCAGGTTTAATTGACTGTTTCAGTGTGGTACCACATTACTACGTGATCCAAACCAGAAAAGGCCCAGGATCTGGCCAACAAGTATGCGAAAAACGCGAAAGTATGTGCCAGATGATAGCAAATACCAGAACTAACCCAGACATAACCAGCGTTATCCTCTAAAATACTAATCGGAACCAGGTTTAATTGACTGTTTCAGTGTGGTAACACTTTACTACGTGGTCCAAGCCAGAAGAAGGCCAGGATGTGGCCAACAAGTATGCGAAAGATGCGAAAGTACGAGCCAGATGAGGGCAAATACCAGACCTAACCGAGACTTAACCGGCGTTATCCTCTAAAATATTAATCGCAACCAGGGTTAATTGACTGTTTCGTTGTGGAACGACATTACTGCGGGATCCAAACCAGAAAAAACCCAGGATCTGGCCAACAAGTATGCGAAAAATGCGATAGTACGAGCCAGATGAGGGCAAATACAAGACCAAACCGAGACATTACGGGCTATATCCTCTAAAATATTTATCGCAACCAGATTTAATTGACTGTTTCAGTGTGGTACCACATTACTACGTGATCCAAACCAGAAAAAGCCCAGGATCTGGCCAACAAGTATGCAAAAATCGCGAAAATATATGCCAGATGATAGCATATACCAGAACTAACCCTGGCATAACCAGCGTTATCCTCTAAAGAATTAATCGGAACCAGGTTTAATTGGCTGTTTCAGTGTGGTACCACTTTACTACGTGGTCCAAGCCAGAAGAAGGCCAGGATGTGGCCAACAAGTATGCGAAAAATGCGAAAGTACGAGCCAGATGAGGGCAAATACCAGAACTCACCCAGACATAACCAGCGCTATCCTCTAAAATACTAATCTGAACCAGCTTTAATTGACTGTTTCAGTGTGGTACCACATTACTACGTGATCCAAACCAGAAAAGGCCCAGGATCTGGCAAACAAGTATGCGAAAAACGCGAAAGTATGTGCCAGATGATAGCAAATACCAGAACTAACCCCGACATAACCAGCGTTATCCTCTAAAATACTAATCGGAACCAGCTTCTATTGACTGTTTCAGTGTGGTACAACATTACTACGTGGTCCAAGCCAGAAGAAGGCCAGTATGTAGCCTACAAGTATGCGAAAACTGCGAAAGTACGAGCCAGATAAGGACAAATCCCAGACCTACCCGAGACATAACCAGCGTTATCCTCTAAAATATAAATCGCAACCAGGTTTAATTGACTGTTTCGGTGTGGTGCCGCATTACTACGTGATCCAAACCAGAAAAAGGCCAGGATCTGGCCACCAAGGATGCGAAAAACGCGAAAGTACGAGCCAGATGATAGCAAATACCAGAACTAACCCAGACATAACCAGCGTTATCCTCTAAAATACTAATCGGAACCAGCTTCTATTGACTGTTTCAGTGTGGTACAACATTACTACGTGGTCCAAGCCAGAAGAAGGCCAGTATGTAGCCTACAAGTATGCGAAAACTGCGAAAGTACGAGCCAGATAAGGACAAATCCCAGACCTACGCGAGACATAACCAGCGTTATCCTCTAAAATATAAATCACAACCAGGTTTAATTGACTGTTTCGGTGTGGTGCCGCATTACTACGTGATCCAAACCAGAAAAAGGCCAGGATCTGGCCACCAAGAATGCGAAAAATGCGAAAGTACGAGCCAGATGATTGCAAATACCAGAACTATCCCAGACATAACCAGCGTTATCCTCTAAAATACTAATCGGAACCGGCTTCTATTGTCTGTTTCAGTGTGGTACCACATTACTACGTGATCCAAACCAGAAAAAGGCCAGGATCTGGCCAACAAGTATGAGCCAGATGATTGCAAATACCAGAACTAACGCAGGCATAACCAGCGTTATCCTCTAAAATACTAAGCGGAACCAGCTTTTATTGACAGTGTGGTACCACATTACTACGTGATCCAAACAAGAAAAAGCCAGGATCTGGCCAACAAGTATGCGAAAAGTGCGAAACTACGAGGCAGTTGAGGGCAAATCCCGGACCTAACCGTGACATAACCGGCCTTATCCTCTAAAATACATATCGGAACCAGCTTCTATTGACTGTTTCAGTGTGGTACCACATTACTACGTGATCCAAACCAGAAAAGGGCCAGGATCTGGCCAACAAGAATGCGAAAAACGCGAAAGTACGAGCCAGATGAGGGAAAATCCCAGACCTAACCGAGACATAACCGGCGTTATCCTCTAAAATATTAATCGCAACCAGGTTTAATTGACTGTTTCGGTGTGGTACCGCATTACTACGTGATCCAAACCAGAAAAATCCCAGGATCGGGCCAACAAGAATGCGAAAAACGCGAAAGTACGACCCAGATGAGGGAAAATCCCAGACCTAACCGAGACTTAACCGGCGTTATCCCCTAAAATATTAATCGCAACCAGGTTTAATTGACTGTTTCGGCGTGGAACCACATTACTACGGGATCCAAACCAGAAAAAACCCAGGATCTGGCCAACAAGTATGCGAAAAACGCGAAAGTATAAGCCAGATGATTGCAAATACCAGAACTAACACAGACATAACCAGCGTTATCCTCTAAAATACATATCGGAACCAGCTTCTATTGACTGTTTCAGTGTGGTGCCACATTACTACGTGATCCAAACCAGAAAAGGGCCAGGATCTGGCCAACAAGTGTGCGAAAAACGCGAAAGTATGTGCCAGATGATAGCAAATACCAGACCTAACCGAGACATAACCGGCGTTATCCTCTAAAATATTAATCGCAACCAGGTTCAATTGACTGTTACGGTGTGGAACCACATTACTACGGGATCCAAACCAGAAAAAACCCAGGATCTGGCCAACAACTATGAGAAAAACGCGAAAGTACGAGCCAGATGGGGGCAAATCCCAGACCTAACCGAGACATAACCAGCGTTATCCTCTAAAATATTTATCGCAACCAGGTTTAATTGACTGTTTCGGTGTTGTACCGCATTTCTACGTGATCCAAACCAGAAAAAGGCCATGATCTGGCCAACAAATATGCGAAAAATGCGAAAGTATGAGCCAGATGATTGCAAATACCAGAACTATGCCTGACATAACCGGCGTTATCCTCTAAAATACGAATCGGAACATGCTTTTGATGACTGTTTCAGTGTGCTAACACATTACTACGAGTTCCAAACCAGAAAAATCCCAGGATCGGGCTAACAAGTATGCGAAACATGCGAAAGTACGAGCCAGATGAGGGCAAACACCAAACCTAACCCAGACATGACCGGCGTTATCCGCTAAAATATTAATCGCAACCAGGTATAATTGGCTGTTTCGTTGTGGAACCACATTACTGCGGGATCCAAACCAGAAAAAACCCAGGATCTGGCCAACAAGTATACGAAAAATGCGAAAGAACGATCCAGATGAGGGCAAATCCCGGACCTAACCGAGACATAACCGGCGCTATCCTCTAAAATATTAATCGCTACCAGGTATAATTGACTGTTTCGGTGTGGTACCGCATTGCTACGATGATCCAAACCAGAAAGAGGCCAGGATCTGGCTAACAAGTATGCGAAAAATGCGAAAGTACGAGCCAGATGAGGGCAAATCCCAGACCAAACCGATACATGACCGGCGTTATCCTGTAAAATATTAATCGGACCCAGGTTTAATTGACTGTTTCGGTGTGGTACCTCATTTCTACGTGGTCCAAGCCAGAAAAAGGCGAGGATCTGGCCAAAAAGTATTCGAAACATGCGAAAGTACGTGCCAGATGAGGACAAATCCCAGACCTAACCGAGACATAACCGGCGTTATCCTCTAAAGTATTAATTGGAACCAGGTTTAATTGACAGTTTCAGTGTGGTACCACCTCACTACGTGGTCCAAGCCAGAAGAAGGCCAGTATGTGGTCAACAAGTATGCGAAAAATGCGAAAGTATGAGCCAGATGATTGCAAATACCAGAACTATGCCTGACATAACGTGCGTTATCCTCTAAAATACGAATCGGAACATGCTTTTAATGACTGTTTCAGTGTGCTAACACATTACTACGAGTTCCAAACCAGAAAAATCCCAGGATCGGGCCAACAAGAATGCGAGAAACGCGAAAGTACGAGCCACATGAGGGAAAATCCCAGACCTAACCCAGACGTAACCGGCGTTATCCCCTAAAATATTAATCGCAACCAGGTGTAATTGACTGTTTCGGTGTGGTACCGCATTGCTACGATGATCCAAACCAGAAAGAGGCCAGGATCTGGCCAACAAGAATGCGAAAAATGCGAAAGTATGAGCCAGATGATTGCAAATTCCAGAACTAACCCTGACATAACCAGCGTTATCCTCTAAAATACATATCGGAACCAGCTTCTATTGACTGTTTCAGTGTGGTGCCACATTACTACGTGATCCAAACCAGAAAAGGGCCAGGATCTGGCCAACAAGTGTGCGAAAAACGCGAAAGTATGTGCCAGATGATAGCAAATACCAGACCTAACCGAGACATAACCGGCGTTATCCTCTAAAATATTAATCGCAACCAGGTTCAATTGACTGTTTCGGTGTGGAACCACATTACTACGGGATCCAAACCAGAAAAAACCCAGGATCTGGCCAACAACTATGAGAAAAACGCGAAAGTACGAGCCAGATGGGGGCAAATCCCAGACCTAACTGAGACATAACCAGCGTTATCCTCTAAAATATTTATCGCAACCAGGTTTAATTGACTGCTTCGGTGTTGTACCGCATTACTACGTGATCCAAACCAGAAAAAGGCCATGATCTGGCCAACAAATATGCGAAAAATGCGAAAGTATGAGCAAGATGATTGCAAATACCAGAACTATGCCTGACATAACCGGCGTTATCCTCTAAAATACGAATCGGAACATGCTTTTGATGACTGTTTCAGTGTGCTAACACATTACTACGAGTTCCAAACCAGAAAAATCCCAGGATCGGGCTAACAAGTATGCGAAACATGCGAAAGTACGAGCCAGATGAGGGCAAACACCAGACCTAACCCAGACATGACCGGCGTTATCCGCTAAAATATTAATCGCAACCAGGTATAATTGGCTGTTTCGTTGTGGAACCACATTACTGCGGGATCCAAACCAGAAAAAACCCAGGATCTGGCCATCAAGTATACGAAAAATGCGAAAGAACGATCCAGATGAGGGCAAATCCCGGACCTAACCGAGACATAACCGGCGCTATCCTCTAAAATATTAATCGCAACCAGGTTTAATTGACTGTTTCGGTGTGGTACCGCATTACTACCTGATCCAAACCAGAAAAATCCCAGGATCGGGCCAACAAGAATGCGAAAAACGCGAAAGTACGAGCCAGATGAGGGAAAATCCCAGACCTAACCGAGACGTAACCGGCGTTATCCCCTAAAATATTAATCGCAACCAGGTGTAATTGACTGTTTCGGTGTGGTACCGCATTGCTACGTGATCCAAACCAGAAAAATCCCAGGATCGGGCCAACAAGAATGCGAAAAACGCGAAAGTACGACCCAGATGAGGGAAAATCCCAGACCTAACCGAGACATAACCGGCGTTATCCTCTAAAATATTAATCGCAACCAGGTTTAATTGACTGTTTCGGTGTGGTAACGCATTACTACGAGTTCCAAACCAGAAAAATCCCAGGATCGGGCCAACAAGAATGCGAGAAACGCGAAAGTACGAGCCACATGAGGGCAAATCCCAGACCAAACCGAGACATAACCGGCGTTATCCTGTAAAATATTAATCGGACCGAGGTTTCATTGACCGTTTCGGTGTGGTACCACATTTCTACGTGGTCCAAGCCAGAAAAAGGCGAGGATCTGGCCAAAAAGTATTCGAAACATACGAAAGTACGTGCCAGATGAGGACAAATCCCAGACCTAACCGAGACATAACCGGCGTTATCCTCTAAAGTATTAATCGGAACCAGGTTTAATAGACAGTTTCAGTGTGGTACCACTTCACTACGTGGTCCAAGCCAGAAGAAGGCCAGTATGTGGTCAACAAGTATGCGAAAACTGCGAAAGTACGAGCCAGTTGAGGGCAAATACCAGACCTAACCGAGACATAACCGGCGTTGTCCTCTAAAATATTAATCGCAACCAGGTTTAATTGACTGTTTCGGTGTGGTACCACATTACTACGTGGTCCAAGCCTGAAAAAGGCCAGGATCTGGCCAACAAGTATGCGAAAAATGCGAAAGTACGAGCCAGATGAGGGCAAATACCAGAACTCACCCAGACATAACCAGCGCTATCCTCTAAAATACTAATCTGAATGAAGTTTAATTGACCGCTTCAGTGTGGTACCACATTACTACGTGATCCAAACCAGAAAAAGCCCAGGATCTGGCCAACAAGTATGCGAAAAACGCGAAAGTATGTGCCAGATGATAGCAAATACCAGAACTAACCCAGACATAACCGGCGTTATCCCCTAAAATATTAATCGCAACCAGGTTTAATTGACTGTTTCGGTGTGGTACCGCATTACTACGTGACCCAAACCAGAGAGAGGCCAGGATCTGTCCAACAAGGATGAGAAAAATACGAATATATGATCCAGATGATTGCAAATACCAGAACTAACCCTGACATAAACAGCGTTATCCTCTAAAATATTAATCGCAACCAGGTATAATTGACTGTTTCGGTGTGGTACCGCATTGCTACGATGATCCAAACCAGAAAAAGGCCATGATCTGGCCAACAAGTATGCGAAAAATGCGAAAGTATGAGCCAGATGATTGCAAATACCAGAACTATGCCTGACATAACCAGCGTAATCCTCTAAAATACGAATAGGAACATGCTTTTAATGACTGTTTCAGTGTGGCAACACATTACTACGAGATCCAAACCAGAAAAATCTCAGGATCAGGCCAACAAGAATGCGAGGAACGCGAAAGTACGAGCCACATGAGGGAAAATCCCAGACCTAACCCAGACATAACCGGCGTTATCCTCTAAAATATTAATCGCTACCAGGTTTAATTGACTGTTTCAGTGTGGTACCACATTACTACGTGATCCAAACCAGAAAAAGCCCAGGATCTGGCCAACAAGTATGCGAAAAATGTGAAAGTATGAGCCAGATGATTGCAAATACCAGAACTAACCCAGACATAACCAGCGTTATCCTCTAAAATATTAATCGCAACCAGGTTTAATTGACTGTTTCGGTGTGGTACTTCATTACTACGTGATCCAGACCAGATAAAGGCCAGGATCTGGCCAACAAGTATGCGCAAAATGCGAAAGTACGAGCCAGAAAAGGGCAAATCCCAGAAAAAACCGAGACATAACCGGCGTTATCCTCTAAAATATTAATCGCAACCAGGTTTAATTGACTGTTTCGGTGTGGTACCGCATTACTACGTGATCCAAACCAGAAAAAGGCCATGATCTGGCAAACAAGTATGCGAAAAATGCGAAAGTATGAGCCAGATGATTGCAAATACCAGAACTATGCCTGACATAACCAGCGTTATCCTCTAAAATACGAATCGGAACCAGCTTCTCGTGACTGTTTCGGTGTGGAACCACATTACTACGGGATCCAAACCAGAAAAAAACCCAGGATATGGCCAACAAGTATGCGAAAAATGCGAAGGTATGAGCCAGATGAGGGCTAATACCAGACCTAACCCAGACATAACCGGAGTTATCCGGTAAAATATTAATCTCAACCAGGTTTAATTGACTGTTTCGTTGTGGAACCACATTACTGCGTGATCCAAACCAGAAAAAGCCCAGGATCTGGCCAACAATTTTGCGAAAAATGCGAAAGTATGAGCCAGATGATTGCAAATACCAGAACTAACCCAGACATAACCAGCGTTATCCTCTAAAATATTAATCGCAACCAGGTTTAATTGACTGTTTCGGTGTGGTACTTCATTACTACGTGATCCGGACCAGATAAAGGCCAGGATCTGGCCAACAAGTATGCGCAAAATGCGAAAGTACGTGCCAGATGATGGCAAATCCCAGAAAAAACCGAGACATAACCGGCGTTATCCTCTAAAATATTAATCGCAACCAGGTTTAATTGACTGTTTCGGTGTGGTAACGCATTACTACGAGTTCCAAACCAGAAAAATCCCAGGATCGGGCCAACAAGAATGCGAGAAACGCGAAAGTACGAGCCACATGAGGGAAAATCCCAGACCTAACCCAGACATAACCGGCGTTATCCTCTAAAATATTAATCGCAACCAGGTTTAATTGACTGTTTCTGTGTGGTACCACATTACTACGTGATCCAAACCAGAAAAAGGTCAGGATCTGACTAACAAGTATGCGAAACATGCGAAAGTACGAGCCAGATGAGGGCAAACACCAGACCTAACCCAGACATAACCGGCGCTATCCGCTAAAATATTAATCGCAACCAGGTTTAATTGACTGTTTCGTTGTGGAACCACATTACTGCGGGATCCAAACCAGAAAAAACCCAGGATCTGGCCAACAAGTACACGAAAAATGCGAAAGTACGATCCAGATGAGGGCAAATCCCAGACCTAACCGAGACATAACCGGCGCTATCCTCTAAAATATTAATCGCAACCAGGTATAATTGACTGTTTCGGTGTGGTACCGCATTGCTACGATGATCCAATCCAGAAAGAGGCCAGGATCTGGCTAACAAGTATGCGAAAAATGCGAAAGTACGAGCCAGATGAGGGCAAATCCCAGACCAAACCGAGACATAACCGGCGTTATCCTGTAAAGTATTAATCGGACCGAGGTTTAATTGACCGTTTCGGTGTGGTACCACATTTCTACGTGGTCCAAGCCAGAAAAAGGCGAGGATCTGGCCAAAAAGTATTCGAAACATGCGAAAGTACGTGCCAGATGATTGGAAATACCAGAACTCACCCAGACATAACCGGCGTTATCCGCTAAAATATTAATCTCAACCAGGTTTAATTGACTGTTTCGTTGTGGAACCACATTACTACGGGATCCAAACCAGAGAAAACCCACGATCTGGCCAACAGGTATGCGAAAAATGCGAAAGTATGAGCCAGATGGTTGCAAATACCAGAACTAACCCAGACCTAACCAGCGTTATCCTCTAAAATATTAATCGCAACCAGGTTTAATTGACTGTTTCGGTGTGGTATCGCATTACTACGTGATCCAAACCAGAGAAAGGCCAGGATCTCGCCAACAAGTATGCGAAAAATGCGAAAGTACGAGCCAGATGAGGGCAAATACCAGACCTAGCCCAGACATAACCGGCGTTATCCGCTAAAATATTAATCGCAACCAGGTTTAATTGACTGTTTCGGTGTGGTACCGCATTACTACGTGATCCAAAACATGAAAAACCCAGGATCTGGCCAACAAGTTTGCGAAAAACGCGAAACTATGAGCCAGATAATTGCAAATACCAGAACTAACCCAGGCATAACCAGCGTTATCCTCTAAAATACTAAGCAGAACCAGCTTTAGTTGACAGTGTCGTACCACATCACTACGTGATCCAAACTAGAAGAAGCCCAGGATCTGGCCAACAAGTATGCGAAAAGTGCGGAAGTACGAGGCAGATGAGGGCAAATCCCAGACCTAACCGTGACATAACTGGCGTTATCCTCTAAAATATTAATCGCAATCAGGTTTAATTGACTGTTTCGGTCTGGTACCACAATACTACGTGATCCAAACCAGAAAAAGCCCAGGATCTGGCCAACAAGTATGCGAAAAACGCGAAAGTACGAGCCAGATGATTGGAAATACCAGAACTCACCCAGACATAACCAGCGCTATCCTCTAAAATACTAATCTGAACCAAGTTTAATTGTCTGCTTCAGTGTGGTACCACATTACTACGTGATCCAAACCAGAAAAAGCCCAGGATCTGGCCAACAAGTATGCGAAAAACGCAAAAGTATGTGCCAGATGATAGCAAATACCAGAACTAACCCAGACATAACCGGCGTTATCCCTTAAAATATTAATCGCAACCAGGTTTAATTGACTGTTTCGGTGTGGTACCGCATTACTACGTGACCCAAATCAGAGAAAGGCCAGGATCTGGCCAACAAGGATGAGAAAAATACGAATATATGATCCAGATGATTGCAAATACCAGAACTAACCCTGACATAAACAGCGTTATCCTCTAAAATATTAATCGCAACCAGGTATAATTGACTGTTTCGGTGTGGTACCGCATTGCTACGATGATCCAAACCAGAAAAAGGCCATGATCTGGCCAACAAGTATGCGAAAAATGCGAAAGTATGAGCCAGATGATTGCAAATACCAGAACTATGCCTGACATAACCAGCGTTATCCTCTAAAATACGAATCGGAACATGCCTTTAATGACTGTTTCAGTGTGGTAACACATTACTACGTGATCCAAACCAGAAAAAGCCCAGGATCTGGCCAACAAGTATGCGAAAAACGCGAAAGTATGTGCCAGATGATAGCAAATACCAGAACTAACCCAGACATAACCAGCGTTATCCTCTAAAATATTAATCGCAACCAGGTTTAATTGACTGATTCGGTGTGGTACCGCATTACTACGTGATCCAAACCAGAAAAAGGCCATGATCTGGCCAACATGTATGCGAAAAATGCGAAAGTATGAGCCAGACGCTTGCAAATACCAGAACTATGCCTGACATAACCAGCGTTATCCTCTAAAATACGAATCGGAACCAGCTTCTCGTGACTGTTTCGGTGTGGAACCACATTACTACGGGATCCAAACCAGAAAAAAACCCAGGATATGGCCAACAAGTATGCGAAAAATGCGAAGGTATGAGCCAGATGAGGGCTAATACCAGACCTAACCCAGACATAACCGGCGTTATCCGCTAAAATATTTATCTCAACCAGGTTTAATTGACTGTTTCGTTGTGGAACCACATTACTACGGGATCCAAACCAGAGAAAACCCACGATCTGGCCAACAGGTATGCGAAAAATGCGAAAGTATGAGCCAGATGGTTGCAAATACCAGAACTAACCCAGACCTAACCAGCGTTATCCTCCAAAATATTAATCGCAACCAGGTTTAATTGACTGTTTCAGTGTGGTATCGCATTACTACGTGATCCAAACCAGAGAAAGGCCAGGATCTCGCCAACAAGTATGCGAAAAATGCGAAAGTACGTGCCAGATGAGGGCAAATCCCAGACCTAACCGAGACATAACCGGCGTTATCCTCTAAAATATTAATCGCAACCAGGTTTAATTGACTGTTTCGGTGTGGTAACGCATTACTACGTGATCCAAACCAGAAAAAGCCCAGGATCTGGCCAACAAGTATGCGAAAAATGCGAAAGTACGAGCCAGATGAGGGCAAATACCAGACCTAGCCCAGACATAACCGGCGTTATCCGCTAAAATATTAATCGCAACCAGGTTTAATTGACTGTTTCGGTGTGGTACCGCATTACTACGTGATCCAAAACATGAAAAACCCAGGATCTGGCCAACAAGTTTGCGAAAAACGCGAAACTATGAGCCAGATAATTGCAAATACCAGAACTAACCCAGGCATAACCAGCGTTATCCTCTAAAATACTAAGCAGAACCAGCTTTAGTTGACAGTGTCGTACCACATCACTACGTGATCCAAACCAGAAGAAGCCCAGGATCTGGCCAACAAGTATGCGAAAAGTGCGAAAGTACGAGGCAGATGAGGGCAAATCCCAGACCTAACCGTGACATAACTGGCGTTATCCTCTAAAATATTAATCGCAATCAGGTTTAATTGACTGTTTCGGTCTGGTATCACAATACTACGTGATCCAAACCAGAAAAAGCCCAGGATCTGGCCAACAAGTATGCGAAAAACGCGAATGTATGAGCCAGATGATTTCAAATTCCAGAACTAACCCCGACATAACCAGCGTTATCCTCTAAAATACTAATCGGAACCAGCTTCTATTAACTGTTTCAGTGTGGTACCACTTTACTACGTGATCCAAACCAGAAAAAGGCCAGGATCTGGGCAACAAGTATGCGATAAACGCGAAAGTACGAGCCAGATGAGGGCATATCCCAGACCTACCCGAGACATAACCGGCGGTATCCTCTAAAATATTAATCGCAACCTGTTTAATTGACTGTTTCGGTGTGGAACCTCATTACTACGGGATCCAAACCAGAAAAAACCCAGGATCTGGCCAACAAGAATGCGAAAAACGCGAAAGTATGAGCCAGATGATTGCAAATACCAGAACTAACCCAGGCATAACCAGCGTTATCCTCTAAGATATTAATCGCAACCAGGTTTAATTGACTGTTTCGGTGTGGTACCACATTACTACGGGATCCAAGCCAGAAAAAACCCAGGATCTGGTCAACAAGTATGCGAAAAACGCGAAAGTATGAGCCAGATGATTGCAAATACCAGAACTAACCCAGGCATAACCAGCGTTATCCTCTGAAGTACTAAGCGGAACCAGCTTTTATTGACAGTGTGGTACCACATTACTACGTGATCCAAACAAGAAAAAGCCCGGGATCTGGCCAACAAGTATGCGAAAAGTGGGATAGTACGAGGCAGATGAGGGCAAATCACAGACCTAGCCATGACATAACCGGCCTTATCCTCTAAGATATTTATCGCAACCAGGTTTAATTGACTGTTTCGTGTGGTACCGCATTACTGCGTGATCCAAACCGTAAAAAGGCTAGGATCAGGCCAACAAGTAAGCGAAAAATGCGGAAGTACGAGCGAGATGAGGGCAAATACCAGACTTAAACTAGACATAACCGGCATTATCCTCTAAAATATTAATCGCAACCAGGTTTAATTGACTGTTTCGGTGTGGAACCACATTGCGACGGGATCCAAACCAGAAAAAACCCAGGATCTGGCCAACAAGTATGCGAAAAACGAGAAAGTATGAGCCAGATGATTGCAAATACCAGAACTAACCCAGGCATAACCAGCGTTATCCTCTAAAGTACTAAGCGCAACCAGCTTTTATTGACAGTGTGGTACCACATTACTACGTGATCCAAAGAAGAAAAAGCCCAGGATCTGGCCAACAACTATGAGAAAAACGCGAAGGTATGAGCCAGATGATTGCAAATACCAGAACTATCCCAGACTTAACCGGCGTTATCCTCTAAAATAATAATCGGAACCAGCTTCTATTGACTGTTTCAGTGTGGTACCACTTTACTATGTGGTCGAAGCCAGAAGAAGGCCAGGATGTGCCCAACAAGTATGCGAAAAATGCGAAAGTACGAGCCAGATGAGGACAAATGCCAGACCTAACCGAGACATAACCGGAGTTATCCTCTAAAATATTAATCGCAACCAGGTTTAATTGACTGTTTCAGTGTGGTACCACATTACTACGTGATCCAAACCAGAAAAAGACCAGGATCTGGCCAAAAAGTATGCGAAACATGCGATAGTACGAGGCAAATGAGGGCAAATCACTGACCTAACCGTGACATAACCGGCGTTATCCTCTAAAATATTAATCGCAACCAGGTTTAATTGACTGTTTCGGTGTAGTACCGCATTACTACGTGATACAAACCGTAAAAAGGCTAGGATCAGGCCAACAAGTAAGCGAAAAATGCGAAAGTACGAGCGAGATGAGGGCAAATACCAGACCTAACCTAGACATAACCGGCGTTATCCTCTAAAATATTAATCGCAACCAGGTTTAATTGACTGTTTCGGTGTGGAACCACATTGCGACGGGATCCAAACCAGAAAAAACCGAGGATCTGGCCTACAGGTATGCGCAAAATGCGAAAGTACGAGCCAGATGAGGGCAAATCCCAGACCAAACCGAGACATAACCGGCGTTATCCTCTAAAATATTAATCGCAACCAGTTTAGTTGACTGTTTCAGTGTGGTACTACATTACTACGTGATCCGAACCAGAAAAAGGCCTGGATCTGGCCAAAAAGTATGCGAAACATGCGAAAGTACGAGCCAGATGAGGACAAATCCCAGACCTAACCGAGACAAAACCGGAGTTATCCTCTAAAATATTAATCGCAACCGGTTTAATTGACCGTTTCGGTGTGGTACCACATTACTACGGGATCCAAACCAGAAAAAACCCAGGATCTGGCCAACGAGTATGCGAAAAACGCTAAAGTATGAGCCAGATGATTGCAAATACCAGAACTAACCCAGGCATAACCAGCGTTATCCTCTAAAGTACTAAGCGCAACCAGCTTTTATTGACAGTGTGGTACCACATTACTACGTGATCCAAACAAGTTAAAGCCCAGGATCTGGCCAACTAGTATGCGAAAAACGCGAAAGTACGAGCCAGATGAGGGCAAATGCCAGACCAAACCCAGACATAACCGACGTTATCCTCCAAAATAGTAATCGCAACCAGGTTTAATTGACTGTTTCGGTGTGGTACCACAATACGACGTGATCCAAACCAGAAAAAGCCCAGGATCTGGCCAACAAGTATGCGAAAAACGCGAAAGTATGAGCCAGATGATTGCAAATACCAGACATAACCCAGGCATAACCGGCGTTATCCTCTAAACTATTAATCGGAACCAGCTTTTATTGACAGTGTGGTACCACATTACTACGTGATCCAAACCAGAAAAAGCCCAGGATCTGGCCAACAAGTATGCGAAAAGTGCGATTGTAAGAGGCAGATGAGGGCAAATCCCAGACCTAACCGAGACATAACCGGCGTTATCCTCTAAAATATTAATCGCAACCAGGTTTAATTGACTGTTTCGGTGTGGTACCACTTTACTACGAGATCCAAACCAGAAAAAACCCAGGATCTGACCAACAACAATGCGAAAAACGCGAAAGTACGAGCCAGATGAGGGCAAATACCAGACCTAACCCAGCCATAACCGGCGTTATCCTCTAAACTAGTAATCGGAACCAGCATTTATTGACAGCGTGGTACCACATTACTACGTGATCCAAACCAGAAAAAGCCTAGGATCTGGTCAGCAAGTATGCGAATAATGCGAAAGTACGTGCCAGATGAGGGCAAATATCAGACCTAACCCAGACATAACCGGCGTTATCCTCTAAAATATTAATCGCAACCAGTTTAATTGACTGTTTCGCTGTGGACTCTCATTACTACGGGATCCAAAACAGAAAAAACCCAGGATCTGGCCAACAAGTATGCGAAAAACGCGAAAGTATTAGCCAGATGATTGCAAATACCAGAACTAACCCAGGCATAACCAGCGTTATCCTCTAAAATACTAAGCGGAACCAGCTTTTATTGACAGTGTGGTTCCACATTACTACGTGATCCAAACAAGAAAAAGCCCAGGATCTGGCCAACAAGTATGCGAAAAGTGCGATTGTAAGAGTCAGATGAGGGCAAATCCCAGACCTAACCGAGACATAACCGGCGTTATCCTCTAAAATATTAATCGCAACCAGTTAAATTGACTGTTTCGGTGTGGAACCTCATTACTACGGGATCCAAAACAGAAAAAACCCAGGATCTGGCCAACAAGTATGCGAAAAACGCGAAAGTATGAGCCAGATGATTGCAAATACCAGACCAAACCCAGACATAACCGACGTTATCCTCCAAAATAGTAATCGCAATCCGTTTAATTGACAGTTTCAGTGTGGTACCATATTACTACGTGATCCAAACCAGAAAAAGGCCTGGATCTGGCCAAAAAGTATGCGAAAAACGCTAAAGTATGAGCCAGATGATTGCAAATACCAGAACTAACCCAGGCATAACCAGCGTTATCCTCTAAAGTACTAAGCGCAACCAGCTTTTATTGACAGTGTGGTACCACATTACTACGTGATCCAAACAAGTTAAAGCCCAGGATCTGGCCAACTAGTATGCGAAAAACGCGAAAGTACGAGCCAGATGAGGGCAAATGCCAGACCAAACCCAGACATAACCGACGTTATCCTCCAAAATAGTAATCGCAACCAGGTTTAATTGACTGTTTCGGTGTGGTACCACAATACGACGTGATCCAAACCAGAAAAAGCCCAGGATCTGGCCAACAAGTATGCGAAAAACGCGAAAGTATGAGCCAGATGATTGCAAATACCAGACATAACCCAGGCATAACCGGCGTTATCCTCTAAACTATTAATCGGAACCAGCTTTTATTGACAGTGTGGTACCACATTACTACGTGATCCAAACCAGAAAAAGCCCAGGATCTGGCCAACAAGTATGCGAAAAGTGCGATTGTAAGAGGCAGATGAGGGCAAATCCCAGACCTAACCGAGACATAACCGGCGTTATCCTCTAAAATATTAATCGCAACCAGGTTTAATTGACTGTTTCGGTGTGGTACCACTTTACTACGAGATCCAAACCAGAAAAAACCCAGGATCTGACCAACAACAATGCGAAAAACGCGAAAGTACGAGCCAGATGAGGGCAAATACCAGACCTAACCCAGCCATAACCGGCGTTATCCTCTAAACTAGTAATCGGAACCAGCATTTATTGACAGCGTGGTACCACATTACTACGTGATCCAAACCAGAAAAAGCCTAGGATCTGGTCAGCAAGTATGCGAATAATGCGAAAGTACGTGCCAGATGAGGGCAAATATCAGACCTAACCCAGACATAACCGGCGTTATCCTCTAAAATATTAATCGCAACCAGTTTAATTGACTGTTTCGCTGTGGACTCTCATTACTACGGGATCCAAAACAGAAAAAACCCAGGATCTGGCCAACAAGTATGCGAAAAACGCGAAAGTATTAGCCAGATGATTGCAAATACCAGAACTAACCCAGGCATAACCAGCGTTATCCTCTAAAATACTAAGCGGAACCAGCTTTTATTGACAGTGTGGTTCCACATTACTACGTGATCCAAACAAGAAAAAGCCCAGGATCTGGCCAACAAGTATGCGAAAAGTGCGATTGTAAGAGTCAGATGAGGGCAAATCCCAGACCTAACCGAGACATAACCGGCGTTATCCTCTAAAATATTAATCGCAACCAGTTAAATTGACTGTTTCGGTGTGGAACCTCATTACTACGGGATCCAAAACAGAAAAAACCCAGGATCTGGCCAACAAGTATGCGAAAAACGCGAAAGTATGAGCCAGATGATTGCAAATACCAGACCAAACCCAGACATAACCGACGTTATCCTCCAAAATAGTAATCGCAATCCGTTTAATTGACAGTTTCAGTGTGGTACCATATTACTACGTGATCCAAACCAGAAAAAGGCCTGGATCTGGCCAAAAAGTATGCGAAACATGCGAAGGTACGAGCCAGATGAGGTCAAATCCCAGACCTAACCGAGACATAACCGGCGTTATCCTCTAAAATATTAATCGCAACCAGGTTTAATTGACTGTTTCGGTGTGGTATCGCATTACTACGTGATCCAAACCAGAGAAAGGCCAGGATCTCGCCAACAAGTATGCGAAAAATGCGAAAGTACGTGCCAGATGAGGGCAAATCCCAGACCTAACCGAGACATAACCGGCGTTATCCTCTAAAATATTAATCGCAACCAGGTTTAATTGACTGCTTCGGTGTGGTAACGCATTACTACGTGATCCAAACCAGAAAAAGCCCAGGATCTGGCCAACAAGTATGCGAAAAATGCGAAAGTACGAGCCAGATGAGGGCAAATACCAGACCTAGCCCAGACATAACCGGCGTTATCCGCTAAAATATTAATCGCAACCAGGTTTAATTGACTGTTTCGGTGTGGTACCGCATTACTACGTGATCCAAAACATGAAAAACCCAGGATCTGGCCAACAAGTTTGCGAAAAACGCGAAACTATGAGCCAGATAATTGCAAATACCAGAACTAACCCAGGCATAACCAGCGTTATCCTCTAAAATACTAAGCAGAACAAGCTTTAGTTGACAGTGTCGTACCACATCACTACGTGATCCAAACCAGAAGAAGCCCAGGATCTGGCCAACAAGTATGCGAAAAGTGCGAAAGTACGAGGCAGATGAGGGCAAATCCCAGACCTAACCGTGACATAACTGGCGTTATCCTCTAAAATATTAATCGCAATCAGGTTTAATTGACTGTTTCGGTCTGGTACCACAATACTACGTGATCCAAACCAGAAAAAGCCCAGGATCTGGCCAACAAGTATGCGAAAAACGCGAATGTATGAGCCAGATGATTTCAAATTCCAGAACTAACCCAGACATAACCAGCGTTATCCTCTAAAATACTAATCGGAACCAGCTTCTATTAACTGTTTCAGTGTGGTACCACTTTACTACGTGATCCAAACCAGAAAAAGGCCAGGATCTGGGCAACAAGTATGCGATAAACGCGAAAGTACGAGCCAGATGAGGGCATATCCCAGACCTACCCGAGACATAACCGGCGGTATCCTCTAAAATATTAATCGCAACCTGTTTAATTGACTGTTTCGGTGTGGAACCTCATTACTACGGGATCCAAACCAGAAAAAACCCAGGATCTGGCCAACAAGAATGCGAAAAACGCGAAAGTATGAGCCAGATGATTGCAAATACCAGAACTAACCCAGGCATAACCAGCGTTATCCTCTAAAATACTAAGCAGAACCAGCTTTAGTTGACAGTGTCGTACCACATCACTACGTGATCCAAACCAGAAGAAGCCCAGGATCTGGCCAACAAGTATGCGAAAAGTGCGAAAGTACGAGGCAGATGAGGGCAAATCCCAGACCTAACCGTGACATAACTGGGGTTATCCTCTAAAATATTAATCGCAATCAGGTTTAATTGACTGTTTCGGTCTGGTACCACAATACTACGTGATCCAAACCAGAAAAAGCCCAAGATCTGGCCAACAAGTATGCGAAAAACGCGAATGTATGAGCCAGATGATTTCAAATTCCAGAACTAACCCAGACATAACCAGCGTTATCCTCTAAGATATTAATCGCAACCAGGTTTAATTGACTGTTTCGGTGTGGTACCACATTACTACGGGATCCAAGCCAGAAAAAACCCAGGATCTGGTCAACAAGTATGCGAAAAACGCGAAAGTATGAGCCAGATGATTGCAAATACCAGAACTAACCCAGGCATAACCAGCGTTATCCTCTGAAGTACTAAGCGGAACCAGCTTTTATTGACAGTGTGGTACCACATTACTACGTGATCCAAACAAGAAAAAGCCCGGGATCTGGCCAACAAGTATGCGAAAAGTGGGATAGTACGAGGCAGATGAGGGCAAATCACAGACCTAGCCATGACATAACCGGCCTTATCCTCTAAAATATTTATCGCAACCAGGTTTAATTGACTGTTTCGAGTGGTACCGCATTACTACGTGATCCAAACCGTAAAAAGGCTAGGATCAGGCCAACAAGTAAGCGAAAAATGCGGAAGTACGAGCGAGATGAGGGCAAATACCAGACATAAACTAGACATAACCGGCATTATCCTCTAAAATATTAATCGCAACCAGGTTTAATTGACTGTTTCGGTGTGGAACCACATTGCGACGGCATCCAAACCAGAAAAAACCCAGGATCTGGCCAACAAGTATGCGAAAAACGAGAAAGTATGAGCCAGATGATTGCAAATACCAGAACTAACCCAGGCATAACCAGCGTTATCCTCTAAAGTACTAAGCGCAACCAGCTTTTATTGACAGTGTGGCACCACATTACTACGTGATCCAAAGAAGAAAAAGCCCAGGATCTGGCCAACAACTATGAGAAAAACGCGAAAGTATGAGCCAGATGATTGCAAATACCAGAACTATCCCAGACTTAACCGGCGTTATCCTCTAAAATAATAATCGGAACCAGCTTCTATTGACTGTTTCAGTGTGGTACCACTTTACTATGTGGTCGAAGCCAGAAGAAGGCCAGTATGTGCCCAACAAGTATGCGAAAAATGCGAAAGTACGAGCCAGATGAGGACAAATGCCAGACCTAACCGAGACATAACCGGAGTTATTCTCTAAAATATTAATCGCAACCAGGTTTAATTGACTGTTTCAGTTTGGTACCACATTACTACGTGATCCGAACCAGAAAAAGACCAGGATCTGGCCAAAAAGTATGCGAAACATGCGATAGTACGAGGCAGATGAGGGCAAATCACTGACCTAACCGTGACATAACCGGCGTTATCCTCTAAAATATTAATCGCAACCAGGTTTAATTGACTGTTTCGGTGTAGTACCGCATTACTACGTGCTACAAACCGTAAAAAGGCTAGGATCAGGCCAACAAGTAAGCGAAAAATGCGAAAGTACGAGCGAGATGAGGGCAAATACCAGACCTAACCTAGACATAACCGGCGTTATCCTCTAAAATATTAATCGCAACCAGGTTTAATTGACTGTTTCGGTGTGGAACCACATTGCGACGGGATCCAAACCAGAAAAAACCGAGGATCTGGCCAACAAGTATGCGAAAAACGGGAAAGTATGAGCCAGATGATTGCAAATACCAGAAGTATCCCTGACATAACCAGCGTTATCCTCTAAAATACTAATCGGAACCAGCTTTTATTGACAGTTTCAGTGTGGTACCACATTACTACGTGATCCAAACCAGAAAAAGGCCAGGATCTGGCCAAAAAGTATGCGAAACATGCGAAAGTGCGAGCCAGATGAGAACAAATCCCAGACCTAACCGAGACATAACCGGCGTTATCCTCTAAAATATTAATCGCAAACAGGTTTAATTGACTGTTTCCGTGTGGTACCGCATCACTACGTGATCCAAACCAGAAAAAGCCCAGGATCTGGCCAACAAGTATGCGAAAAACGCGAATGTATGAGCCAGATGATTTCAAATTCCACAACTAACCCAGACATAACCTGCGTTATCCTCTAAAATACTAATCGGAACCAGCTTCTATTGACTGTTTCAGTGTGGTACCACTTTACTACGTGATCCAAACCAGTGAAAGGCCAGGATCTGGCCAACAAGTATGCGAAACATGCGAAAGTACGAGCCAGATGAGGACAAATCCCAGACCTACCCGAGACATAACCGGCGTTATCCTCTAAAATATTAATCGCAAGCAGTTTAGTTGACTGTTTCAGTGTGGTACTACATTACTACGTGATCCAAACCAGAAAAAGGCCTGGATCTGGCCAAAAAGTATGCGAAACATGCGAAAGTACGAGCCAGATGAGGACAAATCCCAGACCTAACCGAGACAAAACCGGAGTTATCCTCTAAAATATTAATCGCAACCGGTTTAATTGACTGTTTCGGTGTGGTACCACTTTACTACGAGATCCAAACCAGAAAAAACCCAGGATCTGACCAACAACAATGCGAAAAACGCGAAAGTACGAGCCAGATGAGGGCAAATACCAGACCTAACCCAGCCATAACCGGCGTTATCCTCTAAACTAGTAATCGGAACCAGCATTTATTGACAGCGTGGTACCACATTACTACGTGATCCAAACCAGAAAAAGCCTAGGATCTGGTCAGCAAGTATGCGAATAATGCGAAAGTACGTGCCAGATGAGGGCAAATATCAGACCTAACCCAGACATAACCGGCGTTATCCTCTAAAATATTAATCGCAACCAGTTTAATTGACTGTTTCGCTGTGGACTCTCATTACTACGGGACCCAAAACAGAAAAAACCCAGGATCTGGCCAACAAGTATGCGAAAAACGCGAAAGTATGAGCCAGATGATTGCAAATACCAGAACTAACCCAGGCATAACCAGCGTTATCCTCTAAAATACTAAGCGGAACCAGCTTTATTGACAGTGTGGTTCCACATTACTACGTGATCCAAACAAGAAGAAGCCCAGGATCTGGCCAACAAGTATGCGAAAAGTGCGATTGTAAGAGGCAGATGAGGGCAAATCCCAGACCTAACCGAGACATAACCGGCGTTATCCTCTAAAATATTAATCGCAACCAGTTAAATTGACTGTTTCGGTGTGGAACCTTATTACTACGGGATCCAAAACAGAAAAAACCCAGGATCTGGCCAACAAGTATGCGAAAAACGCGAAAGTATGAGCCAGATGATTGCAAATACCAGACCAAACCCAGACATAACCGACGTTATCCTCCAAAATAGTAATCGCAACCAGGTTTAATTGACTGTTTCGGTGTGGTACCGCGATACTACGTGATCCAAACCAGAAAAAGGCCAGGATCTGGCCAAAAAGTATGCGAAACATGCGAAAGTACGAGCCAGATGAGGAACAATCCCAGACCTAACCGAGACATAACCGGCGTAATCCTCTAAAATATTAATCGCAACAAGGTTTAATTGACTGTTTCGGTGTGGAACCACATTGCGACGGGATCCAAACCAGAAAAAACCGTGGATCTGGCCAACAAGTATGCGAAAAACGCGAAAGTATGAGCCAGATGATTGCAAATACCAGAACTATCCCAGACATAACCAGCGTTATCCTCTAAAATACTAATCGGAACCAGCTTTTATTGACTGTTTCAGTGTCGTACCACATTACTACGTGATCCAAACCAGAAAAAGGCCAGGATCTGGCCAAAAAGTATGCGAAACATGCGAAAGTACGAGCCAGGTGAGAACAAATGCCAGACCTAACCGAGACATAACCGGCGTTATCCTCTAAAATATTATTCGCAACTAGGTTTAATTGAATGTTTCGGTGGGGTACCACATTACTACGGGATCCAAACCAGAAAAAACCCAGGATCTGGCCAACAACAATGTGGAAAACGCGAAAGTACGAGCCAGATGAGGGCAAATACCAGACCAAACCGAGACATATCCGACGTTATCCTCCAAAATAGTAATCGCAACCAGGTTTAATTGACTGTTTCGGTGTGGTACCGCGTTACTACGTGATCCAAACCAGAAAAAGGCCAGGATCTGACCAACAACTATGAGAAAAACGCGAAAGTATGAGCCAGATGATTGCAAATACCAGAACTAACCCAGGCATAACCAGCGTTATCCTCTAAAATACTAAGCAGAACCTGCTTTTAGTGACAGTGTGGTACCACATTACTACGTGATCCAAACCAGAAAAAGCCCAGGATCTGGCCAACAAGTATGCGAAAAGTGCGAAAGTACGAGGCAGATGAGGGCAAAGCCCAGACCTAACCGTGACATAACCGGCGTTATCCTCTAAAATATTAATCGCAACCAGGTTTAATTGACTGTTTCGGTGTGGTACCACATTACTACGTGATCCAAACCAGAAAAAGGCCAGGATCTGGCCAACAAGTATGCGAAAAACGCGAATGTATGAGCCAGATGATTGCAAATACCAGAACTAACCCAGACATAAAAAGCGTTATCCTCTAAAATACTAATCGGAACCAGCTTCTATTGACTGTTTCGGTGTGGTACCACATTACTACGTTAACCAAACCAGAAAAAGGCCAGGACCTGGCCAACAAGTATACGAAAAACGCGAAAGTACGAGCCAGATGAGGACAAATCCCAGACCTACCCGAGACATAACCGGCGTTAACCTCTAAAATATTAATCGCAACCGGCTTAATTGACTGTTTTGGTGTGGAACCTCATTACTACGGGATCCAAAACAGAAACAACCCAGGATCTGGCCAACAAGTATGCGAGAAACGCGAAAGTATGAGCCAGATGATTGCAAATACTAGAACTAACCCAGGCATAACCAGCGTTATCCTCTAAAATACTAAGCGGAACCAGCTTTTATTGACTGTGTGGTACCACATTCCTACGTGATCCAAACAAGAAAAAGCCCAGGATCTGGCCAACAAGTATGCGAAAAGTGCGAAAGTACGAGGCAGTTGAGGGCAAATCCCAGACCTAACCGTGACATAACCGGCCTTATCCTCTAAAATATTTATAGCAACCAGGTTTAAATGACTGTTTCGGTGTGGTACCGCACTACTACGTGATCCAAACCAGAAAACGGCCAGGATCTGGCCAAAAAGTATGCGAAACATGCGAAAGTACGAGCCAGATGAGGACAAATCCCAGACCTAACCGAGACATAGCCGGCGTTATCCTCTAAAATATTAATCGCAACAAGTTTAATTGACTGTTTCGGTGTGGAACCTCATTACTACGGGATCCAAACCAGAAAAAGCCCAGGATCTGGCCAACAACTATGAGAAAAACGCGAAAGTATGAGCCAGATGGTTGCAAATACCAGAACTATCCCAGACATACCCAGCGTTATCCACTAAAATACTAATCTGAATGAAGTTTAATTGACTGCTTCAGTGTGGTACCACATTACTACGTGATCCAAACCAGAAAAAGCCCAGGATCTGGCCAACAAGTATGCGAAAAATGCGAAAGTACGTGCCAGATGAGGGCAAATCCCAGACCTAACCGAGACATAACCGGCGTTATCCTCTAAAATATTAATCGCAACCAGGTTTAATTGACTGTTTCGGTGTGGTACCGCATTACTACGTGATCCAAACCAGAGAAAGGCCAGGATCTCGCCAACAAGTATGCGAAAAATGCGAAAGTACGTGCCAGATGAGGGCAAATCCCAGACCTAACCGAGACATAGCCGGCGTTATCCTCTAAAATATTAATCGCAACCAGGTTTAATTGACTGTTTCGGTGTGGAACCACATTACTACGGGATCCAAACCAGAAAAAAACCCAGGATATGGCCAACAAGTATGCGAAAAATGCGAAGGTATGAGCCAGATGAGGGCTAATACCAGACCTAACCCAGACATAACCGGCGTTATCCGCTAAAATATTAATCTCAACCAGGTTTAATTGACTGTTTCGTTGTGGAACCACATTACTACGGGATCCAAACCAGAGAAAACCCACGATCTGGCCAACAGGTATGCGAAAAATGCGAAAGTACGTGCCAGATGAGGGCAAATCCCAGACCTAACCGAGACATAACCGGCGTTATCCTCTAAAATATTAATCGCAACCAGGTTTAATTGACTGTTTCGGTGTGGTAACGCATTACTACGAGTTCCAAACCAGAAAAATCCCAGGATCGGGCCAACAAGAATGCGAGAAACGCGAAAGTACGAGCCACATGAGGGAAAATCCCAGACCTAACCCAGACATAACCGGCGTTATCCTCTAAAATATTAATCGCAACCAGGTTTAATTGACTATTTCGTTGTGGAACCACATTACTGCGGGATCCAAACCAGAAAAAACCCAGGATCTGGCCAACAAGTACACGAAAAATGCGAAAGTACGATCCAGATGGGGGCAAATCCCAGACCTAACCGAGACATAACCGGCGCTATCCTCTAAAATATTAACCGCAACCAGGTATAATTGACTGTTTCGGTGTGGTACCGCATTGCTACGATGATCCAAACCAGAAAGAGGCCAGGATCTGGCTAACAAGTATGCGAAAAATGCGAAAGTACGAGCCAGATGAGGGCAAATCCCAGACCAAACCGAGACATAACCGGCGTTATCCTGTAAAATATTAATCGGACCGAGGTTTAATTGACCGTTTCGGTGTGGTACCACATTTCTACGTGGTCCAAGCCAGAAAAAGGCGAGGATCTGGCCAAAAAGTATTCGAAACATGCGAAAGTACGTGCCAGATGAGGACAAATCCCAGACCTAACCGAGACATAACCGGCGTTATCCTCTAAAGTATTAATCGGAACCAGGTTTAATAGACAGTTTCAGTGTGTTACCACTTCACTACGTGGTCCAAGCCAGAAGAAGGCCAGTATGTGGCCAACAAGTATGCGAAAACTGCGTAAGTACGAGCCAGTTGAAGGCAAATACCAGACCTAACCGAGACATAACCGGCGTTATCCTCTAAAATATTAATCGCAACCAGGTTTAATTGACTGTTTTGGTGTGGAACCGCAGTACTACGGGATCCAAACCAGAAAAAACCCGGAATCTGACCAACAACTATGAGAAAAACGCGAAAGTATGAGCCAGATGGTTGCAAATACCAGAACTATCCCAGACATACCCAGCGTTATCCACTAAAATATTATTCGCAACCAGGTTTAATTGACTGTTTCGGTGTGGTACCACATTACTACGTGGTCCAAGCCTGAAAAAGGCCAGGATCTGGCCAACAAGCATGCGAAAAACGCGAAAGTACGAGCCAGATGATTGGAAATACCAGAACTCACCCAGACATAACCAGCGCTATCCTCTAAAATACTAATCTGAACCAAGTTTAATTGACTGCTTCAGTGTGGTACCACATTACTACGTGATCCAAACCAGAAAAAGCCCAGGATCTGGCCAACAAGTATGCGAAAAACGCGAAAGTATGTGCCAGATGATAGCAAATACCAGAACTAACCCAGACATAAACAGCGTTATCCTCTAAAATATTAATCGCAACCAGGTATAATGGACTGTTTCGGTGTGGTACCGCATTGCTACGATGATCCAAACCAGGAAAAGGCCATGATCTGGCCAACAAGTATGCGAAAAATGCGAAAGTATGAGCCAGATGATTGCAAATACCAGAACTATGCCTGACATAACCAGCGTTATCCTCTAACATACGAATCGGAACATGCTTTTAATGACTGTTTCTGTGTCGTAACACATTACTACGAGATCCAAACCAGAAAAATCTCAGGATCAGGCCAACAAGAATGCGAGGAACGCGAAAGTACGAGCCTCATGAGGGAAAATCCCAGACCTAACCCAGACATAACCGGCGTTATCCTCTAAAATATTAATCGCAACCAGGTTTAATTGACTGTTTCAGTGTGGTACCACATTACTACGTGATCCAAACCAGAAAAAGCCCAGGATCTGGCCACCAAGTATGCGAAAAATGCGAAAGTATGAGCCAGATGATTGCAAATACCAGAACTAACCCAGACATAACCAGCGTTATCCTCTAAAATATTAATCGCAACCAGGTTTAATTGACTGTTTCGGTGTGGTACCACATTACTACGGGATCCAAGCCAGAAAAAACCCAGGATCTGGTCAACAAGTATGCGAAAAACGCGAAAGTATGAGCCAGATGATTGCAAATACCTGAACTAAACCAGGCATAACCAGCGTTATCCTCTAAAGTACTATGCGGAACCAGCTTTTATTGACAGTGTGGTACCACATTACTACGTGATCTAAACAAGAAAAAGCCCGGGATCTGGCCAACAAGTATGCGAAAAGTGGGATAGTACGAGGCAGATGAGGGCAAATCACAGACCTAACCATGACATAACCGGCCTTATCCTCTAAAATATTTATCGCAACCAGGTTTAATTGACTGTTTCGGTGTGGTACCGCATTACTACGTGATCCAAACCGTAAAAAGGCTAGGATCAGGCCAACAAGTAAGCGAAAAATGCGGAAGTACGAGCGAGATGAGGGCAAATACCAGACTTAAACTAGACATAACCGGCGTTATCCTCTAAAATATTATTCGCGACCAGGTTTAATTGACTGTTTCGGTGTGGTACCACATTACTACGTGGTCCAAACCAGAAAAAACACAAGATCTGGCCAACAACTATGAGAAAAATGCGAAAGTATGAGCCAGATGATTGCAAATACCAGAACTAACCCAGGCATAACCAGCGTTATCCTCTAAAGTACTAAGCGCAACCAGCTTTTATTGACAGTGTGGTACCACATTACTACGTGATCCAAACAAGAAAAAGCCCAGGATCTGGCCAACAACTATGAGAAAAACGCGAAAGTATGAGCCAGATGATTGCAAATACCAGAACTATCCCAGACTTAACCGGTGTTATCCTCTAAAATAATAATCGGAACCAGCTTCTATTGACTGTTTCAGTGTGGTACCACTTTACTACGTGGTCCAAGCCAGAAGAAGGCCAGGATGTGGCCAACAACTATGCGAAAAATGCGAAAGTACGAGCCAGTTGAGGGCAAATACCAGACCTAACCGAGACATAACCGGCGTTATCCTCTAAAATATTAATCGCAACCAGGTTAAATTAACTGTTTCGTTGTGGAACCACATTACTGCGGGATCCAAACCAGAAAAAACCCAGGATCTGGCCAACAACTATGAGAAAAACGCGAAAGTATGAGCCAGATGATTGCAAATACCAGAACTATCCCAGACTTAACCGGTGTTATCCTCTAAAATAATAATCGGAACCAGCTTCTATTGACTGTTTCAGTGTGGTACCACTTTACTACGTGGTCCAAGCCAGAAGAAGGCCAGGATGTGGCCAACAACTATGCGAAAAATGCGAAAGTACGAGCCAGTTGAGGGCAAATACCAGACCTAACCGAGACATAACCAGCGTTATCCTCTAAAATACATATCGGAACCAGCTTCTATTGACTGTTTCAGTGTGGTACCACATTACTACGTGATCCAAACCAGAAAAGGGCCAGGGTCAGGCCAACAAGTGTGCGAAAAACGCGAAAGTATGTGCCAGATGATAGCAAATACCAGAAGTAACCCAGACATAACCAGCGTTATCCTCTAAAATACATATCGGAACCAGTTTCTATTGACTGTTTCAGTGTGGTACCACATTACTACGTGATCCAAACCGGAAAAGGGCCAGGGTCAGGCCAACAAGTGTGCGAAAAACGCGAAAGTATGTGCCAGATGATAGCAAATACCAGAAGTAACCCAGACATAACTAGCGTTATCCTCTAAAATATTAATCGCAACCAGGTTTAAATGACTGTTTCGGTGTGGTACCGCATTACTACGTGATCCAAACCAGAAAAATCCCAGGATCGGGCCAACAAGAATGCGAAAAACGCGAAAGTACGAGCCAGATGAGGGAAAATCCCAGACATAACCGAGACATAACCGGCGTTATCCTCTAAAATATTAATCGCAACCAGGTTCAATTGACTGTTTCGGTGTGGAACCACATTACTACGGGATCCAAACCAGAAAAAACCCAAGATCTGGCCAACAACTATGAGAAAAATGCGAAAGTATGAGCCAGATGATTGCAAATACCAGAACTATGCCTGACATAACCTGCGTTATCCTATAAAATACGAATCGGAACATGCTTTTAATGACAGTTCCAGTGTGCTAACACATTACTACGAGTTCCAAACCAGAAGAATCCCAGGATCGGGCCAACAAGAATGCGCGAAACGCGAAAGTACGAGCCAGATGAGGGCAAATCCCAGACCTAACCGAGACATAACCCGCGTTATCCTCTAAAGTATTAATCGGAACCAGGTTTAATTGGCAGTTTCAGTGTGGTACCACTTCACTACGTGGTCCAAGCCAGAAGAAGGCCAGTATGTGGCCAACAAGTATGCGAAAACTGCGAAAGTACGAGCAAGTTGAGGGCAAATACCAGACCTAACCGAGACATAACCGGCGTTATCCTCTAAAATATTAATCGCAACCAGGTTTAATTGACTGTTTCGGTGTGGAACCACATTACTACGGGATCCAAACCAGAAAAAACCCAGAATCTGGCCAACAACTATGAGAAAAACGCGAAAGTATGAGCCAGATGGTTGCAAATACCAGAACTATCCCAGACATACCCAGCGTTATCCACTAAAATATTATTCGCAACCAGGTTTAATTGACTGTTTCGGGGTGGTACCACATTACTACGTGGTCCAAGCCGGAAAAAGGCCAGGATCTGGCCAACAAGTATGCGAAAAATGCGAAAGTACGCGCCAGATGAGGGCAAATACCATACCTAACCGAGACATTACCGGCTTTATCCTCTAAAATATTAATCGCAACCAGATTTAATTGACTGTTTCGGTGTGGTTCCGCATTACTACGTGATCCAAACCAGAAAGAGGCCAGGATCTGGCCAACAAGTATGCGAAAAACGCGAAAGTACGAGACAGATGATTGCAAATACCAGAACTCACCCAGACATAACCAGCGCTATCCTCTAAAATACTAATCTGAACCAATTTTAATTGACTGCTTCAGTGTGGTACCACATTACTACGTGATCCAAACCAGAAAAAGCCCAGGATCTGGCCAACAAGTATGCGAAAAACGCGAAAGTATGTGCCAGATGATAGCAAATACCAGAACTAACCTAGACATAACCGGCGTTATCCCCTAAAATATTAATCGCAAACAGCTTTAATTGACTGTTTCGGTGTGGTACCGCATTACTACGTGATCCAAACCAGAGAAATGCCAGGATCTGGCCAACAAGGATGAGAAAAATACGAATATATGATCCAGATGATTGCAAATACCAGAACTAACCCTGACATAACCGGCGTTATCCCCTAAAATATTAATCGCAACCAGGTTTAATTGACTGTTTCGGTGTGGTACCGCATTACTACGTGATCCAAACCAGAGAAAGGCCAGGATCTGGCCAACAAGGATGAGAAAAATACGAATATATGATCCAGATGATTGCAAATCCCAGAAAAAACCGAGACATAACCGGCGTTATCCCCTAAAATATTAATCGCAACCAGTTTTAATTGACTGTTTCGGTGTGGTACCGCATTACTACGTGATCGAAACCAGAAAAAGGCCATGATCTGGCCAACAAGTATGCGAAAAACGCGAATGTATGAGCCAGATGATTTCAAATTCCAGAACTAACCCAGACATAACCAGCGTTATCCTCTAAAATACTAATCGGAACCAGCTTCTATTAACTGTTTCAGTGTGGTACCACCTTACTACGTGATCCAAACCAGAAAAAGGCCAGGATCTGGCCAACAAGTATGCGATAAACGCGAAAGTACGAGCCAGATGAGGACATATCCCAGACCTACCCGAGACATAACCGGCGGTATCCTCTAAAATACTAATCGGAACCAGCTTCTATTAACTGTATCAGTGTGGTACCACTTTACTACGTGATCCAAACCAGAAAAAGGCCAGGATCTGGCCAACAAGTATGCGATAAACGCGAAAGTACGAGCCAAATGAGGACATATCCCAGACCTACCCGAGACATAACCGGCGGTATCCTCTAAAATATTAATCGCAACCTGTTTAATTGACTGTTTTGGTGTGGAACCTCATTACTACGGGATCCAAACCAGAAAAAACCCAGGATCTGGCCAACAAGAATGCGAAAAACGCGAAAGTATGAGCCAGATGATTGCAAATACCAGAACTAACCCAGGCATAACCAGCGTTATCCTCTAAAATATTAATCGCAACCAGGTTTAATTGACTGTTTCGGTGTGGTACCACATTACTACGGGATCCAAGCCAGAAAACCCAGGATCTGGTCAACAAGTATGCGAAAAACGCGAAAGTATGAGCCAGATGATTGCAAATACCAGAACTAACCCAGGCATAACCAACGTTATCCTCTAAAGTACTAAGCGGAACCAGCTTTTATTGACAGTGTGGTACCACATTACTACGTGATCCAAACAAGAAAAAGCCCGGGATCTGGCCAACAAGTATGCGAAAAGTGGGATAGTACGAGGCAGATGAGGGCAAATCACAGACCTAACCATGACATAACCGGCCTTATCCTCTAAAATATTTATCGCAACCAGGTTTAATTGACTGTTTCGGTGTGGTACCGCATTACTACGTGATCCAAACCGTAAAAAGGCTAGGATCAGGCCAACAAGTAAGCGAAAAATGCGGAAGTACGAGCGAGATGAGGGCAAATACCAGACTTAAACTAGACATAACCGGCATTACCCTCTAAAATATTAATCGCAACCAGGTTTAATTGACTGTTTCGGTGTGGAACCACATTGCGACGGGATCCAAACCAGAAAAAACCCAGGATCTGGCCAACAAGTATGCGAAAAACGCGAAAGTATGAGCCAGATGATTGCAAATGCCAGAACTAACCCAGGCATAAGCAGCGTTATCCTCTAAAGTACTAAGCGCAACCAGCTTTTATTGACAGTGTGGTACCACATTACTACGTGATCCAAACAAGAAAAAGCCCAGGATCTGGCCAACAACTATGAGAAAAACGCGAAAGTATGAGCCAGATGATTGCAAATACCAGAACTATCCCAGACTTAACCGGTGTTATCCTCTAAAGTAATAATCGGAACATGCTTTTAATGACTGTTTCAGTGTGGTACCACATTACAACGTGATCCAAACCAGAAAAATCCCAGGATCGGGACAACAAGAATGCGAAAAACGCGAAAGTACGAGCCAGATGAGGGAAAATCACAGACATAACCGAGACGTAACCGGCTTTATCCCCTAAAATATGAATCGCAACCAGTTTAATTGACTGTTTCGGTGTGGTACCACATTACTACGAGATCCAAACCTGAAGAAGCCCAGGATCTGGCCAACAAGTATGCGAAAAACGCGAATATATGAGCCATATGATTGCAAATACCAGAACTAACCCTGACATAACCAGCGTTATCCTCAAAAATACGCATCAGAACATGCTTTTAATGACTGTTTCAGTGTGGTATCACATTACAACGTGATCCAAACCAGAAAAAGCCCAGGATCGGGCCAACAAGAATGCGAAACATGCGAAAGTACGAGCCTGATGAGGGAAAATCCCAGACCTAACCGAGACGTAACCGGCGTTATCCTCTAGAATACGAATCGGAACATGCTTTTAATGACTGTTTCAGTGTTGTAACACATTACTACGTGATCCAAACCAGAAAAATCCCAGGATCTGGCCAACAAGTATGCGAAAAACGCGAAAGTATAAGCCAGATGATTGCAAATACCAGAACTAACACAGACACAACCAGCGTTATCCTCTAAAATACATATCGGAACCAGCTTCTATTGACTGTTTCAGTGTGGTACCACATTACTACGTGATCCAAACCAGAAAAGGGCCAGGGTCAGGCCAACAAGTGTGCGAAAAACGCGAAAGTATGTGCCAGATGATAGCAAATACCAGAAGTAACCCAGACATAACTAGCGTTATCCTCTAAAATTTTAATCGCAACCATGCTTAAATGACTGTTTCGGTGTGGTACCGCATTACTACGTGATCCAAACCAGAAAAATCCCAGGATCGGGCCAACAAGAATGCGAAAAACGCGAAAGTACGATCCAGATGAGGGAAAATCCCAGACATAACCGAGACATAACCGGCGTTATCCTCTAAAATATTAATCGCAACCAGGTTCAATTGACTGTTTCGGTGTGGAACCACATTACTACGGGATCCAAACCAGAAAAAACCCAAGATCTGGCCAACAACTATGAGAAAAATGCGAAAGTATGAGCCAGATGATTGCAAATACCAGAACTATGCCTGACATAACCTGCGTTATCCTATAAAATACGAATCGGAACATGCTTTTAATGACAGTTCCAGTGTGCTAACACATTACTACGAGTTCCAAAGCAGAAAAATCCCAGGATCGGGCCAACAAGAATGCGAGAAACGCGAAAGTACGAGCCAGATGAGGGCAAATCCCAGACCTAACCGAGACATAACCGGCGTTATCCTCTAAAGTATTAATCGGAACCAGGTTTAATTGGCAGTTTCAGTGTGGTACCACTTCACTACGTGGTCCAAGCCAGAAGAAGGCCAGTATGTGGCCAACAAGTATGCGAAAACTGCGAAAGTATGAGCCAGATGATTGCAAATACCAGAACTCACCCAGACATAACCAGCGCTATCCTCTAAAATACTAATCTGAACCAAGTTTAATTGACTGCTTCAGTGTGGTACCACATTACTACGTGATCCAAACCAGAAAGAGCCCAGGATCTGGCCAACAAGTATGCGAAAAACGCGAAAGTACGTGCCAGATGATAGCAAATACCAGAACTAACCTAGACATAACCGGCGTTATCCCCTAAAATATTAATCGCAACCAGGTTTAATTGACTGTTTCGGTGTGGTACCGCATTACTACGCGATCCAAACCAGAGAAAGGCCAGGATCTGGCCAACAAGGATGAGAAAAATACGAATATATGATCCAGATGATTGCAAATACCAGAACTAACCCTGACATAACCAGCGTTATCCTCTAAAATATTAATCGCAACCAGGTATAATTGACTGTTTCGGTGTGGTACCGCATTGCTACGATGATCCAAACCAGAAAAAGGCCATGATCTGGCCGACAAGTATGCGAAAAATGCGAAAGTATGAGCCAGATGATTGCAAATACCAGAACTATGCCTGACATAACCAGCGTTATCCTCTAAAATACGGATCGGAACATGCTTTTAATGACTGTTTCAGTGTGGTAACACATTACTACGAGATCCAAACAAGAAAAATCTCAGGATCAGGCCAACAAGAGTGCGAGGAACGCGAAAGTACGAGCCTCATGAGGGAAAATCCCAGACCTTACCCAGACATAACCGGCGTTATCCTCTAAAATATTAATCGCAACCAGGTTTAATTGACTGTTTCGGTGTGGTACCGCATTACTACGTGATCCAAACCAGAGAAAGGCCAGGATCTGGCCAACAAGGATGAGAAAAATACGAATATATGATCCAGTTGATTGCAAATACCAGAACTAACCCTGACATAACCGGCGTTATCCCCTAAAATATTAATCGCAACCAGGTTTAATTGACTGTTTCGGTGTGGTACCGCATTACTACGTGATCCAAACCAGAGAAAGGCCAGGATCTGGCCAACAAGGATGAGAAAAATACGAATATATGATCCAGATGATTGCAAATCCCAGAAAAAACCGAGACATAACCGGCGTTATCCTCTAAAATATTAATCGCAACCAGGTTTAATTGACTGTTTCGGTGTGGTACCGCATTACTACGTGATCGAAACCAGAAAAAGGCCATGATCTGGCCAACAAGTATGCGAAAAATGCGAAAGTATGAGCCAGATGATTGCAAATACCAGAACTATGCCTGACATAACCGGCGTTATCCGCTAAAATATTAATCTCAACCAGGTTTAATTGACTGTTTCGTTGTGGAACCACATTACTACGGGATCCAAACCAGAGAAAACCCACGATCTGGCCAACAGGTATTCGAAAAATGCGAAAGTATGAGCCAGATGGTTGCAAATACCAGAACTAACACAGACATAACCAGCGTTATCCTCTAAAATATTAATCGCAACCAGGTTTAATTGACTGTTTCGGTGTGGTACCGCATTACTACGTGATCCAAACCAGAGAAAGCCTAGGATCTGGCCAACAAGTATGCGAAAAATGCGAAAGTACGTGCCAGATGAGGGCAAATCACAGACCTAACCGAGACATAACCGGCATTATCCTCGAAAATATTAATCGCTACCAGGTTTAATTGACTGTTTCGGTGTGGTAACGCATTACTACGTGATCCAAACCAGAAAAAGCCCAGGATCTGGCCAACAAGTATGCGAAAAATGCAAAAGTACGAGCCAGATGAGGGCAAATCCCAGACCTAACCGAGACATAACCGGCGTTATCCTCTAAAATATTAATCGCAACCAGGTTTAATTGACTGCTTCAGTGTGGTACCACATTACTACGTGATCCAAACCAGAAAAAGCCCAGGATCTGGCCAACAAGTATGCGAAAAACGCGAAAGTATGTGCCAGATGATAGCAAATACCAGAACTAACCTAGACATAACCGGCGTTATCCCCTAAAATATTAATCGCAACCAGGTATAATTGACTGTTTCGGTGTGGTACCGCATTGCTACGATGATCCGAACCAGAAAAAGGCCATGATCTGGCCAACAAGTATGCGAAAAATGCGAATGTATGAGCCAGATGATTGCAAATACCAGAACTATGCCTGACATAACCAGCGTTATCCTCTAAAATACGAATCGGAACATGCTTTTAATGACTGTTTCAGTGTGGTAACACATTACTACGAGATCCAGACCAGAAAAATCTCAGGATCAGGCCAACATGAGTGCGAGGAACGCGAAAGTACGAGCCTCATGAGGGAAAATCCCAGACCTTACCCAGAAATAACCGGCGTTATCCTCTAAAATATTAATCGCAACCAGGTTTAATTGACTGTTTCGGTGTGGTACCGCATTACTACGTGATCCAAACCAGAGAAAGGCCAGGATCTGGCCAACAAGGATGAGAAAAATACGAATATATGATCCAGTTGATTGCAAATACCAGAACTAACCCTGACATAACCGGCGTTATCCCCTAAAATATTAATCGCAGCCAGGTTTAATTGACTGTTTCGGTGTGGTACCGCATTACTACGTGATCCAAACCAGAGAAAGGCCAGGATCTGGCCAACAAGGATGAGAAAAATACGAATATATGATCCAGTTGATTGCAAATACCAGAACTAACCCTGACATAACCAGCGTTATCCTCTAAAATACGAATCGGAACATGCTTTTAATGACTGTTTCAGTGTGCTAACACATTACTACGAGATCCAAACCAGAAGAATCCCAGGATCGGGCCAACAAGAATGCGAGAAACGCGAAAGTACGAGCCACATGAGGCAAAAATCCCAGACCTAACCCAGACATAACCGGCGTTATCCTCTAAAATATTAGTCGCAACCAGGTTTTAATTGACTGTTTCAGTGTGGTGCCACATTACTACGTGATCCAAACCAGAAAAAGCCCAGGATCTGGCCAACAAGTATGCGAAAAACGCGAATGTATGAGCCAGATGATTGCAAATACCAGAACTAACTCAGACATAACCAGCGTTATCCTCTAAAATACTGATCGGAACCAGCTTCTATTGACTGTTTCAGTGTGGCACCACATTACTACGTGATCCAAACCAGAAAAAGGCCAGGATCTGGCTAACAAGTATGCGATTAATGCGAAAGTACGAGCCAGATGAGGGCAAACACCAGACCTAACCCCGACATAACCGGCGTTATCCGCTAAAATATTAATCGCAACCAGGTTTAATTGACTGTTTCGTGTGGAACCACATTACTGCAGGATCCGAACCAGAAAAAACCCAGGATCTGGCCAACAAGTATACGAAAAATGCGAAAGTACGATCCAGATGAGGGCAAATACCATACCTAACCGAGACATTACCGGCATTATCCTGTAAAATATTAATCGCAACCAGATTTAATTGACTGTTTCGGTGTGGTACCGCATTACTACGTGGTCCAAACCAGAAAGAGGCCAGGATCTGGCCAACAAGTATGCGAAAAACGCGAAAGTACGAGCCAGATGATTGCATATACCAGAACTAACCCAGACATAACCGGCGTTATCCTCTAAAATACTAATCGGAACCAGCTTCTATTGACTGTTTCAGTGTGGTACAACATTACAACGTGATCCAAACCAGAAAAAGGCCAGGATCTGGCCAACAAGTATGCGAAAAACGCGAAAGAACGTGCCACATGAGGACAAATCCCAGACCTACCCGAGAAATAACCGGCGTTATCCTCTAAAATATTAATCTCAACCAGTTTAATTGACTGTTTCGGTGTGGAACCTCATTACTACGGGATCCAAAACAGAAAAAACCCAGGATTTGGCCAACAAGTATGCGACAAACGCGAAAGTATGAGGCAGATGATTGCAAATACCAGAACTAACCCAGGCATAACCAGCGTTATCCTCGAAAGTATTAATCGGAACCAGGTTTAATTGACTGTTTCAGTGTGGTACCACTTTACTACGTGGTCCAAGCCCGAAGAAGGCCAGGATGTGGCCAACGAGTATGCGAAAAATGCGAAAGTACGAGCCAGATGAGGGCAAATATACCAGACCTAACCGAGACTTAACCGGCGTTATCCTCTATAATATTAATCGCAACCAGGTTTAATTGACTGTTTCGTTGTGGAACGACATTACTGCGGGATCCAAACCAGAAAAAACCCAGGATCTGGCCAACAAGTATGCGAAAAATGCGAAAGTACGATCCAGATGAGGGCAAATCCCAGACCTAACCGAGACATAACCGGCGTTGTCCTCTAAAATATTATTCGCAACCAGGTTTAATTGACTGTTTCGGTGTGGTACCACATTACTACGTGGTCCAAGCCAGAAAAAGGCCAGGACCTGGCCAACAAGTATGCGAAAAATGCGATAGTACGAGCCAGATGAGGGCAAATACCAGACCAAACCGAGACATTACCGGCTTTATCCTCTAAAATATTTATCGCAACCAGATTTAATTGACTGTTTCGGTGTTGTACCGCATTACTACGTGATCCAAACCTGAAAGAGGCCAGGATCTGGCCAACAAGAATGCGAAAAATGCGAAAGTACGAGCCAGATGTGGGCAAATCTCAGACCTACCCGAGACATAACCGGCGTTATCCTCTATAATATTAGTCGCAGCCAGGTTTAATTGACTGTTTCAGTGGGGTACCACATTACTACGCGATCCAAACCAGAAAAAGCCCAGGATCTGGCCAACAAATATGCGACATCGCGAAAGTATATGCCAGATGATAGCATATACCAGAACTAACCTAGACATAACCAGCGTTATCCTCTAAAATACTAATCGGAACCAGCTTCTATTGACCGTTTCAGTGTGGTACCACATTACTACGTGATCGGAACCAGAAAAAGGATAGGATCAGGCCATCAAGTAAGCGAAAAACGCGAAGGTATGAGCCAGATGATTGCAAATACCAGAACTAACCCAGGCATAACCAGCGCTATCCTCTAAAATACTAATCTGAACGAGGGTTAATTGACTGTTTCAGTGTGGTACCGCATTACAACCTGATCCAAACCAGAAAAAGCCCAGTATCGGGCCAACAAGAATGCGAAAAATGCGAAAGTACGAGCCAGATGAGGACAAATCCCAGACCTAACCGAGACATAACCGGCGTTATCCTCTAAAATATTAATCGCAACCAGGTTTAATTGACTGTTTCGGTGTGGTACCACATTACTACGTGATCCAAACCAGAAAAAGGCGAGGATCTGGCCAAAAACTATTCGAAACATGCGAATGTACGTGCCAGATGAGGACAAATCCCAGACCTAACCTAGACATAACCGGCGTTATCCTCTAAAGTATTAATCGGAACCAGGTTTAGTTGACAGTTTCAGTGTGGTACCACTTCCCTACGTGGTCCAAGCCAGAAGAAGGCCAGTATGTGGCCAACAAGTATGCGAAAACTGCGAGAGTACGAGCCAGTTGAAGGCAAATACCAGACCTAACCGAAACATAACCGGCGTTATCCTGTAAAATATTAATCGCAACCAGGTTTAATTGACTGTTTCGGTGTGGAACCACATTACTACATGGTCCAAGCCAGAAAAAGGCCAGGATCTGACCAACAAGTATGCGAAAAATGCGAAAATACGAGCCAGATGAGGGCAAATACCATACCTAACCGAGACATTATCGGCTTTATCCTCTAAAATATTAATCGCAACCAGATTTAATTGACTGTTTCGTGTGTGGTACCGCATTAGTACGTGATCCAAACCAGAAAGAGACCAGGATCTGGCCAACAAGTATGCGAAAAACGCGAAAGTACGAGCCAGATGATTGCAAATACCAGAACTCACCCAGACATAACCAGCGCTATCCTCTAAAATACTAATCTGAACGAGGGTTAATTGACAGTTTCAGTGTGGTACCACATTACTACGTGATCCAAACCAGAAAAAGGCCAGGATCTGGCCAACAAGTATGCGAAAAACGCGAAAGAACGAGCCAGATAAGGACAAATCCCAGACCTACCCGAGACATAACCAGCGTTATCCTCTAAAATATAAATCGCAACCAGGTTTAATTGACTGTTTCGGTGTTGTGCCGTATTACTACGTTATCCAAACCAGAAAAAGGCCAGGATCTGGCCATCAAGAATGCGAAAAATGCGAAAGTACGAGGCAGATGATTGAAAATACCAGAACTATCCCAGACATAACCAGCGATATCCTCTAAAATACAAATCGGAACCAGCTTCTATTGACTGTTTCAGTGTGGTACCACATTACTGCGTGATCCAAACCAGAAAAAGGCTAGGATCTGGCCAACAAGTATGCGACAAACGCGAAAGTATGAGGCAGATGATTGCAAATACCAGAACTAACCCAGGCATAACCAGCGCTATCCTCTAAAATACTAATCTGAACGAGGGTTAATTGACTGTTTCAGTGTGGTACCACATTACTACGTGATCCAAACCAGAAAAAGGCCAGGATCTGGCCAACAAGTATGCGAAAAACGCGAAAGTACGAGCCAGATAAGGACAAATCCCAGACCTACCCGAGACATAACCAGCGTTATCCTCTAAAATATAAATCGCAACCAGGTTTAATTGACTGTTTCAGTGTGGTACCACTTTACTGCGTGGTCCAAGCCAGAAGAAGGCCAGGATCTGGCCAACAAGTATGCGAAAAACGCGAAAGTACGAGCCAGATAAGGACAAATCCCAGACCTACCCGAGACATAACCGGCGTTATCCTCTAAAATATTAATCGCAATCAGTTTAATTGACTGTTTCGGTGTGGAACCTCATTACTACGGGATCCACAACAGAAAAAACCCAGGATCTGGCCATCAAGAATGCGAAAAATGCGAAAGTACGAGGCAGATGATTGAAAATACCAGAACTATCCCAGACATAACCAGCGATATCCTCTAAAATACAAATCGGAACCAGCTTCTATTGACTGTTTCAGTGTGGTACCACATTACTGCGTGATCCAAACCAGAAAAAGGCTAGGATCTGGCCAACAAGTATGCGACAAACGCGAAAGTATGAGGCAGATGATTGCAAATACCAGAACTAACCCAGGCATAACCAGCGCTATCCTCTAAAATACTAATCTGAACGAGGGTTAATTGACTGTTTCAGTGTGGTACCGCATTACAACCTGATCCAAACCAGAAAAAGCCCAGTATCGGGCCAACAAGAATGCGAAAAATGCGAAAGTACGAGCCTGATGAGGGAAAATCGCAGACCTAACCGAGACGTAACCGGCGTTATCCCCTAAAATATTAATCGCAACCAGGTGTAATTGACTGTTTCGGTGTGGTACCGCATTGCTACGATGATCCAAACCAGAAAGAGGCCAGGATCTGGCCAGAAGTATGCGAAAAATGTGAAAGTATGAGCCAGATGATTGCAAATACCAGAACTAACCCAGACATAACCAGCGATATCCTCTAAAATATTAATCGCAACCAGGTTTAATTGACTGTTTCGGTGTGGTACTGCATTACTACGTGATCCAGACCAGAAAAAGGCCAGGATCTGGCGTACAAGTATGCGCAAAATGCGAAAGTACGAGCCAGTTGAGGGCAAATCCCAGACCAAACCGAGACATAACCGGCGTTATCCTCTAAAATATTAATCGCAACCAGGTTTAATTGACTGTTTCGGTGTGGTACCGCATTACTACGTGATCCAAACCAGAAAAAGGCCAGAATCTGGCCAACAAGTATGCGAAAAATGCGAAAGTATGAGCCAGATGATTGCAAATTCCAGAACTAACCCTGACATATCCAGCGTTATCCTCTAGAATACGAATCGGAACATGGTTTTAATGACTGTTTCAGTGTTGTAACACATTACTACGTGATCCAAACCAGAAAAATCCCAGGATCGGGCCAACAAGAATGCGAAAAACGCGAAAGTACGAGCCAGATGAGGGCAAATCCCAGACCTAACCGTGACGTAACCGGCGTTATCCCCTAAAATATTAATCGCAACCAGGTTTAATTGACTGTTTCGGTGTGGTACCGCATTACTACGTGATCCAAACCAGAGAAAGGCCAGGATCTGGCCAACAAGGATGAGAAAAATACGAATATATGATCCAGTTGATTGCAAATACCAGAACTAACCCTGACATAACCGGCGTTATCCCCTAAAATATTAATCGCAACCAGGTTTAATTGACTGTTTCGGTGTGGTACCGCATTACTACGTGATCCAAACCAGAGAAAGGTCAGGATCTGGCCAACAAGGATGAGAAAAATACGAATATATGATCCAGATGATTGCAAATCCCAGAAAAAACCGAGACATAACCGGCGTTATCCTCTAAAATATTAATCGCAACCAGGTTTAATTGACTGTTTCGGTGTGGTACCGCATTACTACGTGATCGAAACCAGAAAAAGGCCATGATCTGGCCAACAAGTATGCGAAAAATGCGAAAGTATGAGCCAGATGGTTGCAAATACCAGAACTAACACAGACATAACCAGCGTTATCCTCTAAAATATTAATCGCAACCAGGTTTAATTGACTGTTTCGGTGTGGTACCGCATTACTACGTGATCCAAACCAGAGAAAGCCCAGGATCTGGCCAACAAGTATGCGAAAAATGCGAAAGTACGTGCCAGATGAGGGCAAATCACAGACCTAACCGAGACATAACCGGCATTATCCTCGAAAATATTAATCGCTACCAGGTTTAATTGACTGTTTCGGTGTGGTAACGCATTACTACGTGATCCAAACCAGAAAAAGCCCAGGATCTGGCCAACAAGTATGCGAAAAATGCAAAAGTACGAGCCAGATGAGGGCAAATCCCAGACCTAACCGAGACATAACCGGCGTTATCCTCTAAAATATTAATCGCAACCAGGTTTAATTGACTGCTTCAGTGTGGTACCACATTACTACGTGATCCAAACCAGAAAAAGCCCAGGATCTGGCCAACAAGTATGCGAAAAACGCGAAAGTATGTGCCAGATGATAGCAAATACCAGAACTAACCTAGACATAACCGGCGTTATCCCCTAAAATATTAATCGCAACCAGGTATAATTGACTGTTTCGGTGTGGTACCGCATTGCTACGATGATCCAAACCAGAAAAAGGCCATGATCTGGCCAACAAGTATGCGAAAAATGCGAATGTATGAGCCAGATGATTGCAAATACCAGAACTATGCCTGACATAACCAGCGTTATCCTCTAAAATACGAATCGGAACATGCTTTTAATGACTGTTTCAGTGTGGTAACACATTACTACGAGATCCAGACCAGAAAAATCTCAGGATCAGGCCAACATGAGTGCGAGGAACGCGAAAGTACGAGCCTCATGAGGGAAAATCCCAGACCTTACCCAGAAATAACCGGCGTTATCCTCTAAAATATTAATCGCAACCAGGTTTAATTGACTGTTTCGGTGTGGTACCGCATTACTACGTGATCCAAACCAGAGAAAGGCCAGGATCTGGCCATCAAGGATGAGAAAAATACGAATATATGATCCAGTTGATTGCAAATACCAGAACTAACCCTGACATAACCGGCGTTATCCCCTAAAATATTAATCGCAGCCAGGTTTAATTGACTGTTTCGGTGTGGTACCGCATTACTACGTGATCCAAACCAGAGAAAGGCCAGGATCTGGCCAACAGGTATTCGAAAAATGCGAAAGTATGAGCCAGATGGTTGCAAATACCAGAACTAACCCAGACATAACCAGCGTTATCCTCTAAAATATTAATCACAACCAGGTTTAATTGACAGTTTCGGTGTGGTACCGCATTACTACGTGATCCAAACCAGAGAAAGGCCAGGATCTGGCCAACAAGTATGCGAAAAATGCGAAAGTACGTGCCAGATGAGGGCAAATCCCAGACCTAACCGAGACATAACCGGCGTTATCCTCTAAAATATTAATCGCAACCAGGTTTAATTGACTGTTTCGGTGTGGTGACGCATTTCTACGTGATCCAAACCAGAAAAAGGCCAGGATCTGGCCAACAAGTATGCGAAAAATGCGAAAGTACGAGCCAGATGAGGGCAAATACCAGACCTAGCCCAGACATAACCGGCGTTATCCGCTAAAATATTATTCGCAACCAGGTTTAATTGACTGTTTCGTTGTGGAACCGCATTACTACGGGATCCAAACCAGAGAAAACCCACGATCTGGCCAACAGGTATGCGAAAAATGCGAAAGTATGAGCCAGATGGTTGCAAATACCAGAACTAACCCAGACATAACCAGCGTTATCCTCTAAAATATTAATCGCAACCAGGTTTAATTGACTGTTTCGGTCTGGTACCGCATTACTACGTGATGCAAACCAGAGAAAGGCCAGGATCTGGCCAACAAATATGCGAAAAATGCGAAAGTACGTGCCAGATGAGGGCAAATCCCAGACCTAACCGAGACATAACCGGCGTTATCCTCTAAAATATTAACCGCAACCGGGTTTAATTGACTGTTTCGGTGTGGTAACGCATTACTACGTGATCCAAACCAGAAAAAGCCCAGGATCTGGCCAACAAGAATGCGAAAAATGCAAAAGTACGAGCCAGATGAGGGCAAATCCCAGACCTAACCGAGACATAACCGGAATTATCCTCGAAAATATTAATCGCTACCAGGTTTAATTGACTGTTTCGGTGTGGTAACGCATTACTACGTGATCCAAACCAGAAAAAGCCCAGGATCTGGCCAACAAGTATGCGAAAAATGCAAAAGTACGAGCCAGATGAGGGCAAATCCCAGACCTAACCGAGACATAACCGGCGTTATCCTCTAAAATATTAATCGCAACCAGGTTTAATTGACTGCTTCAGTGTGGTACCACATTACTACGTGATCCAAACCAGAAAAAGCCCAGGATCTGGCCAACAAGTATGCGAAAAACGCGAAAGTATGTGCCAGATGATAGCAAATACCAGAACTAACCTAGACATAACCGGCGTTATCCCCTAAAATATTAATCGCAACCAGGTATAATTGACTGTTTCGGTGTGGTACCGCATTGCTACGATGATCCAAACCAGAAAAAGGCCATGATCTGGCCAACAAGTATGCGAAAAATGCGAATGTATGAGCCAGATGATTGCAAATACCAGAACTATGCCTGACATAACCAGCGTTATCCTCTAAAATACGAATCGGAACATGCTTTTAATGACTGTTTCAGTGTGGTAACACATTACTACGAGATCCAGACCAGAAAAATCTCAGGATCAGGCCAACATGAGTGCGAGGAACGCGAAAGTACGAGCCTCATGAGGGAAAATCCCAGACCTTACCCAGAAATAACCGGCGTTATCCTCTAAAATATTAATCGCAACCAGGTTTAATTGACTGTTTCGGTGTGGTACCGCATTACTACGTGATCCAAACCAGAGAAAGGCCAGGATCTGGCCAACAAGGATGAGAAAAATACGAATATATGATCCAGTTGATTGCAAATACCAGAACTAACCCTGACATAACCGGCGTAATCCCCTAAAATATTAATCGCAACCAGGTTTAATTGACTGTTTCGGTGTGGTACCGCATTACTACGTGTTCCAAACCAGAAAAAGGCCATGCTCTGGCCAACAAGTATTGGAAAAATGCGAAAGTATGAGCCAGATGATTGCAAATACCAGAACTATGCCTGACATAACCGGCGTTATCCGCTAAAATATTAATCTCAACCAGGTTTAATTGGCTGTTCCGTTGTGGAACCACATTACTACGGGATCCAAACCAGAGAAAACCCACGATCTGGCCAACAGGTATTCGAAAAATGCGAAAGTATGAGCCAGATGGTTGCAAATACCAGAACTAACCCAGACATAACCAGCGTTATCCTCTAAAATATTAATCACAACCAGGTTTAATTGACAGTTTCGGTGTGGTACCGCATTACTACGTGATCCAAACCAGAGAAAGGCCAGGATCTGGCCAACAAGTATGCGAAAAATGCGAAAGTACGTGCCAGATGAGGGCAAATCCCAGACCTAACCGAGACATAACCGGCATTATCCTCGAAAATATTAATCGCTACCAGGTTTAATTGACTGTTTCGGTGTGGTAACGCATTACTACGTGATCCAAACCAGAAAAAGCCCAGGATCTGGCCAACAAGTATGCGAAAAATGCAAAAGTACGAGCCAGATGAGGGCAAATCCCAGACCTAACCGAGACATAACCGGCGTTATCCTCTAAAATATTAATCGCAACCAGGTTTAATTGACTGTTTCGGTGTGGTGACGCATTTCTACGTGATCCAAACCAGAAAAAGGCCAGGATCTGGCCAACAAGTATGCGAAAAATGCGAAAGTACGAGCCAGATGAGGGCAAATACCAGACCTAGCCCAGACATAACCGGCGTTATCCGCTAAAATATTATTCGCAACCAGGTTTAATTGACTGTTTCGTTGTGGAACCGCATTACTACGGGATCCAAACCAGAGAAAACCCACGATCTGGCCAACAGGTATGCGAAAAATGCGAAAGTATGAGCCAGATGGTTGCAAATACCAGAACTAACCCAGACATAACCAGCGTTATCCTCTAAAATATTAATCGCAACCAGGTTTAATTGACTGTTTCGGTGTGGTACCGCATTACTACGTGATGCAAACCAGAAAAAGCCCAGTCTCTGGCCAACAAGTATGCGAAAAATGCGAAAGTACGAGCCAGATGAGGGCAAATCCCAGACCTAACCGAGACATAACCGGCATTATCCTCGAAAATATTAATCGCTACCAGGTTTAATTGACTGTTTCGGTGTGGTAACGCATTACTACGTGATCCAAACCAGAAAAAGCCCAGGATCTGGCCAACAAGTATGCGAAAAATGCAAAAGTACGAGCCAGATGAGGGCAAATCCCAGACCTAACCGAGACATAACCGGCGTTATCCTCTAAAATATTAATCGCAACCAGGTTTAATTGACTGCTTCAGTGTGGTACCACATTACTACGTGATCCAAACCAGAAAAAGCCCAGGATCTGGCCAACAAGTATGCGAAAAACGCGAAAGTATGTGCCAGATGATAGCAAATACCAGAACTAACCTAGACATAACCGGCGTTATCCCCTAAAATATTAATCGCAACCAGGTATAATTGACTGTTTCGGTGTGGTACCGCATTGCTACGATGATCCAAACCAGAAAAAGGCCATGATCTGGCCAACAAGTATGCGAAAAATGCGAATGTATGAGCCAGATGATTGCAAATACCAGAACTATGCCTGACATAACCAGCGTTATCCTCTAAAATACGAATCGGAACATGCTTTTAATGACTGTTTCAGTGTGGTAACACATTACTACGAGATCCAGACCAGAAAAATCTCAGGATCAGGCCAACATGAGTGCGAGGAACGCGAAAGTACGAGCCTCATGAGGGAAAATCCCAGACCTTACCCAGAAATAACCGGCGTTATCCTCTAAAATATTAATCGCAACCAGGTTTAATTGACAGTTTCGGTGTGGTACCGCATTACTACGTGATCCAAACCAGAGAAAGGCCAGGATCTGGCCAACAAGTATGCGAAAAATGCGAAAGTACGTGCCAGATGAGGGCAAATCCCAGACCTAACCGAGACATAACCGGCATTATCCTCGAAAATATTAATCGCTACCAGGTTTATTTGACTGTTTCGGTGTGGTAACGCATTACTACGTGATCCAAACCAGAAAAAGCCCAGGATCTGGCCAACAAGTATGCGAAAAATGCAAAAGTACGAGCCAGATGAGGGCAAATCCCAGACCTAACCGAGACATAACCGGCGTTATCCTCTAAAATATTAATCGCAACCAGGTTTAATTGACTGTTTCGGTGTGGTGACGCATTTCTACGTGATCCAAACCAGAAAAAGGCCAGGATCTGGCCAACAAGTATGCGAAAAATGCGAAAGTACGAGCCAGATGAGGGCAAATACCAGACCTAGCCCAGACATAACCGGCGTTATCCGCTAAAATATTATTCGCAACCAGGTTTAATTGACTGTTTCGTTGTGGAACCGCATTACTACGGGATCCAAACCAGAGAAAACCCACGATCTGGCCAACAGGTATGCGAAAAATGCGAAAGTATGAGCCAGATGGTTGCAAATACCAGAACTAACCCAGACATAACCAGCGTTATCCTCTAAAATATTAATCGCAACCAGGTTTAATTGACTGTTTCGGTGTGGTACCGCATTACTACGTGATGCAAACCAGAGAAAGGCCAGGATCTGGCCAACAAATATGCGAAAAATGCGAAAGTACGTGCCAGATGAGGGCAAATCCCAGACCTAACCGAGACATAACCGGCGTTATCCTCTAAAATATTAACCGCAACCGGGTTTAATTGACTGTTTCGGTGTGGTAACGCATTACTACGTGATCTAAACCAGAAAAAGCCCAGTCTCTGGCCAACAAGTATGCGAAAAATGCGAAAGTACGAGCCAGATGAGGGCAAATCCCAGACCTAACCGAGACATAACCGGCGTTATCCTCTAAAATATTAATCGCAACCAGGTTTAATTGACTGTTTCGGTGTGGTGACGCATTACTACGTGATCCAAACCACAAAAAGGCCAGGATCTGGCCAACAAGTATGCGAAAAATGCGAAAGTACGAGCCAGATGAGGGCAAATACCAGACCTACCCCAGACATAACCGGCGTTATGCGCAAAAATATTAATCGCAACCAGGTTTAATTGACTGTTTCGTTGTGGAGCCGCATGACTACGTGATCCAAACCAGAAAAAGCCCAGGATCGGGCCAACAAGAATGCGAAAAATGCGAAAGTACGAGCCAGATGAGGGAAAATCCCAGACCTAACCGAGACGTAACCGGCGTTATCCCCTAAAATATTAATCGCAACCAGGTATAATTGACTGTTTCGGTGTGGTACCGCATTGCTACGATGATCCAAACCAGAAAGAGGCCAGGATCTGGCCAACAAGTATGCGAAAAATGCGAAAGTATGAGCCAGATGATTGCAAATACCAGAACAAACCCAGACATAACCAGCGTTATCCTCTAAAATATTAATCGCAACCAGGTTTAATTGACTGTGTCGGTGTGGTACTGCACTACTACGTGATCCAGACCAGAAAAAGGCCATGATCAGGCCAACAAGTATGCGCAAAATGCGAAAGTACGAACCAGATGAGGGCAAATCCCAGACCAAACCGAGACATAACCGGCGTTATCCTCTAAAATATTAATCGCAACCAGGTTTAATTGACTGTTTCGGTGCGGTACTGCATTACTACGTGATCCAGACCAGAAAAAGGCCATGATCTGGCCAACAAGTATGCGAAAAATGCGAAAGTATGAGCCAGATGATTGCAAATACCAGAACTATGCCTGATATAACCTGCGTTATCCTCTCAAATACGAATCGGAACATGCTTTTAATGACTGTTTCAGTGTGCTAACACATTACTACGAGATCCAAACCAGAAGTATCACAGGATCGGGCCAACAAGAATGCGAGAAACGCGAAAGTACGAGCCACATGAGGCAAAAATCCCAGACCTAACCCAGACATAACCGGCGTTATCCTCTAAAATATTAGTCGCAACCAGGTTTTAATTGACTGTTTCAGTGTGGTGCCACATTACTACGTGATCCAAACCAGAAAAAGGCCAGGATCTGGCTAACAAGTATGCGAAACATGCGAAAGTACGAGCCAGATGAGGGCAAACACCAGACCTAACCCCGACATAACCGGCGTTATCCGCTAAAATATTAATCGCAACCAGGTTTAATTGACTGTTTCGTTGTGGAACCACATTACTGCAGGATCCGAACCAGAAAAAACCCAGGATCTGGCCAACAAGTATACGAAAAATGCGAAAGTACGATCCAGATGAGGGCAAATACCATACCTAACCGAGACATTACCGGCATTATCCTGTAAAATATTAATCGCAACCAGATTTAATTGACTGTTTCGGTGTGGTACCGCATTACTACGTGATCCAAACCAGAAAGAGGCCAGGATCTGGCCAACAAGTATGCGAAAAACGCGAAAGTACGAGCCAGATGATTGCAAATACCAGAACTAACCCAGACATAACCGGCGTTATCCTCTAAAATACTAATCGGAACCAGCTTCTATTGACTGTTTCAGTGTGGTACAACATTACAACGTGATCCAAACCAGAAAAAGGCCAGGATCTGGCCAACAAGTATGCGAAAAACGCGAAAGAACGAGCCACATGAGGACAAATCCCAGACCTACCCGAGAAATAACCGGCGTTATCCTCTAAAATATTAATCTCAACCAGTTTAATTGACTGTTTCGGTGTGGAACCTCATTACTACGGGATCCAAAACAGAAAAAACCCAGGATTTGGCCAACAAGTATGCGACAAACGCGAAAGTATGAGGCAGATGATTGCAATTACCAGAACTAACCCAGGCATAACCAGCGTTATCCTCGAAAGTATTAATCGGAACCAGGTTTAATTGACTGTTTCAGTGTGGTACCACTTTACGACGTGGTCCAAGCCCGAAGAAGGCCAGGATGTGGCCAACGAGTATGCGAAAAATGCGAAAGTACGAGCCAGATGAGGGCAAATATACCAGACCTAACCGAGACTTAACCGGCGTTATCCTCTATAATATTAATCGCAACCAGGTTTAATTGACTGTTTCGTTGTGGAGCGACATTACTGCGGGATCCAAACCAGAAAAAACCCAGGATCTGGCCAACAAGTATGCGAAAAATGCGAAAGTACGATCCAGATGAGGGCAAATCCCAGACCTAACCGAGACATAACCGGCGTTGTCCTCTAAAATATTATTCGCAACCAGGTTTAATTGACTGTTTCGGTGTGGTACCACATTACTACGTGGTCCAAGCCAGAAAAAGGCCAGGACCTGGCCAACAAGTATGCGAAAAATGCGATAGTACGAGCCAGATGAGGGCAAATACCAGACCAAACCGAGACATAACCGGCGTTATCCTCTATAATATTAGTCGCAACCAGGTTTAATTGACTGTTTCGGTGTGGAACCTCATTAATACGGGATCCAAATCAGAAAAAGGCCAGGATCTGGCCAACAGGTATGCGAATAACGCGAAAGTACGAGCCAGATGATGACAAATGCCAGGCCTAGCCGAGACATAACCGGCGTTATCCTCTAAAACATTAATCGCAACCAGGTTTAATTGACTGTTTCGGTGTGGTACCACATTACTACGTGATCCAAACCAGAAAAAACCCAGGATATGGCCAACAAGTATGCGAAAAATGCGATGCTATGAGCCAGATGAGGGCAATTACCAGACCTAACCGAGACATAACCGGCGTCATCCTCTAAAATATTAATCGCAACCAGATTAATTGACTGTTTCGGTGTGGAACCTCATTAATACGGGATCCAAATCAGAAAAAGGCCAGGATCTGGCCAACTAGTATGCGAATAACGCGAAAGTACGAGCCAGATGAGGACAAATGCCAGACCTAACCGAGACATATCCGGCGTTATCCTCTAAAATATTAATCGCAACCAGGTTTACTTGACTGTTTCGGTGTGGTACCACATTACTACGTGATCCAAACCAGAAAAAACCCAGGATATGGCCAACAAGTATGCGAAAAATGCGATGGTATGAGCCAGATGAGGGCAATTACCAGACCTAACCCAGACATAACCGGCGTTATCCTCTAAAATATTAATCGGACCCAGGTTAAATTGACTGTTTCAGTGTGGTACCACATTTCTACGTGGTCCAAGCCAGAAAAAGGCGAGGATCTGGCCAAAAACTATTCGAAACATGCGAAAGTACGAGCCAGATGAGGACAAATCCCAGACCTAACCTAGACATAACCGGCGTTATCCTCTAAAGTATTAATCGGAAGCAGGTTTAGTTGACAGTTTCAGTGTGGTACCACTTCACTACGTGGTCCAAGCCAGAAGAAGGCCAGTATGTGGCCAACAAGTATGCGAAAACTGCGAGAGTACGAGCCAGTTGAAGGCAAATACCAGACCTAACCGAAACATAACCGGCGTTATCCTGTAAAATATTAATCGCAACCAGGTTTAATTGACTGTTTCGGTGTGGAACCACATTACTACATGGTCCAAGCCAGAAAAAGGCCAGGATCTGACCAACAAGTATGCGAAAAATGCGAAAGTACGAGCCAGATGAGGGCAAATACCATACCTAACCGAGACATTATCGGCTTTATCCTCTAAAATATTAATCGCAACCAGATTTAATTGACTGTTTCGTGTGTGGTACCGCATTAGTACGTGATCCAAACCAGAAAGAGACCAGGATCTGGCCAACAAGTATGCGAAAAACGCGAAAGTACGAGCCAGATGATTGCAAATACCAGAACTCACCCAGACATAACCAGCGCTATCCTCTAAAATACTAATCTGAACGAGGGTTAATTGACAGTTTCAGTGTGGTACCACATTACTACGTGATCCAAACCAGAAAAAGGCCAGGATCTGGCCAACAAGTATGCGAAAAACGCGAAAGAACGAGCCAGATAAGGACAAATCCCAGACCTACCCGAGACATAACCAGCGTTATCCTCTAAAATATAAATCGCAACCAGGTTTAATTGACTGTTTCGGTGTTGTGCCGTATTACTACGTGATCCATGCCAGAAAAAGGCCAGGATCTGGCCATCAAGAATGCGAAAAATGCGAAAGTACGAGGCAGATGATTGAAAATACCAGAACTATCCCAGACATAACCAGCGATATCCTCTAAAATACAAATCGGAACCAGCTTCTATTGACTGTTTCAGTGTGGTACCACATTACTGCGTGATCCAAACCAGAAAAAGGCCAGGATCTGGCCAACAAGTATGCGACAAACGCAAAAGTATGAGGCAGATGATTGCAAATACCAGAACTAACCCAGGCATAACCAGCGCTATCCTCTAAAATACTAATCTGAACGAGGGTTAATTGACTGTTTCAGTGTGGTACCACATTACTACGTGATCCAAACCAGAAAAAGGCCAGGATCTGGCCAACAAGTATGCGAAAAACGCGAAAGTACGAGCCAGATAAGGACAAATCCCAGACCTACCCGAGACATAACCAGCGTTAACCTCTAAAATATAAATCGCAACCAGGTTTAATTGACTGTTTCAGTGTGGTTCCACTTTACTGCGTGGTCCAAGCCAGAAGAAGGCCAGGATCTGGCCAACAAGTATGCGAAAAACGCGAAAGTACGAGCCAGATAAGGACAAATCCCAGACCTACCCGAGACATAACCGGCGTTATCCTCTAAAATATTAATCGCAACCAGTTTAATTGACTGTTTCGGTGTGGAACCTCATTACTACGGGATCCACAACAGAAAAAACCCAGGATCTGGTCAACAAGTATGCGAAAAACGCGAAAGTATGAGCCAGATGATTTCAAATACCAGAACTAACACAGACATAACCAGCGTTATCCCCTAAAATACTAATCGGAACCAGCTTTTATTGACTGTTTCAGTGTGGAACCTCATTACAACGGGATCCAAAACAGAAAAAACCCAGGATCTGGCCAACAAGTATGCGACAAACGCGAAAGTATGAGGCAGATGATTGCAAATACCAGAACTAACCCAGGCATAACCAGCGTTATCCTCTAAAGTATTAATCGGAACCTGGTTTAATTGACTGTTTCAGTGTGGTACCACTTTACTACGTGGTCCAAGCCAGAAGAAGGCCAGGATGTGGCCAACAAGTATGCGAAAAATGCGAAAGTACGAGCCAGATGAGGGCAAATACCAGACCTATCCGAGACATAACCGGCGTTATCCTCTAAAATATTAATCGCAACCAGGATAAATTGACTGTTTCGTTGTGGAACCATGATTGCAAATACCAGAACTAACCCAGACATAACCAGCGTTATCCTCTAAAGTACGCATCGGAACATGCTTTTAATGACTGTTTCAGTGTGGTACCGCATTACAACCTGATCCAAACCAGAAAAAGCCCAGTATCGGGCCAACAAGAATGCGAAAAATGCGAAAGTACGAGCCTGATGAGGGAAAATCGCAGACCTAACCGAAACGTAACCGGCGTTATCCCCTAAAATATTAATCGCAACCAGGTGTAATTGACTGTTTCGGTGTGGTACCGCATTGCTACGATGATCCAAACCAGAAAGAGGCCAGGATCTGGCCAGAAGTATGCGAAAAATGTGAAAGTATGAGCCAGATGATTGCAAATACCAGAACTAACCCAGACATAACCAGCGATATCCTCTAAAATATTAATCGCAACCAGGTTTAATTGACTGTTTTGGTGTGGTACTGCATTACTACGTGATCCAGACCAGAAAAAGGCCAGGATCTGGCGTACAAGTATGCGCAAAATGCGAAAGTACGAGCCAGTTGAGGGCAAATCCCAGACCAAACCGAGACATAACCGGCGTTATCCTCTAAAATATTAATCGCAACCAGGTTTAATTGACTGTTTCGGTGTGGTACCGCATTACTACGTGATCCAAACCAGAAAAAGGCCAGAATCTGGCCAACAAGTATGCGAAAAATGCGAAAGTATGAGCCAGATGATTGCAAATTCCAGAACTAACCCTGACATATCCAGCGTTATCCTCTAGAATACGAATCGGAACATGGTTTTAATGACTGTTTCAGTGTTGTAACACATTACTGCGTGATCCAAACCAGAAAAAGGCCAGGATCTGGCCAACAAGTATGTGACAAACGCGAAAGTATGAGGCAGATGATTGCAAATACCAGAACTAACCCAGGCATAACCAGCGCTATCCTCTAAAATGCTAATCTGAACGAGGGTTAATTGACTGTTTCAGTGTGGTACCACATTACTACGTGATCCAAACCAGAAAAAGGCCAGGATCTGGCCAACAAGTATGCGAAAAACGCGAAAGTACGAGCCAGATAATGACAAATCCCAGACCTACCCGAGACATAACCAGCGTTATCCTCTAAAATATAAATCGCAACCAGGTTTAATTGACTGTTTCAGTGTGGTTCCACTTTACTGCGTGGTCCAAGCCAGAAGAAGGCCAGGATCTGGCCAACAAGTATGCGAAAAACGCGAAAGTACGAGCCAGATAAGGACAAATCCCAGACCTACCCGAGACATAACCGGCGTTATCCTCTAAAATATTAATCGCAACCAGTTTAATTGACTGTTTCGGTGTGGAACCTCATTACTACGGGATCCACAACAGAAAAAACCCAGGATCTGGTCAACAAGTATGCGAAAAACGCGAAAGTATGAGCCAGATGATTGCAAATACCAGAACTAACCCAGACATAACCAGCGTTATCCTCTAAAATACTTATCGGAACCAGCTTCTATTGACTGTTTCAGTGTGGTACCACATTACTACGTGATCCAAACAAGAAAAGGGTCTGGCCAACAAGTGTGCGAAAAACGCGAAAGTATGAGCCAGATGATTTCAAATACCAGAACTAACACAGACATAACCAGCGTTATCCCCTAAAATACTAATCGGAACCAGCTTTTATTGACTGTTTCAGTGTGGAACCTCATTACAACGGGATCCAAAACAGAAAAAACCCAGGATCTGGCCAACAAGTATGCGACAAACGCGAAAGTATGAGGCAGATGATTGCAAATACCAGAACTAACCCAGGCATAGCCAGCGTTATCCTCTAAAGTATTAATCGGAACCTGGTTTAATTGACTGTTTCAGTGTGGTACCACTTTACTACGTGGTCCAAGCCAGAAGAAGGCCAGGATGTGGCCAACGAGTATGCGAAAAATGCGAAAGTACGAGCCAGATGAGGGCAAATATACCAGACCTAACCGAGACTTAACCGGCGTTATCCTCTATAATATTAATCGCAACCAGGTTTAATTGACTGTTTCGTTGTGGAGCGACATTACTGCGGGATCCAAACCAGAAAAAACCCAGGATCTGGCCAACAAGTATGCGAAAAATGCGAAAGTACGATCCAGATGAGGGCAAATCCCAGACCTAACCGAGACATAACCGGCGTTGTCCTCTAAAATATTATTCGCAACCAGGTTTAATTGACTGTTTCGGTGTGGTACCACATTACTACGTGGTCCAAGCCAGAAAAAGGCCAGGACCTGGCCAACAAGTATGCGAAAAATGCGATAGTACGAGCCAGATGAGGGCAAATACCAGACCAAACCGAGACATAACCGGCGTTATCCTCTATAATATTAGTCGCAACCAGGTTTAATTGACTGTTTCGGTGTGGAACCTCATTAATACGGGATCCAAATCAGAAAAAGGCCAGGATCTGGCCAACAGGTATGCGAATAACGCGAAAGTACGAGCCAGATGATGACAAATGCCAGGCCTAGCCGAGACATAACCGGCGTTATCCTCTAAAACATTAATCGCAACCAGGTTTAATTGACTGTTTCGGTGTGGTACCACATTACTACGTGATCCAAACCAGAAAAAACCCAGGATATGGCCAACAAGTATGCGAAAAATGCGATGCTATGAGCCAGATGAGGGCAATTACCAGACCTAACCGAGACATAACCGGCGTCATCCTCTAAAATATTAATCGCAACCAGATTAATTGACTGTTTCGGTGTGGAACCTCATTAATACGGGATCCAAATCAGAAAAAGGCCAGGATCTGGCCAACTAGTATGCGAATAACGCGAAAGTACGAGCCAGATGAGGACAAATGCCAGACCTAACCGAGACATATCCGGCGTTATCCTCTAAAATATTAATCGCAACCAGGTTTAATTGACTGTTTCGGTGTGGTACCACATTACTACGTGATCCAAACCAGAAAAAACCCAGGATATGGCCAACAAGTATGCGAAAAATGCGATGGTATGAGCCAGATGAGGGCAATTACCAGACCTAACCCAGACATAACCGGCGTTATCCTCTAAAATATTAATCGGACCCAGGTTAAATTGACTGTTTCAGTGTGGTACCACATTTCTACGTGGTCCAAGCCAGAAAAAGGCGAGGATCTGGCCAAAAACTATTCGAAACATGCGAAAGTACGAGCCAGATGAGGACAAATCCCAGACCTAACCTAGACATAACCGGCGTTATCCTCTAAAGTATTAATCGGAAGCAGGTTTAGTTGACAGTTTCAGTGTGGTACCACTTCACTACGTGGTCCAAGCCAGAAGAAGGCCAGTATGTGGCCAACAAGTATGCGAAAACTGCGAGAGTACGAGCCAGTTGAAGGCAAATACCAGACCTAACCGAAACATAACCGGCGTTATCCTGTAAAATATTAATCGCAACCAGGTTTAATTGACTGTTTCGGTGTGCAACCACATTACTACATGGTCCAAGCCAGAAAAAGGCCAGGATCTGACCAACAAGTATGCGAAAAATGCGAAAGTACGAGCCAGATGAGGGCAAATACCATACCTAACCGAGACATTATCGGCTTTATCCTCTAAAATATTAATCGCAACCAGATTTAATTGACTGTTTCGTGTGTGGTACCGCATTAGTACGTGATCCAAACCAGAAAGAGACCAGGATCTGGCCAACAAGTATGCGAAAAACGCGAAAGTACGAGCCAGATGATTGCAAATACCAGAACTCACCCAGACATAACCAGCGCTATCCTCTAAAATACTAATCTGAACGAGGGTTAATTGACAGTTTCAGTGTGGTACCACATTACTACGTGATCCAAACCAGAAAAAGGCCAGGATCTGGCCAACAAGTATGCGAAAAACGCGAAAGAACGAGCCAGATAAGGACAAATCCCAGACCTACCCGAGACATAACCAGCGTTATCCTCTAAAATATAAATCGCAACCAGGTTTAATTGACTGTTTCGGTGTTGTGCCGTATTACTACGTGATCCATGCCAGAAAAAGGCCAGGATCTGGCCATCAAGAATGCGAAAAATGCGAAAGTACGAGGCAGATGATTGAAAATACCAGAACTATCCCAGACATAACCAGCGATATCCTCTAAAATACAAATCGGAACCAGCTTCTATTGACTGTTTCAGTGTGGTACCACATTACTGCGTGATCCAAACCAGAAAAAGGCCAGGATCTGGCCAACAAGTATGCGACAAACGCGAAAGTATGAGGCAGATGATTGCAAATACCAGAACTAACCCAGGCATAACCAGCGCTATCCTCTAAAATACTAATCTGAACGAGGGTTAATTGACTGTTTCAGTGTGGTACCACATTACTACGTGATCCAAACCAGAAAAAGGCCAGGATCTGGCCAACAAGTATGCGAAAAACGCGAAAGTACGAGCCAGATAAGGACAAATCCCAGACCTACCCGAGACATAACCAGCGTTAACCTCTAAAATATAAATCGCAACCAGGTTTAATTGACTGTTTCAGTGTGGTTCCACTTTACTGCGTGGTCCAAGCCAGAAGAAGGCCAGGATCTGGCCAACAAGTATGCGAAAAACGCGAAAGTACGAGCCAGATAAGGACAAATCCCAGACCTACCCGAGACATAACCGGCGTTATCCTCTAAAATATTAATCGCAACCAGTTTAATTGACTGTTTCGGTGTGGAACCTCATTACTACGGGATCCACAACAGAAAAAACCCAGGATCTGGTCAACAAGTATGCGAAAAACGCGAAAGTATGAGCCAGATGATTTCAAATACCAGAACTAACACAGACATAACCAGCGTTATCCCCTAAAATACTAATCGGAACCAGCTTTTATTGACTGTTTCAGTGTGGAACCTCATTACAACGGGATCCAAAACAGAAAAAACCCAGGATCTGGCCAACAAGTATGCGACAAACGCGAAAGTATGAGTCAGATGATTGCAAATACCAGAACTAACCCAGGCATAACCAGCGTTATCCTCTAAAGTATTAATCGGAACCTGGTTTAATTGACTGTTTCAGTGTGGTACCACTTTACTACGTGGTCCAAGCCAGAAGAAGGCCAGGATGTGGCCAACAAGTATGCGAAAAATGCGAAAGTACGAGCCAGATGAGGGCAAATACCAGACCTATCCGAGACATAACCGGCGTTATCCTCTAAAATATTAATCGCAACCAGGATAAATTGACTGTTTCGTTGTGGAACCATGATTGCAAATACCAGAACTAACCCAGACATAACCAGCGTTATCCTCTAAAGTACGCATCGGAACATGCTTTTAATGACTGTTTCAGTGTGGTACCGCATTACAACCTGATCCAAACCAGAAAAAGCCCAGTATCGGGCCAACAAGAATGCGAAAAATGCGAAAGTACGAGCCTGATGAGGGAAAATCGCAGACCTAACCGAAACGTAACCGGCGTTATCCCCTAAAATATTAATCGCAACCAGGTGTAATTGACTGTTTCGGTGTGGTACCGCATTGCTACGATGATCCAAACCAGAAAGAGGCCAGGATCTGGCCAGAAGTATGCGAAAAATGTGAAAGTATGAGCCAGATGATTGCAAATACCAGAACTAACCCAGACATAACCAGCGATATCCTCTAAAATATTAATCGCAACCAGGTTTAATTGACTGTTTTGGTGTGGTACTGCATTACTACGTGATCCAGACCAGAAAAAGGCCAGGATCTGGCGTACAAGTATGCGCAAAATGCGAAAGTACGAGCCAGTTGAGGGCAAATCCCAGACCAAACCGAGACATAACCGGCGTTATCCTCTAAAATATTAATCGCAACCAGGTTTAATTGACTGTTTCGGTGTGGTACCGCATTACTACGTGATCCAAACCAGAAAAAGGCCAGAATCTGGCCAACAAGTATGCGAAAAATGCGAAAGTATGAGCCAGATGATTGCAAATTCCAGAACTAACCCTGACATATCCAGCGTTATCCTCTAGAATACGAATCGGAACATGGTTTTAATGACTGTTTCAGTGTTGTAACACATTACTGCGTGATCCAAACCAGAAAAAGGCCAGGATCTGGCCAACAAGTATGTGACAAACGCGAAAGTATGAGGCAGATGATTGCAAATACCAGAACTAACCCAGGCATAACCAGCGCTATCCTCTAAAATGCTAATCTGAACGAGGGTTAATTGACTGTTTCAGTGTGGTACCACATTACTACGTGATCCAAACCAGAAAAAGGCCAGGATCTGGCCAACAAGTATGCGAAAAACGCGAAAGTACGAGCCAGATAATGACAAATCCCAGACCTACCCGAGACATAACCAGCGTTATCCTCTAAAATATAAATCGCAACCAGGTTTAATTGACTGTTTCAGTGTGGTTCCACTTTACTGCGTGGTCCAAGCCAGAAGAAGGCCAGGATCTGGCCAACAAGTATGCGAAAAACGCGAAAGTACGAGCCAGATAAGGACAAATCCCAGACCTACCCGAGACATAACCGGCGTTATCCTCTAAAATATTAATCGCAACCAGTTTAATTGACTGTTTCGGTGTGGAACCTCATTACTACGGGATCCACAACAGAAAAAACCCAGGATCTGGTCAACAAGTATGCGAAAAACGCGAAAGTATGAGCCAGATGATTGCAAATACCAGAACTAACCCAGACATAACCAGCGTTATCCTCTAAAATACTTATCGGAACCAGCTTCTATTGACTGTTTCAGTGTGGTACCACATTACTACGTGATCCAAACAAGAAAAGGGTCTGGCCAACAAGTGTGCGAAAAACGCGAAAGTATGAGCCAGATGATTTCAAATACCAGAACTAACACAGACATAACCAGCGTTATCCCCTAAAATACTAATCGGAACCAGCTTTTATTGACTGTTTCAGTGTGGAACCTCATTACAACGGGATCCAAAACAGAAAAAACCCAGGATCTGGCCAACAAGTATGCGACAAACGCGAAAGTATGAGGCAGATGGTTGCAAATACCAGAACTAACCCAGGCATAGCCAGCGTTATCCTCTAAAGTATTAATCGGAACCTGGTTTAATTGACTGTTTCAGTGTGGTACCACTTTACTACGTGGTCCAAGCCAGAAGAAGGCCAGGATGTGGCCAACAAGTATGCGAAAAATGCGAAAGTACGAGCCAGATGAGGGCAAATACCAGACCTATCCGAGACATAACCGGCGTTATCCTCTAAAATATTAATCGCAACCAGGATAAATTGACTGTTTCGTTGTGGAACCATGATTGCAAATAACAGAACTAACCCAGACATAACCAGCGTTATCCTCTAAAATACGCATCGGAACATGCTTTTAATGACTGTTTCAGTGTGGTACCGCATTACAACCTGATCCAAACCAGAAAAAGCCCAGTATCGGGCCAACAAGAATGCGAAAAATGCGAAAGTACGAGCCTGATGAGGGAAAATCGCAGACCTAACCGAGACGTAACCGGCGTTATCCCCTAAAATATTAATGGCAACCAGGTGTAATTGACTGTTTCGGTGTGGTACCGCATTGCTACGATGATCCAAACCAGAAAGAGGCCAGGATCTGGCCAGAAGTATGCGAAAAATGTGAAAGTATGAGCCAGATGATTGCAAACACCAGAACTAACCCAGACATAACCAGCGATATCCTCTAAAATATTAATCGCAACCAGGTTTAATTGACTGTTTCGGTGTGGTACTGCATTACTACGTGATCCAGACCAGAAAAAGGCCAGGATCTGGCGTACAAGTATGCGCAAAATGCGAAAGTACGAGCCAGTTGAGGGCAAATCCCAGACCAAACCGAGACATAACCGGCGTTATCCTCTAAAATATTAATCGCAACCAGGTTTAATTGACTGTTTCGGTGTGGTACCGCATTACTACGTGATCCAAACCAGAAAAAGGCCAGAATCTGGCCAACAAGTATGCGAAAAATGCGAAAGTATGAGCCAGATGATTGCAAATTCCAGAACTAACCCTGACATATCCAGCGTTATCCTCTAGAATACGAATCGGAACATGGTTTTAATGACTGTTTCAGTGTTGTAACACATTACTACGTGATCCAAACCAGAAAAATCCCAGGATCGGGCCAACAAGAATGCGAAAAACGCGAAAGTACGAGCCAGATGAGGGCAAATCCCAGACCTAACCGTGACGTAACCGGCGTTATCCCCTAAAATATTAATCGCAACCAGGTTTAATTGACTGTTTCGGTGTGGAACCACATTACTACGGGATCCAAACCAGAAAAAACCCAGGATCTGGCCAACAAGTATGCGAAAAATGCGAAAGTACGATCCAGATGAGGGCAAATCCCAGACCTAACCGAGACATAACCGGCGTTATCCTCTAAAATATTATTCGCAACCAGGTTTAATTGACTGTTTCGGTGTGGTACCACATTACTACGTGGTCCAAGCCAGAAAAAGGCCAGGACCTGGCCAACAAGTATGCGAAAAATGCGATAGTACGAGCCAGATGAGGACAAATACCAGACCAAACCGAGACATTACCGGCTTTATCCTCTAAAATATTTATCGCAACCAGATTTAATTGACTGTTTCGGTGTTGTACCGCATTACTACGTGATCCAAACCAGAAAGAGGCCAGGATCTGGCCAACAAGAATGCGAAAAATGCGAAAGTACGAGCCAGATGTGGGCAAATCTCAGACCTACCCGAGACATAACCGGCGTTATCCTCTATAATATTAATCGCAACCAGGTTTAATTGACTGTTTCAGTGGGGTACCACATTACTACCCGATCCAAACCAGAAAAAGCCCAGGATCTGGCCAACAAGTATGCGACATCGCGAAAGTATATGCCAGATGATAGCATATACCAGAACTAACCTAGACATAACCAGCGTTATCCTCTAAAATACTAATCGGAACCAGCTTCTATTGACCGTTTCAGTGTGGTACCACATTACTACGTGATCCAAACCGGAAAAAACCCAGGATATGGCCGACAAGTATGCGAAAAATACGAATATATGAGCCAGATGGTTGCAAATACCAGAACTATCCCAGACATACCCAGCGTTAGCCACTAAAATATTATTCGCAACCAGGTTTAATTGACTGTTTCGGTGTGGTACCACATTACTACATGGTCCAAGCCAGAAAAAGGCCAGGATCTGGCCAACAAGTACGCGAAAAATGCGAAAGTACGAGCCAGATGAGGGCAAATCCCAGACCTACCCGAGACATAACCAGCGTTATCCTCTAAAATATAAATCGCAACCAGGTTTAATTGACTGTTTCGGTGTTGTGGCGTATTACTACGTGATCCAAACCAGAAAAAGGCCAGGATCTGGCCACCAAGAATGCGAAAAATGCGAAAGTACGAGGCAGATGATTGCAAATACCAGAACTATCCCAGACATAACCAGCGATATCCTCTAAAATACAAATCGGAACCAGCTTCTATTGACTGTTTCAGTGTGGTACCACATTACTACGTGATCCAAACCAGAAAAAGGCCAGGATCTGGCCAACAAGTATGCGACAAACGCGAAAGTATGAGGCAGATGATTGCAAATACCAGAACTAACCCAGGCATAACCAGCGCTATCCTCTAAAATACTAATCTGAACGAGGGTTAATTGACTGTTTCAGTGTGGTACCACATTACTACGTGATCCAAACCAGAAAAAGGCCAGGATCTGGCCAACAAGTATGCGAAAAACGCGAAAGTACGAGCCAGATAAGGACAAATCCCAGACCTACCCGAGACATAACCAGCGTTATCCTGTAAAATATAAATCGCAACCAGGTTTAATTGACTGTTTCAGTGTGGTACCACTTTACTACGTGGTCCAAGCCAGAAGAAGGCCAGGATCTGGCCAACAAGTATGCGAAAAACGCGAAAGTACGAGCCAGATAAGGACAAATCCCAGACCTACCCGAGACATAACCGGCGTTATCCTCTAAAATATTAATCGCAACCAGTTTAATTGACTGGTTCGGTGTGGAACCTCATTACTACGGGATCCGCAACAGAAAAAACCCAGGATCTGGTCAACAAGTATGCGAAAAACGCGAAAGTATGAGCCAGATGATTGCAAATACCAGAACTAACCCTGACATAACCAGCGTTATCCTCTAAAATACTTATCGGAACCAGCTTCTATTGACTGTTTCAGTGTGGTACCACATTACTACGTGATCCAAACGAGAAAAGGGTCTGGCCAACAAGTGTGCGAAAAACGCGAAAGTATGAGCCAGATGATTTCAAATACCAGAACTAACACAGACATAACCAGCGTTATCCCCTAAAATACTAATCGGAACCAGCTTTTATTGACTGTTTCAGTGTTGAACCTCATTACAACGGGATCCAAAACAGAAAAAACCCAGGATCTGGCCAACAAGTATGCGACAAACGCGAAAGTATGCGGCAGATGATTGCAAATACCAGAACTAACCCAAGCATAACCAGCGTTATCCTCTAAAGTATTAATCGGAACCAGGTTTAATTGACTGTTTCAGTGTGGTACCACTTTACTACGTGGTCCAAGCCAGAAGAAGGCCAGGATGTGGCCAACAAGTATGCGAAAAATGCGAAAGTACGAGCCAGATGAGGGCAAATACCAGACCTATCCGAGACATAACCGGCGTTATCCTCTAAAATATTAATCGCAACCAGGATAAATTGACTGTTTCGTTGTGGAACCACATTACTACGCGATCCAAACCAGAAAAAACCCAGGGTCTGGCCCACAAGTATGCGAAAAATGCGAAAGTACGATCCAGATGAGGGCAAATCCCAGACCTAACCGAGACATAACCGGCGTTATCCTCTAAAATACGCATCGGAACATGCTTTTAATGACTGTTTCAGTGTGGTACCACATTACAACCTGATCCAAACCAGAAAAAGCCCAGTATCGGGCCAACAAGAATGCGAAAAATGCGAAAGTACGAGCCTGATGAGGGAAAATCCCATACCTAACCGAGACGTAACCGGCTTTATCCCCTAAAATATTAATCGCAACCAGGTGTAATTGACGGTATCGGTGTGGTACCGCATTGCTACGATGATCCAAACCAGAAAGAGGCCAGGATCTGGCCAACAAGTATGCGAAAAATGCGAAAGTATGAGCCAGATGATTGCAAATACCAGAACTAACCCAGACATAACCAGCGTTATCCTCTAGAATACGAATCGGAACATGGTTTTAATGACTGTTTCAGTGATGTAACACATTACTACGTGATCCAAACCAGAAAAATCCCAGGATCGGGCCAACAAGAATGCGAAAAACGCGAAAGTACGAGCCAGATGAGGGAAAATCCCAGACCTAACCGAGACGTAACCGGCGTTATCCCCTAAAATATTAATCGCAACCAGGTTTAATTGACTGTTTCGGTATGGTACCGCATTACTACGTGATCCAAACCAGAAAAAGGCTAGGATCTGGCCAACAAGTATGCGAAAAATGCGAAAGTATGAGCCAGATGATTGCAAATTCCAGAACTAACCCTGACATAACCAGCGTTATCCTCTAGAATACGAATCGGAACATGGTTTTAATGACTGTTTCAGTGTTGTAACACATTACTACGTGATCCAAACCAGAAAAATCCCAGGATCGGGCCAACAAGAATGCGAAAAACGCGAAAGTACGAGCCAGATGAGGGAAAATCCCAGACCTAACCGAGACGTAACCGGCGTTATCCCCTAAAATATTAATCGCAACCAGGTTTAATTGACTGTTTCGGTGTGGAATCACATTACTACGGGATCCAAACCAGAACACACCCAGGATCTGGCCAACAAGTATGCGAAAAACGCGAAAGTATAAGCCAGATGATTGCAAATACCAGAACTAACCCAGGCATAACCAGCGTTATCCTCTAAAATACTAAGCGAAACCAGCTTCTATTGACTCTTTCAGTGTGGTACCACATTACTACGTGATCCAAACCAGAAAAAGGCCAGGATCTGGCCAGCAAGTATGCGAAAAACGCGAAAGTACGAGCCAGATGAGGACAAATCCCAGACCTACCCGAGACGTAACCGGCGTTATCCTCTAGAATACGAATCGGAACATGCTTTTAATGACTGTTTCAGTGTTGTAACACATTACTACGTGATCCAAACCAGAAAAATCCCAGGATCGGGCTAACAAGAATGCGAAAAACGCGAAAGTACGAGCTAGATGAGGGAAAATCCCAGACCTAACCGAGACGTAACCGGCGTTATCCCCTAAAATATTAATCGCAACCAGGTTTAATTGACTGTTTCGGTGTGGAACCACATTACTACGGGATCCAAACCAGAAAAAACCCAGGATCTGGCCAACAAGTATGTGAAAAACGCGAAAGTATGAGCCAGATGATTGCAGATACCAGAACTATCCCAGGCATAACCAGCGTTATCCTCTAGAATACTAAGCGGAACCAGCTTTTATTGACAGTGTGGTACCACATTACTACGTGATCCAAACCAGAAAAAGCCCAGGATCTGGCCAACAAGTATGCGAAACGTGCGAAAGTACGAGGCAGATGAGGGCAAATCCCAGACCTAACCGTGACATAACCGGCGTTATCCCCTAAAATATTAATCGCAACCAGTTCAATTGACTGTTTCGGTGTGGAACCTCATTACTACAAGATCCAAAACAGAAAAAACCCAGGATCGGGCTAACAAGTATGCGAAAAACGCGAAAGTATGAGCCAGATGATTGCAAATACCAGAACAATCCCAGGCATAACCAGCGTTATCCTCTAAAATACTAAGCGGAACCAGCTTTTATTGACAGTGTGGTACCACATTACTACGTGATCCAAACCAGAAAAAGCCCAGGATCTGGCCAACAAGTATGCGAAGAACGCGAAAGTACGAGCCAGATAAGGACAAATCCCAGACCTACCCGAGACATAACCAGCGTTATCCTCTAAAATATAAATCCCAACCAGGTTTAATTGACTGTTTCGGTGTTGTGGCGTATTACTACGTGATCCAAACCAGAAAAAGGCCAGGATCTGGCCACCAAGAATGCGGAAAAATGCGAAAGTACGAGGCAGATGATTGCAAATACCAGAACTATCCCAGACATAACCAGCGATATCCTCTAAAATACAAATCGGAACCAGCTTCTATTGACTGTTTCAGTGTGGTACCACATTACTACGTGATCCAAACCAGAAAAAGGCCAGGATCTGGCCAACAAGTATGCGACAAACGCGAAAGTATGAGGCAGATGATTGCAAATACCAGAACTCACCCAGACATAACCAGCGCTATCCTCTAAAATACTAATCTGAACCAGGGTTAATTGACTGTTTCAGTGTGGTACCACATTACTACGTGATCCAAACCAGAAAAAGGCCAGGATCTGGCCAACAAGTATGCGAAAAACGCGAAAGTACGAGCCAGATAAGGACAAATCCCAGACCTACCCGAGACATAACCGGCGTTATCCTCTAAAATATTAATCGCAACCAGTTTAATTGACTGTTTCGGTGTGGAACCTCATTACTACGGGATCCACAACAGAAAAAACCCAGGATCTGGTCAACAAATATGCGAAAAACGCGAAAGTATGAGCCAGAGGATTGCAAATACCAGAACTAACCCAGACATAACCAGCGTTATCCTCTAAAATACTTATCGGAACCAGCTTCTATTGACTGTTTCAGTGTGGTACCACATTACTACGTGAGCCAAACGAGAAAAGGGTCTGGCCAACAAGTGTGCGAAAAACGCGAAAGTGTGAGCCAGATGATTTCAAATACCAGAACTAACACAGACATAACCAGCGTTATTCTCTAAAATACTAATCGAAACCAGCTTTTATTGACTGTTTCAGTGTGGCACCACATTACTACGGGATCCAAACCAGAAAAAACCCAGGATCTGGCCAACAAGTATGCGACAAACGCGAAAGTATGAGGCAGATGATTGCAAATACCAGAACTAACCCAGGCATAACCAGCGTTATCCTCTAAAATATTAATCGCAACCAGTTTAATTGACTGTTTCGGTGTGGAACCACATTACTACGGGATCCAAACCAGAAAAAACCCAGGATCTGGCCAACAAGTATGTGAAAAACGCGAAAGTATGAGCCAGATGATTGCAGATACCAGAACTATCCCAGGCATAACCAGCGTTATCCTCTAAAATACGCATCGGAACATGCTTTTAATGACTGTTTCAGTGTGGTACCACATTACAACGTGATCCAAACCAGAAAAAGCCCAGGATCGGGTCAACAAGAATGCGAAAAATGCGAAAGTACGAGCCTGATGAGGGAAAATCCCAGACCTAACCGAGACGTAACCGGCGTTATCCCCTAAAATATTAATCGCAACCAGGTGTAATTGACTGTTTCGGTGTGGTACCGCACTGCTACGATGATCCAAACCAGAAAGAGGCCAGGATCTGGCCAACAAGTATGCGAAAATTGTGAAAGTATGAGCCAGATGATTGCAAATACCAGAACTAACCCAGACATAACCAGCGATATCCTCTAAAATATTAATCGCAACCAGGTTTAATTGACTGTTTCGGTGTGGTACTGCATTACTACGTGATCCAGACCAGAAAAAGGCCAGGATCTCGCCAACAAGTATGCGCAAAATGCGCAAGTACGAGCCAGTTGAGGGCAAATCCCAGACCAAACCGAGACATAACCGGCGTTATCCTCTAAAATATTAATCGCAACCAGGTTTAATTGACCGTTTCGGTGTGGTACCGCATTACTACGTGATCCAAACCAGAAAAAGGCCAGGATCTGGCCAACAAGTATGCGAAAAATGCGAAAGTATGAGCCAGATGATTGCAAATACCAGAACTAACACAGACATAACCAGCGTTATCCTCTAAAATACTTATCGGAACCAGCTTCTATTGACTGTTTCAGTGTGGAACCTCATTACAACGGGATCCAAAACAGAAAAAACCCAGGATCTGGCCAACAAGTATGCGACAAACGCGAAAGTATGAGGCTGATGATTGCAAATACCAGAACTAACCCAGGCATAACCAGCGATATCCTCTAAAGTATTAATCGGAACCAGGTTTAATTGACTGTTTCAGTGTTGTACCACTTTACTACGTGGCCCAAGCCAGAAGAAGGCCAGGATGTGGCCAACAAGTATGCGAAAAATGCGAAAGTACGAGCCAGATGAGGGCAAATACCAGACCTAACCGAGACATAACCGGCGTTATCCTCTAAAATATTAATCGCAACCTGGTTAAATTGTCTGTTTCGTTGTGGAACCAGATTACTGCGGGATCCAAACCAGAAAAAACCCAGGGTCTGGCCAACAAGTATGCGAAAAATGCGAAAGTACGATCCTGATGAGGGCAAATCCCAGGCCTAAGCGAGCCATAACCGGCGTTATCCTCTAAAATATTATTCGCAACCAGGTTTAATTGACTGTTTCGTTGTGGTACCACATTACTACGTGGTCCAAGCCAGAAAAAGGCAAGGATCTGACCAACAAGTATGCAAAAAACGCGAAAGTACGAGCCAGACGAGGACAAATCCCAGACCTACCCGAGACATAACCGGCGTTATCCTCTAAAATATGAATCGCAACCAGTTTAATTGACTGTTTCGGTGCGGTACCACATTACTACGAGATCCAAACCTGAAAAAGCCCAGGATCTGGCCAACAAGTATGCGAAAAACGCGAATATATGAGGCATATGATTGCAAATACCAGAACTAACCCTGACATAACCAGCGTTATCCTCAAAAATACGCATCAGAACATGCTTTTAATGACTGTTTCAGTGTGGTATCACATTACAACGTGATCCAAACCAGAAAAAGCCCAGGATCGGGCCAACAAGAATGCGAAACATGCGAAAGTACGAGCCTGATGAGGGAAAATCCCAGACCTAACCGAGACGTAACCGGCGTTATCCTCTAGAATACGAATTGGAACATGCTTTTAGTGACTGTTTCAGTGTTGTAACACATTACAACGTGATCCAAACCAGAAAAATCCCAGGATCGGGCCAACAAGAATGCGAAAAACGCGAAAGTACGAGCCAGATGAGGGAAACTCCCAGACCTAACCGAGACGTGACCGGCGTTATCCCCTAAAATATTAATCGCAACCAGGTTTAATTGACTGTTTCGGTGGGGAACCACATTACTACGGGATCCAAACCAGAAAAAACCCCGGATCTGGCCAACAAGTATGCGAAAAACGCGAAAGTATGAGCCAGATGATTGCAAATACCAGACCTACCCGAGACATAACCAGCGTTATCCTCTAAAATATAAATCGCAACCAGGTTTAATTGACTGTTTCGGTGTTGTGGCGTATTACTACGTGATCCAAACCAGAAAAAGGCCAGGATCTGGCCACCAAGAATGCGAAAAATGCGAAAGTACGAGGCAGATGATTGCAAATACCAGAACTATCCCAGACATAACCAGCGATATCCTCTAAAATACAAATCGGAACCAGCTTCTATTGACTGTTTCAGTGTGGTACCACATTACTACGTGATCCAAACCAGAAAAAGGCCAGGATCTGGCCAACAAGTATGCGACAAACGCGAAAGTATGAGGCAGATGATTGCAAATACCAGAACTAACCCAGGCATAACCAGCGCTATCCTCTAAAATACTAATCTGAACGAGGGTTAATTGACTGTTTCAGTGTGGTACCACATTACTACGTGATCCAAACCAGAAAAAGGCCAGGATCTGGCCAACAAGTATGCGAAAAACGCGAAAGGACGAGCCAGATAAGGACAAATCCCAGACCTACCCGAGACATAACCGGCGTTATCCTCTAAAATATTAATCGCAACCAGTTTAATTGACTGGTTCGGTGTGGAACCTCATTACTACGGGATCCGCAACAGAAAAAACCCAGGATCTGGTCAACAAGTATGCGAAAAACGCGAAAGTATGAGCCAGATGATTGCAAATACCAGAACTAACCCTGACATAACCAGCGTTATCCTCTAAAATACTTATCGGAACCAGCTTCTATTGACTGTTTCAGTGTGGCACCACATTACTACGTGATCCAAACGAGAAAAGGGTCTGGCCAACAAGTGTGCGAAAAACGCGAAAGTATGAGCCAGATGATTTCAAATCCCAGAACTAACACAGACATAACCAGCGTTATCCCCTAAAATACTAATCGGAACCAGCTTTTATTGACTGTTTCAGTGTTGAACCTCATTACAACGGGATCCAAAACAGAAAAAACCCAGGATCTGGCCAACAAGTATGCGACAAACGCGAAAGTATGAGGCAGATGATTGCAAATACCAGAACTAACCCAGGCATAACCAGCGACATTCTCTAAAGTATTAATCGGAACCAGGTTTAATTGACTGTTTCAGTGTGGTACCACTTTACTACGTGGTCCAAGCCAGAAGAAGGCCAGGATGTGGCCAACGAGTATGCGAAAAATGCGAAAGTACGAGCCAGATGAGGGCATATACCAGACCTATCCGAGACATAACCGGTGTTATCCTCTAAAATATTAATCGCAACCGGGATAAATTGACTGTTTCGTTGTGGAACCACATTACTACGCGATCCAAACCAGAAAAAACCCAGGGTCTGGCCCACAAGTATGCGAAAAATGCGAAAGTACGATCCAGATGAGGGCAAATCCCAGACCTAACCGAGACATAACCGGCGTTATCCTCTAAAATACGCATCGGAACATGCTTTTAATGACTGTTTCAGTGTGGTACCACATTACAACCTGATCCAAACCAGAAAAAGCCCAGTATCGGGCCAACAAGAATGCGAAAAATGCGAAAGTACGAGCCTGATGAGGGAAAATCCCATACCTAACCGAGACGTAACCGGCTTTATCCCCTAAAATATTAATCGCAACCAGGTGTAATTGACTGTATCGGTGTGGTACCGCATTGCTACGATGATCCAAACCAGAAAGAGGCCAGGATCTGGCCAACAAGTATGCGAAAAATGCGAAAGTATGAGCCAGATGATTGCAAATACCAGAACTAACCCAGACATAACCAGCGATATCCTCTAAAATATTAATCGCAACCAGGTTTAATTGACTGTTTCAGTGTTGTAACACATTACAACGTGATCCAAACCAGAAAAATCCCAGGATCGGGCCAACAAGAATGCGAAAAACGCGATAGTACGAGCCAGATGAGGGAAACTCCCAGACCTAACCGAGACGTGACCGGCGTTATCCCCTAAAATATTAATCGCAACCAGGTTTAATTGACTGTTTCGGTGTGGAACCACATTACTACGGGATCCAAACCAGAAAAAACCCCGGATCTGGCCAACAAGTATGCGAAAAACGCGAAAGTACGAGGCAGATGATTGCAAATACCAGAACTATCCCAGACATAACCAGCGATATCCTCTAAAATACAAATCGGAACCAGCTTCTATTGACTGTTTCAGTGTGGTACCACATTACTACGTGATCCAAACCAGAAAAAGGCCAGGATCTGGCCAACAAGTATGCGACAAACGCGAAAGTATGAGGCAGATGATTGCAAATACCAGAACTAACCCAGGCATAACCAGCGCTATCCTCTAAAATACTAATCTGAACGAGGGTTAATTGACTGTTTCAGTGTGGTACCACATTACTACGTGATCCAAACCAGAAAAAGGCCAGGATCTGGCCAACAAGTATGCGAAAAACGCGAAAGTACGAGCCAGATAAGGACAAATCCCAGACCTACCCGAGACATAACCGGCGTTATCCTCTAAAATATTAATCGCAACCAGTTTAATTGACTGGTTCGGTGTGGAACCTCATTACTACGGGATCCGCAACAGAAAAAACCCAGGATCTGGTCAACAAGTATGCGAAAAACGCGAAAGTATGAGCCAGATGATTGCAAATACCAGAACTAACCCTGACATAACCAGCGTTATCCTCTAAAATACTTATCGGAACCAGCTTCTATTGACTGTTTCAGTGTGGCACCACATTACTACGTGATCCAAACGAGAAAAGGGTCTGGCCAACAAGTGTGCGAAAAACGCGAAAGTATGAGCCAGATGATTTCAAATCCCAGAACTAACACAGACATAACCAGCGTTATCCCCTAAAATACTAATCGGAACCAGCTTTTATTGACTGTTTCAGTGTTGAACCTCATTACAACGGGATCCAAAACAGAAAAAACCCAGGATCTGGCCAACAAGTATGCGACAAACGCGAAAGTATGAGGCAGATGATTGCAAATACCAGAACTAACCCAGGCATAACCAGCGACATTCTCTAAAGTATTAATCGCAACCAGGATAAATTGACTGTTTCGTTGTGGAACCACATTACTACGCGATCCAAACCAGAAAAAACCCAGGGTCTGGCCCACAAGTATGCGAAAAATGCGAAAGTACGATCCAGATGAGGGCAAATCCCAGACCTAACCGAGACATAACCGGCGTTATCCTCTAAAATACGCATCGGAACATGCTTTTAATGACTGTTTCAGTGTGGTACCACATTACAACCTGATCCAAACCAGAAAAAGCCCAGTATCGGGCCAACAAGAATGCGAAAAATGCGAAAGTACGAGCCTGATGAGGGAAAATCCCATACCTAACCGAGACGTAACCGGCTTTATCCCCTAAAATATTAATCGCAACCAGGTGTAATTGACTGTATCGGTGTGGTACCGCATTGCTACGATGATCCAAACCAGAAAGAGGCCAGGATCTGGCCAACAAGTATGCGAAAAATGCGAAAGTATGAGCCAGATGATTGCAAATACCAGAACTAACCCAGACATAACCAGCGATATCCTCTAAAATATTAATCGCAACCAGGTTTAATTGACTGTTTCGGTGTGGTACTGCATTACTACGTGATCCAGACCAGAAAAAGGCCAGGATCTGGCCAACAAGTATGCGCAAAATGCGAAAGTACGAGCCAGTTGAGGGCAAATCCCAGACCAAACCGAGACATAACCGGCGTTATCCGCTAAAATATTAATCGCAACCAGGTTTAATTGACTGTTTCGGTGTGGTACCGCATTACTACGTGATCCAAACCAGAAAAGGGCTAGGATCTGGCCAACAAGTATGCGAAAAATGCTAAAGTATGAGCCAGATGATTGCAAATTCCAGAACTAACCCTGACATAACCAGCGTTATCCTCTAGAATACGAATCGGAACATGGTTTTAATGACTGTTTCAGTGTTGTAACACATTACTACGTGATCCAAACCAGAAAAATCCCAGGATCGGGCCAACAAGAATGCGAAAAACGCGAAAGTACGAGCCAGATGAGGGAAAATCCCAGACCTAACCGAGACGCAACCGGCGTTATCCCCTAAAATATTAATCCCAACCAGGTTTAATTGACTGTTTCGGTGTGGAACCACATTACTACGGGATCCGAACCAGAACACACCCAGGATCTGGCCAACAAGTATGCGAAAAACGCGAAAGTATAAGCCAGATGATTGCAAATACCAGAACTAACCCTGGCATAACCAGCGTTATCCTCTAAAATACTAAGCGAAACCAGCTTCTATTGACTGTTTCAGTGTGGTACCACATTACTACGTGATCCAAGCCAAAAAAAGGCCAGGATCTGGCCAGCAAGTATGCGAAAAACGCGAAAGTACGAGCCAGATGAGGACAAATCCCAGACCTACCCGAGACGTAACCGGCGTTATCCTCTAGAATACGAATCGGAACATGCTTTTAATGACTGTTTCAGTGTTGTAACACATTACTACGTGATCCAAACCAGAAAAATCCCAGGATCGGGCTAACAAGAATGCGAAAAACGCGAAAGTACGAGCTAGATGAGGGAAAATCCCAGACCTAACCGAGACGTAACCGGCGTTATCCCCTAAAATATTAATCGCAACCAGGTTTAATTGACTGTTTCGGTGTGGAACCACATTACTACGGGATCCAAACCAGAAAAAACCCAGGATCTGGCCAACAAGTATGTGAAAAACGCGAAAGTATGAGCCAGATGATTGCAGATACCAGAACTATCCCAGGCATAACCAGCGTTATCCTCTAAAATACTAAGCGGAACCAGCTTTTATTGACAGTGTGGTACCACATTACTACGTGATCCAAACCAGAAAAAGCCCAGGATCTGGCCAACAAGTATGCGAAACGTGCGAAAGTACGAGGCAGATGAGGGCAAATCCCAGACCTAACCGTGACATAACCGGCGTTATCCCCTAAAATATTAATCGCAACCAGTTCAATTGACTGTTTCGGTGTGGAACCTCATTACTACAAGATCCAAAACAGAAAAAACCCAGGATCGGGCTAACAAGTATGCGAAAAACGCGAAAGTATGAGCCAGATGATTGCAAATACCAGAACAATCCCAGGCATAACCAGCGTTATCCTCTAAAATAATAAGCGGAACCAGCTTTTATTGACAGTGTGGTACCGCATTACTACGTGATCCAAACCAGAAAAGGGCCAGGGTCTGGCCAACAAGTGTGCGAAAAACGCGAAAGTACGAGCCAGATAAGGACAAATCCCAGACCTACCCGAGACATAACCGGCGTTATCCTCTAAAATATTAATCGCAACCAGTTTAATTGACTGTTTCGGTGTGGAACCTCATTACTACGGGATCCACAACAGAAAAAACCCAGGATCTGGTCAACAAATATGCGAAAAACGCGAAAGTATGAGCCAGAGGATTGCAAATACCAGAACTAACCCAGACATAACCAGCGTTATCCTCTAAAATACTTATCGGAACCAGCTTCTATTGACCGTTTCAGTGTGGTACCACATTACTACGTGATCCAAACCAGAAAAAGCCCAGGATCTGGCCAACAAGTGTGCGAAAAACGCGAAAGTACGAGCCAGATAAGGACAAATCCCAGACCTACCCGAGACATAACCGGCGTTATCCTCTAAAATATTAATCGCAACCAGTTTAATTGACTGTTTCGGTGTGGAACCTCATTACTACGGGATCCACAACAGAAAAAACCCAGGATCTGGTCAACAAATATGCGAAAAACGCGAAAGTATGAGCCAGAGGATTGCAAATACCAGACCTAACCGAGACGTAACCGGCGTTATCCCCTAAAATATTAATCGCAACCAGGTTTAATTGACTGTTTCGGTGTTGTAACACATTACTACGTGATCCAAACCAGAAAAAGCCCAGGATCTGGCCAACAAGTATGCGAAAAACGCGAAAGTACGAGCCAGATAAGGACAAATCCCAGACCTACCCGAGACATAACCAGCGTTATCCTCTAAAATATAAATCCCAACCAGGTTTAATTGACTGTTTCGGTGTTGTGCCGTATTACTACGTGATCCAAACCAGAAAAAGGCCAGGATCTGGCCACCAAGAATGCGAAAAATGCGAAAGTACGAGCCAGATGATCGCAAGTACCAGAACTATCCCAGACATAACCAGCGATATCCTCTAAAATACAAATCGGAACCAGCTTCTGTTGAATGTTTCAGTGTGGTACCACATTACTACGTGAGCCAAACGAGAAAAGGGTCTAGCCAACAAGTGTGCGAAAAACGCGAAAGTACGAGCCAGATGATTGCAAATACCAGAACTCACCCAGACATAACCAGCGCTATCCTCTAAAATACTAATCTGAACCAGGGTTAATTGACTGTTTCAGTGTGGTACCACATTACTACGTGATCCAAACCAGAAAAAGGCCAGGATCTGGCCAACAAGTATGCGAAAAACGCGAAAGTACGAGCCAGATAAGGACAAATCCCAGACCTACCCGAGACATAACCGGCGTTATCCTCTAAAATATTAATCGCAACCAGTTTAATTGACTGTTTCGGTGTGGAACCTCATTACTACGGGATCCACAACAGAAAAAACCCAGGATCTGGTCAACAAATATGCGAAAAACGCGAAAGTATGAGCCAGAGGATTGCAAATACCAGAACTAACCCAGACATAACCAGCGTTATCCTCTAAAATACTTATCGGAACCAGCTTCTATTGACAGTTTCAGTGTGGTACCACATTACTACGTGAGCCAAACGAGAAAAGGGTCTGGCCAACAAGTGTGCGAAAAACGCGAAAGTGTGAGCCAGATGATTTCAAATACCAGAACTAACACAGACATAACCAGCGTTATTCTCTAAAATACTAATCGCAACCAGGTTTAATTGACTGTTTCGTTGTGGAACCACATTACTGCGGGATCCAAACCAGAAAAAACCCAGGATCTGGCCAACAAGTATGCGACAAACGCGAAAGTATGAGGCAGATGATTGCAAATACCAGAACTAACCCAGGCATAACCAGCGTTATCCTCTAAAATATTAATCGCAACCAGGTTAAATTGACTGTTTCGTTGTGGAACCACATTACTGCGGTATCCAAACCAGAAAAGACCCAGGGTCTGGCCAACAAGTATGCGAAAAATGCGAAAGTACGATCCAGATGAGGGCAAATCTCAGACCTAACCGAGACATAACCGGCGTTATCCTCTAAAATATTATTCGCAAACAGGTTTAATTGACTGTTTCGGTGTGGTACCACATTACTACGTGGTCCAAGCCAGAAAAAGGCAAGGATCTGGCCAACAAGTATGCGAAAAACGCGAAAGTACGAGCCAGATGAGGACAAATCCCAGACCTACCCGAGACATAACCGGCGTTATCCTCTAAAATATTAATCGCAACCAGTTTAATTGACTGTTTCGGTGTGGTACCACATTACTACGTGATCCAAACCAGAAAAAGCCCAGGATCTGGCCAACAAGTATGCGAAAAACGCGAATATATGAGCCATATGATTGCAAATACCAGAACTAACCCTGACATAACCAGCGTTATCCTCTAAAATACGCATCGGAACATGCTTTTAATGACTGTTTCAGTGTGGTACCACATTACAACGTGATCCAAACCAGAAAAAGCCCAGGATCGGGCCAACAAGAATGCGAAAAATGCGAAAGTACGAGCCTGATGAGGGAAAATCCCAGATCTAACCGAGACGTAACCGGCGTTATCCCCTAAAATATTAATCGCAACCAGGTGTAATTGACTGTTTCGGTGTGGTACCGCACTGCTACGATGATCCAAACCAGAAAGAGGCCAGGATCTGGCCAACAAGTATGCGAAAATTGCGAAAGTATGAGCCAGATGATTGCAAATACCAGAACTAACCCAGACATAACCAGCGATATCCTCTAAAATATTAATCGCAACCAGGTTTAATTGACTGTTTCGGTGTGGTACTGCATTACTACGTGATCCAGACCAGAAAAAGGCCAGGATCTCGCCAACAAGTATGCGCAAAATGCGCAAGTACGAGCCAGTTGAGGGCAAATCCCAGAACTAACCCTGACATAACCAGCGTTATCCTCCAGAATACGAATCGGAACATGCTTTT